>NC_048531.1:11515151-11818181 GCF_008121235.1 Drosophila subobscura | reverse complement strand
CACGAAGTCAGTCTAAAGATACTTAAGCTAAACAGAACCATTCGTCTGAGTTGCAAGTGGGATGGACTTGCCCGCCATGGCAGCTACAGCGGCAAAGGACTTGAGGACATGACCGACATGGATACAAGAATCTTTCATCATTTATCTCTGTCAGTTGATCAAACGTGAGATGCCTTCCAGTTGAACAGGACGTCCTCTGTTTTCGGCGTGGCATGTCGGTTGGAGCTGGGCAAGGGCAAAGCGACCGTGAAACGCTTCTGTGGTACGTGCTGGAAATTATCCAAGGACATTTTGCTGCTGTCCCTCAATTTGCCATAATCCTTTGTAATGCAAATTCAGATCGAGTAAAACAGTTGTTTTTCTGTGTGTGCTGTAAAAACACATTTTCCCCCTGCGGCGACTGTCAAGTGAAGTTAACATCGAGTGGCATCAGTTTCAGCACGCGAATGATGTCAGCCACAGATACAACGCACTTTGCATATGATATGGCTGTGGACATGGGCAGGGACTGAAACTGCGACTGTGACTGGGCTGGAGCCAAAACAGGTTCAACAGATTTAACAAAATGAAATGCCCAACGGCTGTGCTGCGATATGGGGACATGGCCAAAACGAGCGAAAAAAAGATGAAGCAACAGCAAAACGAGAAATTTTGCGTTAATTATAAACGTCAAGGCCTTAGAGGCCCCAACGCGCGTTAATCTCTCATTTGACGGGAGTCGTCGAATTCAATTAAAAACACCACCCACACATACACTCTCGCGGAATCAATCGGGAACGAACGGAGCGAACGATGTACGTGTATAGCACCCCAAAAAATCAAGTTCTTCTCTCGCACCACACACAGATACACACACCCACTCGCGAGTGACGAAGTGTTCGGGCAGCCAATCGAGCGGCAGCACCGACAAGGACAGCAACGAATGCGCATCGATCCATCTCGCTCTGGCCGCTCTCTCTGAGTTTGCGCTGAATATCGTCTCGTGGAGCGGCGAACGAAAAGCTGGCCCGAAACGGTTCAAAGCGCCAGCAGGTCTATCAGTCTTTTCAGACTTTTCGTGGCGTGTGCACTCTGATCGAGAAATACGGTAGAATACTACGCGTTTCACAGCGAGAAGTGATAGAGCGAGACGGACGGAGAGGTATGGAGTGCGAGCAGTAAAATCTCTGTCTGAGGATGGTTGGGTTGGAAAAAGAGCGTGTGTATGAGAAATCGATAAGAGCCAGCAGCAGCTGAAGTGAAAGAAGAAGCAGCAGCAGCAGCTCTGTTGATGCCGCTGTTTCTTGGGTGTGTGCTTCATTGTGTGTGTGTTTCAGTGTGTGTGTGTGAATACGGATTTCCATTTAGTGTAAATCGATTTGAAAAGCGCGTAAAAACTGATTCGACACTCGGCCGGGAAAACTCTCCTCCAGCCCGTGAGGATTCTCAATTTGCGTCGCAGTTTCCCTCAGAACGGGCGGAAAAGTAAGCCAAGTGGAAATGGGAAAAATAACAACAACGACGAAACCCATTTCTAATCTGAAAATTTCACTTTACGCCGAAAAACTGGTGTGTCAGTGTAGTGGTGAACATTTTGTAAACACACGTACACGTGACCAGTGTACACGTGTGTGTGTGCGTGTGTGAGTGTCGTATGGGAATTTCGTCGTGCGGCGAAAAGCGGTTCGTAAAATCGGCTTGAGTGCGGCGAAAATGCGCGCGCGCAAAAGTAGAAAGTTTGCCGCCTGGTCTCTCTCTCTCCCATCCACTCCCACTCGGAACTCGCCGCCAGAGCACGCTCGCCGCGGCGAATGTATCTACAAATTTGTGTCGTCTCAATCCCAAATACAAATACACGCACATGTTGATGTCGCGTTTTTCGCCGCGTGCGCTCTTTCGGCGCCGTTCGTAATTGTGGCGAGTACGAGAGTACGAGAGCGAAGCGAATGAATCTGAAACCGCGATTTAGTGTGTACCGCACGTAGCATTTGAATTTCGTCGTGCAATGCTTTTAGTTTGTCTTCGTGCCCCAAGAAAAGCTATACAAGGCAGCAGAGCTGCCGTTTCCATATGAAATTTGTTTGACGTGCTTTATTTTACCTTTTGCTGAGTGAGTTTCGTTCGCTTGTCGGTCTCGGTACCTCGTCGTCTTCGTTTTCCAACATTCGGGCAAGAGCTTGTTGCGTATGGTTGCTCCACATCTACGAGCGTGTGTGTGAGTGTGTGTGTGAGTGGCAATGGCAGTAGCAACCACCACCCTGCGGGCGGGTCGGTGGGTGTCGTGTCTCGTACCGGCGCTTGTCGTAACTTTTGTTATTATTGTTGCCGCTGTCGCTGTCGGTGTCGCTGTCGCTGCCTCTGCTGACGTTTCTTTCAAGCTGTGACCATTTCGTCACTGTCACTGTGTGTGTGTGTGTGTGTGTGTGTGTATCTGTGTGTATGGTAGTGCGCGCCTTTTACGAAATTGCGGCGTATAAACAAAAAGCGTGGACAAAAACGTCACACTGACGACGTCATCAATACGAAACGTCATCAAATCATCGGCCAACAATGGGTGGCATTTTAACGAGCACTTATACACATGCATGCGTCCTCTCACACCTTTGCCCAGCTGAGTGGGCGGGCCTATGGGCGTGTGGGCGCACGCCCCCACTCTGTAATCAAAAGAAACAGCAGTGGCAGCAGCAGCATCACCATCACCATCTTCTTAATATTCCATTTCCACCTCTTTGCGCCCCCTTTGTAGCCTCTTTCTTACTTCTAGTTTCTTAAGCTTTTGTTTTTGTTTGGGTTTTTGTTTTGCTAGCTCAGCCTCCCTTGCTCAGCTCTTCTCTTCGTACTCCCTTTCTTACTATTTCTCATCTCCTCCGTTGCTTCTCTGCTGTCATTTTGCCTGCTGACAACTACAACACAACTATTTCGGTCTTCCCTTCACAAAGGCCGAAGCTTTCGTGCCAGTTTCGCGTGAGGGCAGCAACTAGAAACTGGAAAGAGGCGAGGGGAAAGGAAAGTGGCAATGGAGACAATAAATGGATGAAGCTGTGCCGACTACTGGCTGCCCTTTGGGGTGGCAGAATCTCAGCCTAGAGGCTGGGTGGAAAAATGGGAATATTATTGTGTAGATCTTCAGGAAAAGGGGTTTGATTTCTGGAGTATATGGGGGAAAAAATATTATAGAAGGTTTCAACGTCTCTTGAAACTTGATTGGATGTGCATTTAGTATCAATTTTAGATCTGATTGGAAGATTTGGCATATTAGAAATATGATCTTGGAGATACTTTCAAGATAAACAGACACACTCGAAGTTTTAGGCAACTTATTGCTACTAAAAGTAATAAAATTGTTTGAGCTTTCTTTGTTTATATTGATGGTTAAGGGTAGGAAAACGGACAGCTAATCAACCTCTAATGATATACCACTGGATGGATAGATTATAGTACTGTGTACTCTACAAACGAAGATTAAGTAGTTATTTATAAAGTATAAACGATTAAAATCCTTTGCTCAGGGGTTATACATTATAGACAGATCTGGAAAGCAGCTGGAAATCCTGTGGGTTGGCCAACAATCCCTCTGTAGCAGTATCTGTACCACCAACAACCTGCTGAACTTTGCCCGGCCATCACCTTTCCACCTTCCCTGCATCATCATCATTATCGTCACCATCATCATCATAATCATCGTCATCATCGTAGTAGTCGCTGTAATAATGATGGAAATTCTGTTACTTACTCTGCCCTGCCTTTGACTGACGGACTGACTCGCTTGTGTGGGGCACAAAAGCGTAATTTTCGTAGTTTTATTCGTTTGCACGGCAACATCCAGTGCCAGTGCCAGTGCCAGAGCCAGTGCCAGGAGAAGTGGTGTGGCCCACTAGGGCTCAGGGGGCGGAAAGGGAGGCAAGCTAAAACTAGCTTCAAGTACACCGTCGAGTGCACATCGTTTTCTGTGTCTCTGCCTCTGTCGCTGTCGCTGTCTGTAGCTGTAGCTGTAACTGTAGCTGTGTGAGTGTGTGTTTCGCTCGCTCTCGGTAGGTGCCCTCTGTGGCACGAAGGGCGTCGCTTGTGCGCCCGAAAGACTACAGACCCTGCCCCTCCCCGCCCCTCTGGCAGCCTTCCATCGTGTCCAAACCTTATAGAGTTGCTACTTTTGTACTCTTTTTTTGTTGTTGTATCCATATTTTTGTTTTCATCATTGTTCCGATTCATGGATATGGATGGCTGCCTTACTAGTCTAAAGTTTTCCGTTTTGTGTCTAGTTTTCTGTGTCTGTGTGTGTGTGTGTGCTGCTGCTGCTGACGTTGCTTTATCTTTGAGGCCAGATACAGATACAGATACATAGTTGATGGATGGATGTACATATCTCTCTCGCTCTCTGTGGCTTTGTCGCTGCCGTTGACGAGCGACAACCACAAAGATGTTGACGACGATGATGGGCGAATGGTGATGTGATGATGGGACTTGGCTCAGTCTTGTGTTTCTCACAGTTATGGGTTTCCCCATTCACCATTCCCCCTTCTATCCCGCTCTCACTCTCCATCGCTTGTCTGTTGTGCCAGTTGTGGGGTCGAGGCTCGCTCGTTTTGGCCATCATTAGTGGGGTGCACGAGCGTGGACCCACAGTTTATTACCCATAACTTGCTTAGCACTCTCTCTCTTAACCTGAATGGCTTCCTTTATTGCAGGACATGCTAGCCGCTTGAGTGTTCTCCACAAAGAGGCTAACTAAAACACACAATTCCGGCAGGAGAATGCATCTCCAAACCACGCACAAAACGGCTCAACTCGCGCCAATGGATTCCACAATCGCAACTGCATCCAGTTCCTCAGCTGTCTCAACTGCTGCCACACACTGCGACGTGCGGCAGTTTCACGGCTTGATAACATGCGGCCTCTGTCATGGCTACATGATCGATCCCACCACAGTGGACCATTGCTATCACACATGTAAGTCGACTTCCCTTGCCCTCCCTTTTCGGAGTGTTGTCCTTTTTGCCGGGATCCTCATTTGAAACATATTTGCTTCCCATGTGTCTTGTTCCCAGATTGCCGCAGTTGCATATTGAAGCATCTGCTGCGCGTTGCCTACTGCCCGCAGTGCAAGTCCAGCGGCGGCAAGGAGATCAGCGAGATCAACCTCAGGTAGGCCCATACAAATATTCCATCCACCCATTGTACAACTTTCAATGGCCCAGCAAGTTGCACGAATCCATTGATTACCCCTTAAGTTAAATGATTTCCATTAAATCTAATCCACCACAGATCGGACGACATTCTGCGATCGCTGATCTATAAGCTGGTGCCCGGCCTGTATCGAAGGGAGTGCGATCAGCTGGCAGACTTCAAGGAGCAGCATCGGGAACTGTTCGATGGGGACGACCAGCAGGCGGTGCCCGAGCCGGAGTTCTTCACACCGGCGGATCTTGTGAGGTGAGATTGAATATAAGGGAAATTCAATTCCTTGGGTCCATGGGCAGGTTTTAATGCCATCCATTTTGGCTTGTTGTTTCGTGTGCAGCCTCTCCCTGGAGTACCATCCGGCGATGCTGGAGAAGTGCACGGCGGCGAGCGAGGTGCCGCCGGTTATCTACCTGCAGTGCCCCGCCGGGCTGAAGGTGGAGCTGCTGCGGCGCTTCCTCTGCTCCAAGTACAACATCGATGCGGAGAACAAGCTGGTCGAGGTGGAGGTGACCTACGAGGACGAGGTGCTGCCCTCCAGCTTCACACTGATGGACGTGGGCTATTGCTACAAGTGGACTGGGGTAAGTTTCGCAATCCGCAGCTACTCCCTGGGTGGGATTACGGGGCGGGCGTTGTGTTGTGTCTATTGTCGCTTTTTGTGGCTTTTCCAATTACCGGAAAATTCGAAAGCGGCCAAGGGGCGGGGAATCGAATCCAATTGTGCCACCAGATTAACGTTCAATGTCCACTTTCCATCCCCTGTCACTGTCCATCCCCCTTCCATCCACTGCCCGCTGTCCGATGTCCACCCCTTGCAGCATGCCCCGATGGCCTTCTGCTACCGGATTATGGTGTACGAGAGCGAGCGAGCAAAAAACGACGAGCACAATCTGTCGAGGATTAATAGCCAGGAGGTGGACAATGCGCGGAAGGTGCGCCGCTCCAAGAGCGGCAAGTCGGTGACTTTCGCCGAGGACCTCGAGGTGGAGATGGACTCGCCCTCGGTGTCGGGCTCGCCGCGCGGCAAGGGGCGCAACAAATCCGCGAAAGTGTCACCGCCACCGAAGGCCAAGCGCCTGGCGACGGCCAAGCGCGAGCTGGAGGACAGCTCCAGCTCCAGTTCGGTGAGCAGCTTCAAGAGTCTCCGCAGCAACGACATGCGCTACAGCGACTATGCCGTGGCGCGTGTGAAGAGTGAGCCCGAGGCAGAGCCGGATGCGGATGCGGCCGACCAGCCCCGAGAGTCCGCACTGCCGCCCCACATGAACATCGTGGTGAGCATTCCGCCCTCGCAGCTCAGTCGCTACGTGGACGATGCGGACTTTGAGCTGAAGACGGCCAACAAGAAGGGCAACCTGCCCAAGCTGAAGATCGAGCTGAACAGCATGAGAAGCAAGCTGTCCATGCCGATGTCCGCGGAGCCCCGCCTGGAGGACACCTCCTGCTCCGCACAGCAGCTCGATCTGGAGACCTACGCCAAGAACATTGGACTCAAGCCCATCGAACCCACCCACTCCACACCATCGGTGGCTGCAGCGGACACGAAATACAGTCCGAACGCCTCGCCAATGTCCTCTTGCTCCACATCCACCAATGGCTCTGGGTCGGGCTCCAATGTCTTGGGCACAGCAGATGGCAACAGCTCCATTCCCAACGCAGGTTCTGGGTCCAGCTCCCATCGCAAGCGCAAGAAGAAGCACTCCAAGGAGCCGAAGGACGCGAATGGAAAGCGCAAGAAGCTGCACGCGGAGATCTCCTCGCAGACCGATGGAAAGATGAAGGTGAAGATCACTTCCAATCCCACCACCAACCACAAGCACAAGCTGGACCTGAAGCGATCACACTCCCTGGCTGGCGGCGAACTGGGCCTGGGATCCTCAGCCTCCGCCTCCGCCTCCGTCTCCCTCTCCCACCTGAAGTTGGACGAGACGAGAGGCGCCACCAGCGAGGCGCTCAACCGGACGCTCAGCGAGGAGTCGCGCAGCATCAGCAGCCTCATGACCGGCGCTCCCACGCCGCCCCCCACGCCCACAACCGAAACGGATGCGACCAAAATGGCGCTGGTGGCCAAGGAGCTCGCGTTGCCGGCATCGCCCCCGCTGCCGCCGAGCCTCTTCAAGGCCTTTACCCCAGCCTCCGCTCCAGTCGCGATGCCATCCACGACGATTTCTGTGACTAAGCCCAAGCCACAGCAGCAGCAGCAGCAGCAACCAGCAAAGGCGGGCACAAAGCCTCAGCACACCAACAACAACAACAATAACAACAATAACAACAACAACAACAACAACAACCGGAAACAGGCCCAGTCGGTGTCGCCTGGCGGACACTTTGTGGTGCCCCAGCCACCGACGCACGCAAATCGCAACATGTACCACATGCAGCGCTACCTCTCCACACCCAGCTCCATCGCCAGTTCGGCCAACAAGCAGCCGAAGCGCTCCGTCTCCGTGGACGAGTCCCTGGCCAAACAGGCGCGCCTGCATCAAGTCCAGGCCATGCCCAGCTACGCGGCTCGCTTCCAGATGCACGCCAATGGAAACGGACCGAAGGTGGCCTCCGCCTCCTACCTGCCCAATCCCCAGACGCGTCTGTACGGCCCGGAGATGGCCAAGCAGCAGCAGGCGCTGCCCAGCCCCACCATCAGCAGTGGCTCGCTGACCATCACGCCCCGCGGTCGTCCCAGCCAGCAAATGGCCTACTCCTTCCCAGAGCCAGCCAGCCACATGCCCGCCGTGGAGTTTGTGCGCCTGGTGCCCAGCAAGCCGGCGGCGGGTGCGATGCCCAAGCAGCCGCCCGCGATGATGACTGGCGGTCGCATAATGGGACCACCGGCGGCACTGCCCAAGCAGCAGACCCAGCACCAGCACCAGCATCAGAATCAGCAACAGGCTCAGAGCCAGGCCAAGGGACAGGCGAAGAGAGCTGCTGTCCAGTCGCCGCCAATGCCCATGCCCATGCCCATGCCGATGCCAATGCCGATTCCGGCGATTGTCAAGTCGCCGCCGCTGGCAGTCGCACTGAGTGGGCAACGTGGCAGCCACAACTACAACAACCAGAACCACAACCACAAGAGCAACAACAGCAAGAGCAACAACAATGCGGCTTATCGAGCATCTCCGCCTGCATTAATAAATCTGCGCAACACCGATCCACTCCCGTTTCCATCAAAGTCAAGCGCAAAGGCAGACGCCAATTCAAAGAAATCCCCGCCAGCAGCTGCAGCGGGAACTGGAGCTGGCTGCATCGGAGGTGGTTCGACGGGCAGCAGCAGCAGCGGCAGCGGCAGCGGCAGTCAAAGCAAAACCAATGGCACGACTGCATTGGATCCATCGAAAACTGGTTTGCGCGAATTTCGACCGCCGTTTGGCACAGCGTTGCCAGCGGCAGCAGCAGCAGCAGCAGCAGCAGCCACAACTACAACTAAAACGGCCCCAACAGCAGCAGCAGCAGCAGCAGCAGCAGCCAAGGATGCCGACATACTTGATTTATCAGCGAACCCTGGACGCAACAGCAGCACCAGCACCAAATTGGCTGGGACAAGCAGGGCGCCCACATCCACATTACCGCCTGCGGGCAGCACCTCAGGCAGCAGCAGCAACAGCCTGGAGGCAGCCTTAAACAAAATCAAACAGAACATATCCGCCAACAGCAACAGCAATGGCAATGGAGGAGGATTAACCTCTGGGGCGGCAGCGACAACAACAACAGCGGCAAATGGCACCACCACCAACACAAGCACTCCAAGCAGCAGCAGCAGCAGCAGCACTGCCACAGCCACAGCCACTGGCACTGGCACTGGCGATGATCTACAGAATCTGCATTTGCTCTCCGAATCGGCGACGGCGCGCGAGAAGATCTCGATAAAGTCGGGCGGCAGCAACATCTTCGAGAACAAGCCAAAGAATGGGAATGCAGTGGTGCGGCCACAGAATGCCTCAGTGCGGAGCATACCCAATCCATCCGCACTGGCCTTTCGCAATCAGACAACGCTTCCAGCAGCAGCAACATCGACAGCAGCAGCAGCATCACCAGCAGCATCTGTATCTATGGCCAGTGCAATCACGAAACCGCTGACGGTGAAGGCCGAGGAAAAGTCCAAGATGTCAACCACCGCGCCGGGCCAGCTCAGTCCCACCGGCAGCAATGGCAGCAGCCACAGCAGCTCTGGATGCAGTGCAGCAGCCACCTCGCCGCGTGCCCTGACCAAGAAACCGACGACGATCGATCAAGTGGCGGCCAATTTGAATATTCGTGCCGAGGCCAAAGCCGCTGCCCTGGCCGAGGAGGCTCCCCTGGTGCTCACCACCAGCTCCGCCAAGTCCCCGGAGCTGGCCAAGACGACAGCGGCAGTCACAGTTACAGCCACAGCGACTGCCACAGCCACAGCCACAGCCACAGCCCAACCCGATCCAGTCGCAATCGGCCCGAAGTCAGAGTCGACCAAGGAGACGGCAATCACCGTCTCGGCGGCCAGCACTCTCCTGTCCATACCCGCAGCGGCGGGCCTCGTGAGCCAGTCCGAGGCCCTGCCCAAGCCACCCGTGCAGATCGCCGCCACTGACACCCTGGCTCCGGTGGCGAGTTCCGCTTAGTCACAAGGTGAGTGCCACATAACTGAAGAACTTTCAATTGCATTTAGCTAGTAGTAACTAATGATGTTCAATCCAAAGTTAAGTTTATTATTTATTGCCTTTGATTCACTTTTCTCTTCTCCTCTGATCGAGGCATTTTGTGATAGTCCCTTAATTGGAGAATGGAGAATAGATCCTCCATTAATTTTATTTTTACTTGGATACATACATATGTATGTAGGATTTTGTTCTTTATTGCACATTTTCGATTTAATATTCCTAATTCTTTTGATCAGCAATATTGATTGACACAGCGAACATCTCCTATCTGTCTTTTATAATTTATTTCGGAGCCCTAATTTAATTCAGGCAATTCAAGGCCCCGTATTGTTGTTACCAAATTCTGGTTCTGGTTCCTTCAGCAATGACTTTTGGCTGATTCTTTCTTCAACTCTGAAGAAAGAACAAACTTGAAGCGAACTTTTTTCTATTTCCCTTATGAGTTGGCTATAATTTGTACGTTTTGGCGCATTTCCCACACTTAATGGAACGGAATAGAGACTCGAATTATACAAATTGCGTTTCGTGTTTTGTGTTTTGTGTTTTCTCTCTTCCCATTTTTCCGGCCTCTTCTTCCATCACACCTCAGCTCACCTCTTCACCTGCTGCTGTTGCTTTTCGTTTCTACTTTTACGTTTCTCAAGTAGTCATTATACACAAATAATGTGTCTTCTTCTACTTGCTCTCTCCCTCTCTCTCCTAGTCTGTACCTCTCGCGAACGTACTTCTTCCTCCTCTCTCTCTCTCTCTCGCGCACTCTGACTCGACTCTCTCGCTCGTCATTCGGCAACGGTCGTGGTCGGTCATTCATACCGAACTCTAGTCTGCTTTTATTTTTGCCGTTAGAAGCATTTGAGTTTTGTTTTCGTACCCTTCCGACCGCTGAGTATTTATAATTTTTGTTAGATGTTTGACCCCATAATTACGATACAACAATGCACATACCCTTCATTCTGCTGCAAAAAGTTCCTAAATGAATCCCTCACATGCTCATGGCTCATGGAAAACGAAAAGAAAATCCAGCCAAACCTTTCAAGTTGTATTCTTAAATCCATACTAACTAATGGATAACTCGCTTCAGTTATCGGATTACTGAGCTGCCAGAGCATCAATGGTTCTGCAGGGTATTTAGATATTTTCTAGCCTTCTTCTCCTTCTACTTCCTATGTTTCGTTTTGTTCTTTTGGTTTTTCGGTTGGCCTTTTAATGAACAACATCATTACATCATTTTGTATTTTCACCCATAGAAAGGCCTAGAACAACATTTTCATTCATTCTGGTTTCTTCCATCTTCTCTGATTCTTTTCGCTTGCAGCTTTTCTGTGGCTGTGCGGAACGCAAATGTATCTTGTGGCGCCGTTGGAGAACCTACAAAATAGCAGCAACAGCAACAACAACAACAACTAAGAGAGAAGACAACGACAACTCACCTGTCAGTGCTCGCTCCCGAAGAGAAAAGTGCAATTTGTATGAAAACAGTTAACTTGAAATAGACGAGATTCGTAAGCCTTAAAACCGACCCGAAGTATCCTCAATAGAAAGCAATATAGAGTAGATTAGAGACCAAACCGAATCGTTTTCATGGCCAAGCAAATATTTTGCCACTGTATTAGGATGCCACAAATGAAATATTCCATAATAGGCGGGGAAGCAAATGTTAAAAATATCGTACATAAATAATTAATCAAATATACACACTGACAAGCAAAAAAGAAAAGGTTAGGCAAAAGCACAAAACAGCAACGAATTAATTATAAAATATCAACAAAAACCTGAGATAAGGTCGCATACGCATACGGGTAACTAACGATTTTGATGTATCTTCGTTTTTTCTTGCCTTTTCGGGTGAAAGTCCAAACAGAATCAGAACCCCAAGCCCCAGTAGAAGTAGGCGATAGAGAGAGACTTTTTTAAAATAGGATTATGGTATTGCGATGCCCGATAGGGCGCCTGAATGTTAGGGGAAGTGTAATCGCATCAAGAATATTTGATTATGGAAAGTGTTGCCGCACACTTGCGACCTGCCACCAGTGCGGCGTGGAGAATGTGCTCCGAAGTGTGAAGTTGTGGTTTTCGTCGCGCTGCTGGTGGTGGTAGAGTCAAAAATGTGCTGTCCGGGTGGATAGAACAGCACTTACAGAACACCCATAAAGAAGATGAAGAGAACACACAGATATACACAAACGCCGGGATAGAGAAACAAACATACAAATACCCCGATACATAGATACATACATACATACATACATACATACATACATACATACTCACGTTCTTCAGCGAGGCGATAAAATTTTAACGATTTTGCGCCGCTTTGAGGCGAGCGTGTCAGGCATAAAAATACAAAACAAAACAATACTACATATAAGCAAATCAAACAAACAAAACGGAATAATGCAAATAACAGACCCACACACATACCGATAAACGTATGCAGATACGCGTATATCTTGTAGATACTTTTTTTCGAATTAGTTGTTTAAGCGCGTTACGTTTAATTGCAGCACGAACTTTGTACATAAATTTAAATCGAATCGAATCGCAATGAAATGAAATGAATCCCGGGCAAAGCAAAATGAAAACAAAAACAACACACCACACGGCGAACGATAATAAATTTGGACTTTTTTTTTAGAGCTTTGACCAAATAAAAATACTATGCTATTATACTTAATGCAGATATGATATTATACTCTTACATTTACGATATTCATAGACTTGAAAAAAGGCTTTAGGTTTTCATACTTTCCCTCTAACCTTTCCCGCTTTTAGCTGATATTTTGTTTTTGTTATTGTACATATTTTACACTCAAAAAAATATATATAAAAAAGGAAGAAGGAGGATTAGAAGGAATCGTACTAAGAAATACTTCAATGCGTTTCTTACGGGAATAGCTATAGCTGTAATTGTAGAATGGTGTCCACCACAAAGGGAAAGAGATAAAGACCTACCCTCTATTTTCACTCGATTTCAACCCTGCGGCATTCGCAGCAGCATCCCTCGTGATCTGTACGAAATTAACATAATTTCCAGGCAATCAAACAAATTGAAAAGCCTCGGGATCCAGCTACAGACTTACGTACGAGTATATTCCAAAACTTTGTCTCGATTCCTGATTGTTGTATATTTATTTATCGCTATTATTGAGATACATATACGAATGTATGTGTATGTAGTTGTATATTTGAAGGTCCGACATCCGATCGCACCTCTTGACTTGTGTAAGCTGATATTGTATTGATCGGAATAAACCCTATCTAAATAATATAAAACCTATTAATATATAAATATGTAGAATATAGCTCTGATTGTACGCACTCTTGTATGAAATATTGTTAACCCACACTCGAAATGTAATCCACACACACACACACACACACACACACACACACTCTAAGTTAATTTAGCTGATTTTCGAAAACAATAAAAAATCATCAAAATGAAACACCCTGTGCAAGAAAATATATTTCAAAAATGGGATGGCAAAAGCGAATGCGAATGCGAGTGCCAATGCGGTTCTCTATATATTTTTATGGATATGGCTGTGGCTGGGGCACAGATAAATCAGAGCGATGCTTCGACGGTGGCGACAGAAGGTGTCGCCCCAGTCGAAGGAAGTTGGATCAGGTTACAGCCTCGGCTTTGTTCCTTGCCACCCCTCTTCTACTTGTTGTTGGCATTGCAGATTTCAACGCTTTTCATGCCTCACAGGAGGGGGAACTGGAGCTGGAGCTGCCACTCCAAGTATATGTATGGAAGGGAGCACCGAGTGGAAGGAGTTGGGCGGACACTTGCCGGAAACATATGGCAGCACGCTAAAACCAAAACCCCGTTGTCGTTGTCGTTGTCGTTGTCCATGCCTTCCTCCCCCACAAAAGCCGCAGAGCCGCAGCCACATAACGGGGCACGGGACACGTGCCGGCGGCGTCCCAGCAGCGTAACCTTCTGCAAGGGCGATTGCTGTGACAGCACGAGGACGTGCACAAGGACGAAGGCGAGTAAACGATTGCCGAGTGAGCTCGCTCGCCGAAGCTTCAGTGGGTGGTGGCAGGGCCTGCTCTGCTGCCTGTCTCTTTGTGGCCATGTGTATATCATCCAACGGCAAGAGTGTGTGTTTTCTGTCCCAGAGATGAGAGCGTGACGGTGAGCTGTCATGCCAGTTTCGTATCCCAAGGGGAAAGCTGAATATTAAACATATCGTTTATTTAAAGTGGTAGGCAGCTTCAGGGGCTAATGGACAATTTAGAGGCTTGACTTACGGAATACAAAACTAATTGAATTGATCAATGTACATTTGAATATTCTGGGCTCAAAGAACACGTGAATATATGATTGATTTCACTGTAATACCAACAGATTTATATATTTAATTACAGTATTTCTTCCGAGCAAAACTGAACTCACGAGCAACTCACTCGTGTCACGCTGCCAGCACCATTTGGGCAACTTGTTGTTTTATTTGCCTTGTCGTACTTTTATTAAAAACGAACGCTACTTAATCAGCAGCAAAATGTCGCACTTTACTGCGCACACACCCACACCCCCACGTCTCCCCATCAATCCGTAGAATCCCTAGCGTCGGCGGAGAGAGAGCGAGCGGGTGACAGAGAGAGAGAGGTTGTGTGAGAGAGAGTGAGTGGGTTGAGCAGGGGGAAGGCAGACGACGTTTGACTTTTTGCTGTCGTTGCGAAAACAGACTTATCAGCTTTTGTTTCTGTTGCTTTTGCTGCCTGCCTGGTTACGAGAGAGCTTTCCAAGCCGCCTCGCGCCGCTTTGCTCCATCCGGCCACCCGTTTGGCATGTGCTGCCTCCCTGCCACACCCCAACAGTGCCAGCAACAGCACCAGCACCACCCCCCACCCCGTGCCAGGCCTGCTCCGCTCTGCTGATAAATAGCATTTAAGTATTAGTGTTGCCGTTGCTGTTGCGCCTTTGTTGTTGCCACAGTTGGAACGTGCCCCGCTTTGCGATTCGCGATTGGTAAATTGGGTAATTGAAAACACTTAACGGTTATGATTTATTATCTGTTTGCTTTCCACTTCTGCCCCTGTCGCTGATGTAGCTGCCAGTCAAGCCGACTCAATGCGACATTGTATGGAAAATCTCATTTGCTTCACAAACTCTATTGTCGGCCTGAATACCTGCGATACTAGTAATTAAAAACGAATTTATCAAACGCCTGTATCAGTATTCTAAGCTCCATTTGAAGGGTTGATAAACGTTCTCGGGAAACGCGGCAAGAAAAAAGATATGTGTACTACGTCCTGCAACAATTAATCTTTTGCATGGAAAAGTTTTGGGCTTTTTTCATTAGCTTAAAAATAAGACAACCGTAAGTCAAGTGTTGGAAATTGCCATAGCTTCTCTCAGTTGATTTACTTAGAAATAGAGTCACGGGCTCGTCGAATAATCTGAGACTTTGCAACACTGATAGCCACGCAGAATATGAAAAATTTTATGGACGGCATAAATTCGAAACCATTTTATGGCTGGTAATTATCCAAGAATCTTTCAAAAACCATCGCAATCCAATCGTTTGCAAAGCCACAATCAATGAAGTCCTAGAGGCGCTTTTATCTTGACATATTTCTTCTTGTTTCATTGTGATAAACGTGCAAAAACTATCTATCGAGGTACATAGTTGACTGATCAATCAGAGAGTGTTTGAACGGTGTTAGTGGCCAGCAGCTTACGTTTACGTAACCCTGCATTGACATGCTAATTAATCGAGTATTCGATTTCGATTCCTTTCCGCTTGCGCAACCGTTATCAGTGTGTAGTGAAGTAATTCCAGTGGAATTTGCGCAGCCCGTGCCAGTCATTTGTCTCGACGGGTTATTAATGCTAATAGATTGCACTTACATATAGTTTGCATAAACAATTTGCACAGAGTGGGCAGAGCAGAGCAGGTCAGGCTAATCGAACTACATTGTGTGCAAATTTGCTGCCTAGGTAAGCACGTGTTCCATTAGTTGGTTCGGTGACCAATTAAGTTCAATTCAAGTTGAAAAACTCTCCCGAAATTCCATCAAGGCTGTGACTGTGACTTTTCGACTTTGCTTTCGTTTAAACTACTGCACAAACATCTATAATTCTGCTTCTGAAAGCTTAATATTTGGCAGACGGTAAGCTTAAACCTCAAAATGTGTGGGTATACTTTATAGATGCATTCATTAGCTCTTTAGAAGGGCCAATTTCATTACAACCAGACTTAAGACACTTACAGATTACAATACAGATTGAAGCTATAATCTTGATAATTATTATAGAGCACAAACAAATGTGTGAATATTACTCAGTAGCGGTGTTTATTTATCTTTAGAAAGCACAATTATACTATTATTTCTGGCAATCTGAAATAACAAAGTCTGGAACGTATATTTTGACTTATTCAAGGAAATATGTACATACATATTTAGAAATAAGATTTATAAAATGTTATCACTATTGGCCGGGAAAGACACTGCACTTTCAGTAGTGAGTAGAGATGTAGGAGCAATACAGCTGATGTTCACTGACAGAACACAGTTTGCATTTGACTAACAATTATCCAATACGTACTCCAAGTGAGTATGGCTTTTCGAGTACGTTTCTCAGACGGATGATTGGACATCTTCATGGACTAAATCAAATCTCGTTGTCCATAAATCTCTAGCAATTAGGAACGTATTAGTTTTAGGGTGGCCGTATATATGTAAGTAAAAGTGAAATCGAATCTACAACAGCGAGTTTTTCGTTCATTTGATTTTGAGTTTTGGTGCTCTCCACAAATCGAGGCAAGCAAGATAAGTGCAGAAGCACAGCCTCAAGTATGCCTCAACTTTGATCCCAGATGAATGCAATCCGAGGGCTTTATATTATTTTTATAACCATTAAAATTAATGAAGAGGGAAGGCAATGCAGCCAGAAAAAGAGACGGACAGAAAGAGGCAGAAACACACAGAGAGAAAGAGAGAGAGAGAGAGAGAGCAAACGAAGAGAATAACAACAAAATGAGCGTTAACCAAGCGAATCCTCGGCACGTTTTGGAATTTACACGAGGCCAGGAGTCGCAGAGTGAGTACGGAGCAGGGAGGGAGGGCGGTATCAGGGGCAGAGGACGACCAAGGTGTGTCCGTGACTGGAAGTGGTTGGCTTGCGGGGGGAAGGCATGACTGGGGTGTGGGGCAGCGCAGGGGCGAAGCTCGAAACGTTATGCGAAACACGCAAAGCGATTCGATTTCGCCTGTACCGATGCGATGCCGTTGCCTCCTCAATTTCGCTGTTGCTGTTGCCGTTGCCGCACAGTGTGTGCCATGGCAAGGCACAAGCAACCCCTCTCTGCACCCCCCACACTCACACTACTCCCCCTCCCTGGAGTGCATGGCTAGCATGGCAATTTGCCATTTTGAACGAAGCGCAGAGGAGCCTGAGAGCTAGTGCCGGAGTCGGTCTCGGGAGTAGGGAGTCGGAAATCGAGTGAGGAGGACAGGCCACAATTTTGCGGCTCCATTGGACGCCAAAGGCGGCGGCTGTAGAGCGTGTAGGGACGCGAGGGTGGAATGCCACCGCCACTGCCACTGCTGCTGCTCCTGCAGCCGGTCTGCATGGGAGCCGAGCCTTGGCCAAGTGTGACCAGGCAATGCAAAATATTCGGTAAATTATGGTTTTTGTGGTTAACATTACAGCACGGGGATACAACTAACTAACTGTAGTTTCTAGAACTTTGGAGTGTTCAAGTATTATTTATGAATTTATGATTAAACAAATACTCTCTCAAACAGGGGATTTTTACATTTTGGAACATGGAAACACAGTGGCTGAACAGGCTCTTTTATTCCCCAAAATCAATGTGCATCCCAACATAATAGTGGTTAATTGGAATGTACATACATACATACATATACATATGTATGTACATACAGATGTACATACTTCCTACTACTTTGTGCCACTTTGAATAGAGTTCGGTTTAGTTATTAATTTCCTTTACGGGGCATGGAATATACATTCTTAATCATTTCGAAACTGTTTTGAGCCGTGTAAGCAATCTGTCTGGTCTCATCTCTTTGAATAGATTTCTTTCATTATATTCATTCGCAGCTTTTCATATTCCATAGTTCTGAAATCACAGCCGAGCAGCAGCGCCTTCAGGCTCTCATCTCCAATGGTGATGGAGCGAACGTGCTGCAAAAGGGAGCGGGGGTCCAAAAGTCGCCCCCCGAACTTCTGAATCAGCTTCAATCAGCGCGCGTTGTGTGTTTCTGTGTGTGTGAGAGTGAGCGCACCTGTTACGGTCGTGCCTTTTCATCTGTACCTGTATCTGCATCTGTATCTGTTTCGCTGAACTTTGCCTTCTCCGATGAACTTCGTTTTGGCTGTTTTAGCCGTCGGTGTCTGCCTGCGCCTGGCCTGGCCTGGCCTGGCTTGTTCTGTTTTAGCTCTCCTCCTGCCCTGCCACAGAGCCGTGTGCCGTCTGTAGGCGGAACTCGAATAAAAGTTATATTGCCGCTGCAGGGGGATTCGAGTTAATCGAATAATAAGCACACAGATACACCCCATATACAGACACAAATGCAGACTGATTCGCACACAGAAACAAAGTGCAGCCCCCCGACGAGGTCGAGACATGACCAATTGGCGTGTTTTTCAAAATATTTCGCTTCGCTGGAATTGAAATTGGAATGGAAGATGATAGCCTCCGTGGCAGCCTTCTCGCCTTGTTATGTTTGTGCGCCTCTTCTGTTTCTGTTTCTGTTTCGTTTTCTGCTTTTGAATTTGCCTCTTCTCTGTTGTCTTCGCTTCTCTTCTCTTTTTTGTTCGTTTTCTTGGGGAGCTGTTATTGCTGTTTTATTACCTCTTGCGCTCCACCGCTCCACCGCTCCAGCGATTTCCAGCTCGTCAAAAATTATGTGCACTCATTTGTGAAGTACGAGACGTTCCGTTCGGCGCTCGAATGCGTGAGAAAAGCAATGTTGCGACTTCTTCCCTTTGCGGATGCCACCGACTGCTGCTCCACCCAACCGACCTCCAATGAGATACACAGACACACACACACTCACTTCTGTACGGACACTGGTCTGTTTATGCAGCTCTCTAGATCCGCTCAAGTGCCGGGTGAACGGTGCGGCGGTGCTACTTGAAAGCAAACTATCCGAGCGAGTTCCTCAAATTCACTTCTAATTGATTCAAAATTGCTTTCAATTGTGGCAAGCTCGATCTCCAGTTGGATTAGGTTGGGGAAGATGCAACGTACGTCAATTACGAATCAATAAGAGTCTGATCTACTCCACATGTCATGAACAATTTTAGTAATTCCATTGATTTTACGTTGTTCCTCATTTGCTTGTAGCTAAAGTATTTAAATATTTATTACAAATTTTTAGATTTTCCTAAAATGAAGGCAGAAAACATAAAAATGATGGGCAAGCAGAGGAGAGCAAGGACTCATGGCCATTCTTAAGCTGATTACAAGATTACGGCTCATTAATTAAGGAAATTGCTTTAGTTTAGCATTAACTTATCTTCATTGCGAGAGCCACTCTGATTTACTATCGCTTGTTCCGTTCAGTTCCTAATCCCATTTAACATCTAAATTTACATACTTGTCTACACATGCTTCAAGGTAAAACACACAAGAACGTAGCCTCGTAGAGGAAAAGGTAAATTGTATAAATAAAATAAAGCATATCATGTTATTGTTTAAGATTCTTCTGGATATAGAAGAAAGGAGTGTTTAAAAGGAGAGGTATTAGTGTTGCGACTGGAAATGTAACTAAAATCGATCAAGCTATACTATGTGGTAAAAGAAGCAAATAAATCATTGTTATAGGACCCGTTTAGCACCTCAAACATATACAATAGAGCCCTATTAAACCCATATCAGACAAACTATTTATTTAAATTATTACGTGCTGTGGTTCTGAATTAGATTGGTGTTTAAATATGCCACATTTATGTAAATATCCATCTGACATCTCCATTTTGCATTTTCCCAACCCCTAAAAGGGTCCGCAACCACAACCCTCTTTCATCGATGATGAGCCATAAACATGATGAATATTTATGGCTTTGTTGCTGTTTTTTTTGTTGTGTTATAATAGTATGGTGTGTTTTTACGCGCGATTATTTATCGAGAACATCTCATATGATCCACATTCCACATTTGACGCTTCCACACAAAGCGCTATAACAACAACAAAAAAGCTTTCAGTGTCGGCTGAAATTCCAGAGCGTCTCGGACAAGCGATAAATTCGTATGAACAAATTGAATGTTGCTGCTGCTGCTGCTTTTGTTGGTTGTAGTTTTTTTTTTGTAGCTGCCCTGCCCCACTTCTCCGCTGCTGTTGGGGCTGCTGCTGGCGTATTTCATTTCGTTTCGTTGCATGACTGACTGGCTGACAGCAATTTTAAATTGCAGCGCGCGCCAAAAATGGAGCACTCACCGCTTTTTCAGCTTCTCTTCGTATTTATTTGAATTTTCGCAGCTCAAGGTTTGCTTTTGCATAGAGTATTGGATCAGAGAGACTAGAGAGAGCGAGAGCAACACGCTCTCACATACATATACAGACATTTTATTTTGTCCACACTGCCAGCGTTGTTGTCGTCGTCGTCGTCGTCGTCGTCTCCATCGTCTAGTGCGCCATTTGTCATGTGTCGCTTTGTTGCTGTCGACGTTGCCTTTGCCGCTGGTTTATTGCTGCTGCTGTTTGCCGTTTGGGCGATAATTCTGTCCACCCACTTTGCCCCCCTTAGACATTCCATTTCTCCTAGCTCCCATTCATCAGTGAGCAGTGTTCCTTTCCTTCTCTCAGCAGCGTTGCTCAGTCCTTCGCCCAGAAACAGCCATGAGCACTTATAAGGTTTACACGATCGAAATAACTCGATACCGAATTTATGCCAAAAACATTCGCTCAGTTCCTAAGTTCTCTACTAGTCCTCTTCATATCGGGGTTTCGTTATCGCAAACAATCTCCCAGCATAAACGTAGCAACGACCGCAGTAGCGAAACTTTTTCTTGCCTGCTGCCGCCCTGCTTCACAACCCACACACAACCCACTGCTCTCTTTTTCTTTTGCTTGTTCGCTCTCTCTCTCCACCACCCCCTTTACAGGGCGAGCTCTCTCACTACACTCTCTCTACAACCATTCGCTGCCCGCACTCTCCCCAGGCTTTGGCAATTTTCTAGCTTTTTCCACTGCTCCGTTCGCCTGCAGTTCGTTGGCTGCTTGTGCTGTTGGGGGGAGGTCTGAGGTTCCCGTTGAAACTTGTGTACCGTTCGGAGGTGTGTGTGTGTGTGTGTGTGTGTGTGTACAATCAACCAACTGCTTCGCTTTATTTGGCATTTTATTTATTTTTTTCTCTCCTCTTCCCCTCTCTGTCCACCTTCTTTTGTTGCCAACTTTGCTCGCTGCGAAATTTCATTTTAAATTCCATGGAAAATCGTTTTAATTATATTCGTAAAGTTTCCTTTTTCTTTCGTAGCTTTTTTTATTGTTTTGCTGGCTGCCACTCATCCGCCGTTGGCATTTGGATAAACTTTGCGGCAAGCTTTTCATTATTCAGCGTTTGAAGAGCATTTCATAAATTCAAATTAACCGAAACGAAAGTGTTAACGCAATTAGCGTTTGGCTGCTGCTTAATTACAAGTGCCCTTCGAGCTTCTTGATGGCCCTTTCACATCTCTGAACGCCAAACGCAGCTCACAAAAAGTGGAGGCACTGCCACTGCCACTGCCACTGACTGATGTGAAAATGGCGGCACCTTCTACGGCGCTGAATGCAATGAAAGTCCCCGCATGACAGCCATTTGACGTCGCCCTGTGCACGTAGAACCAACCTCATGCATCCTGCCGCATAGTCTACGTGTCCGTCCTCCGTAATTTGATTGGCATTCAGAGAAGCCACCAGAAGCATTCGCATGGATGCTGTGCACAGCTTTTCTCTGCTCCAACCACCATCATCTTCCACTTGCGGCAACAGAGTGTAGACATTTCAATAATGTATCCGATTTGTTCGCATCACAATGTTACGATACGGAAATTGATTTTTCTACACATATTCTAAAAGTATTATATTCGAATTTAAGACTAGAACCTTGTTTACCAATGGCTGTCATACGGTTTGGAGACATTTTTCTTTTGGCGTGATTTGAAAAGTTTTAACTTGAGAGAAAGTTTTCTTGTTCAAAGTAACATATTTGCAGTTTAGACAGTTCGTAAAGATGGGTGAGAGGTGATTTCTTGGAGCCGGAACCTCGTTAAGCTTACATTTTTGACATATGTACCTAAGAACTCTTGAAAAAGAAATCACATTCAAGAGATGTGAAATACTTGCTTTATAGAGTTTCATTTCTGGTTATTATCAGTATATCTGTTCACTCTGTGAAATATCATTAACTGAAAACCAAAATCTGCTGCAGTAAGAGATTATTTTCCATGGTGAGGAGGGACGCGACTGTACTTATTAAATATACATATTTATGTACATGCATACGGCGTATGTAAACATGTTTAAACTACATAAATTTTAAGCTTAAATATGTATAAAGAAAGCTAGTTAGAGTCTTTTAAGCGACTCTTCCTAGTAGCCGTTGCCTGCTTAAGTGCTAATGCGACTGTACTTTTGAGTTTACTGCACATTTCTACTTATCGAGGCTACAGTTTCTGTTTATTCGCACTATCTGATATCGGATAATTCTGGCACTTGTGTATGATCTGTATGACAACTGCATACACACTTATATTTCTCCTATAATCCCAAATAATGTTGCACTGCAGGCACCATTTTTATTAGCCCCAGAAGTATATTTTCTGTTCCCTGCCTGCAACATTGAGCACACCACACCAAATTAAACGAATATGAAAACAAGCTGCGGCCATTTTGAGACGTCTTTTATGGCCCATAACTCTTGGGTTATGACAAATATAGAAACCAAAAGCATCAAATTTGGCGACAGCCAGAATATCCATAAAAAAGTCTCGGCAAATTGATATTCAAGCCCGACGAGATGCACGGAAAGAGGGGCCTCAAAGTGTGTTTAGCTTTATAAGGCAGCACAGACGGATGAATAAGGTAGTGACTGTGTGAATGTATGGGTGTGTTCGAGTTTATGTGGATGTCACTGTGAGTTGCTCATTACAGTCATTGACTCTAATGAATAACGCAATGAAGTCCAAGGCTAAAGAGGCCTATGAATTGACTGAATAAATACGATTATGGAAATATACTGGAATTCTGACATAAAAAATGTATAGTTTGTGCGCAGTATCTGAATAATCTACAGTTTAACCCTTTGACAACGCAGTCTGATGTCTTTATGATCTATGTATGTACATATATTCCTTTCAATTTCATTACGATCGATTATCTAATCGTGTGAAATTTCATTATTGGTTCGATTATAAAGATAATATGCTTCTTATTTGTAGAATTTGTATACTTTTAGGTTCAATAACAAGTAAGTAGATTACTTTGTCGTATTTGTGAGCATTTAACGGGAAATTTCGGAAAAGTTGTCGCTAAAATTTATATTTTTCATCGAAACTTTGATAGACATTTTAACGCAGGAACTGCCGGAGCCATAAAAGCTATAAAAGCCATAAAGATAACACTTTGCATAATAATGTGTGGCTAATGTGGATTGAATATCTCTCAATTTGCTGCCTCAAACACCGAGCTGCCGGAGTGCCGGAGTGCCGGAGTGCCGTGTGTATTCGTATTCCCCAACACCTTCGCTGACAATTGCCATAATTTGCTCAGATATGCATTAGGCCATTCCTATGCTACGAAAATCGTAAAGCGAGGCAATCGGCACGTTCCATCACCAACGTTCCAACCAACCCAACCACCCATCCACTCATTGTCCCCACACACATTCAGAGTGCCACAAACTTTGACTTCTTCACATGACCGAATCGTGGCCGAGCCACAGCGACCTTTTCCGATATAAAATGGCGTCGGGCACAGGCACAGGCACATCATGACGATGCCCGACCCGACCCGACTTGCGATGCTCGTCTCGGCGTTTCCCAAATTCAAGCTCAACTTCTGGCCTGCCCCGGAGACCTTACCACAAAGATATAGCCCTCAACTGCCGCATGTTGTTGCTGTTATTGGTGCTGCTGTGTGTTAATGGCTTACCCTGGACAGCGGTGGAGATATCATGCCATAAAAATAAAAACGCCACCGCCCGCCCGCCGTTTATGCCACATTCATACCTTCGTGCGGAGGACCCGCAGGTAAGACACACACACACGCACACAGGCGCACGTACACGTAAATACACGGCCAAAGTCATCAAAGAGAAGCAACAACAAAACATAAAGTAGAACGAATGCACACGGCTCGCCCTCGCCCATTCATTCAGACCAGACCCTCATTCACTTATGTATTCATTTTAACGATGACGACGACAGGTAAGCCGGACGGACGGACACACTTGTGGGTGGGCTCAAATGTGTTAAGAAAAAGAGAGACAAAAACGAGAAAAAAGCGAAAAATTAAAAAAAAACACATAAAAAGGCAACGCTGCTCAACACTTGGAGACGCACTCAACAGGATTCGAAGCTGCGATCCAAGCCCCTCATTTCTGACGATGTACCATGATATGCCGCGTCGGCTAGTTGGCGACTTAACACTTGGGGCTCATCCGACACAGCGACAGCGCTAACGCCAACGCCAACCAGCGCCAAAGCTTCTGCTTTGCTTTCGGCACAGCGCAGCGGAGCACTCAAGATAAGAAACTTTTGTGTGGCCTTTCTGGCACTCTGCTCTCCACTCTCATTCGCATTCGCATTCGCATTTTGTTGTTGCTGTTTTGTTTTTAGACTTTAAGCTGTGCCATGCAATAAAAACACAGCCAGCCGTAGAAAAACTTATTTACATTCGAGGTACGAGTATGTACATATATACATACATATGTACATACATAAATACATATTTACATAGCTACGTGTGATTGTTGCTACAGCTGTGGCCAAGCGAATGAAAACTTTTTACATATCACCTCTTTCTATTTGTATGTACATAATTGATTTGAAATCTCTTTCAAGTGGAAAGTTCTACTATTATGTTATTTATTTATGATCAAAGATTAGGTGCAAGTAAATATTCTGAGTACGCTTTCATTCCTTGACTCAAATTTTCTCTCTTTCATAATAATTATAGCCAAAATACATATTATTTATGCAAATATTTAAGAAACTCGCACCATATGAAGTCAAAGTTGTAACAAACAATGTACAATGTTGTTAATATATCTTAAAGACTTCCGAACTACTAAAATTTTCTCTGCAACTGTATGTATATTTACATTATACGAGTACATAGTTAATATATACATAAATATGGACATATGTATGTACATATGTACATACATTTACATTTTCCTCTCGCTTTTTGTTTTTGTTGGCATTTTCATCGTTTTCGTCTTCTTTATGTTGTGGCGATTTTATTTAGAAGCTTTTGCGGTGCGATGTTTTCCGATGTCCGTCCGTCTGTCCGTCCGGTCTGTCAGTTCTGTTTGAAGTCTGAGGTTTTTGCGGCCTGTCTAGAGGAGTAGAAAAGTTCTTTGTTTGGTGCGTGTTAAATTCCATGAGATGGCAGAAATGTTCCAAAGCAATTTCTGTTTGTCTGCAATCTGAAGAATCTACTATAGCTATACATAAATATGAAGAGGTATACATACATATATGTATATGTACGTATGTATATACGAATATATGTACATATGTTCATAAATACATACCTGAGCCTTGTCTTTGAACAGGTTGAAGTGGAAAGTAGTTGGTTCAGGTTCAGGTTCGGGTTCAGCTACGGGCCGAGAGCATTTCAAGGTTTGTTTTGCCAACTTAATTTCAATTTAAATTTTTTCCATACGCTTTTAAATAGGCAAATATGTGCACAAATGTTTGCCACTTCCATCGGATCTGCCAAGTTCATCGAGTTCGTCGCCGAGACACAGCCGCTCCGGGGCTCCGAGACCCATTTGCATTTGCCAAAAATAAAAACAACGAATTCCAAAATATCAGCTCTACTTCGCTCCGGTCCTCATTAGGCTTGTTTGTGTGATGTGTATTTAGTCCAAGCTGCGAAAAGCTGCCCGGCCAGGGGTTTAGTCAACTAACAATAAACTAAGTTTGCCTGATCGTCGAGCACTAAGTAAACTCGATTTGTGTGGCCTGGCCAGAAGTTAGAGTGCTTTGGCAGTTCTCAGTAATTGGGTTTTCATTCAAAACAAACGAAACTAACATACTTATGCACATACTTAAACCATTGAAGTCATTAACTTATTAGAGCCAAATTGTCTGATTGCATATTTTACAGTGTTTGCTGCTCTTGGCAATAAATTACTCCACTTTCTCGATTGTTCGTTGGATTTTCTTAGCCGTTAAAATGACACAATCATTAGTTTCTGCCTTTGGTGTGATAATTATCCTGCAGAGTTCAATGAAAGAAACTAGCTGCTCCGAAAATGTAATAAATATTCCAATCAAAAATGCCTGAAACTGTATTTATAAACATGTCTAATTAGCTTTAACAGATGTAACACAAATTTGTGTTCAAAAATGTCTCTGAATACTTCATTTTTAGACATTTCACTAACTCCAAGGGGTTAGCCGCAAGTTTTTACCCTTGTCAGATATTTACGAGCTGGTAAGTGCATGGCTTGGGCTCTAAAGAGCTAATAAATGTTCAAATAATTCATTTTGATTGAATATTAGATGTTCCCTTTTAGGACAGAACGAACTGAACAGAACTCAAGTGAAGTGGATTCCGCCTGTGGATATTTCAAAACTGAACAACAATGGCGACTCCACTCCTGGAGACGATTGCCGCTGAGCTCTCATTCCGATATCTAACATCTTAACTCTCAAATTGAATTTGTTTTGTCCTCTTCCGAGGAGAAGTCCTCGACTTGGTTGGTTTTTTTTGTGTTTTGTGTACGGGTATTATTACGAGACGGCTAGAGACGGCCTTTCGGGGGTTGTTCTTCGCTGGGAGGATGGCAACAGAGCCAGAGCAGGTCTGTTTTGGGGTTGGTTGCTAAACGGCGGCTAACGATGTGCCAATCTAATCCGTTGAGATACTCGTATGACCACAAAGTCCTGTGTCCCCTTAAGCGGGGACATTAATGCAATGTTTGTGCAGTTCCATTCTGTTCTTGAGTATACTTTTAAATCTTCCTGGAGGTATTTCTGTACGTTAGGCTCTTTATGTTATTCTCGTACCTTTTGGGTTCCGAATTCAATGGAAAAACTTACGCACACAGATAAAAATACAAACGGAGGCAGGCAGACACTGACAATGCAGCACAGCGAAGCTTGAGATCCATGCATCCTGCCTCTTGACGTTCTTCCCCAGTGACCGACCGACTCCACTTCGTCTTTGGACACTGCCACTGCCACTGCCTCATGCCAATCGAAAAGCCAAGGAAATGAAATAAATTGCAAAATAAATTCGGAATATGTGTATGGCTCTGTGTGTGTATGCATGCATCTGCATCTGTGTCTGTGCCTGTGTCTGTGTCCGTGTTCGCATTAGAGATCCAGTAGCTGCGATACATAAATCAAGGCCATAAATGGCAAACAGCGCCAGCATCGGCGGCACTGCCGGCGTCAGTTTGATTGGAGGCAGCGACGAACGAACCAACGCCGAACGATATGGGATGCGAGCAGAGGAGAGGGGACTCGCGGCGGCGGGCATAAAAAACATCAATGCATTGTGTCTCCTCCGCTGCAAGCTCCCGCCGAATCGGTGTATCCATCCGTCTTGCTTTTAAGCTCAGCTGGGATTTGCTCTGCATTGCTTTGGCTTGCAGTTTCAGCTCTCTCTTTCTCCTCTCTCCATCCTCTTATCACGCACGGTACATTTTGCACCGAAGCAATTGAACCCGCTCGGTCGGTTCGCACACTTAAATAGCCGTCGGTAGTAAGTGTGTCGTGTAGATGCAGCTTTATCTCTGTTCTCCGCTGGTTTAGCTTTCCTCTGCACTGCTCTCTCCGTTGCTCTTTTCCCCGCTCAATAATCAGAGAGTGAGTGAGCTTCATTTGCAATAACTTTGCGCATTACTGGGCAGAGCCGGACGACCGGGCACCATCTCCATCCAGTGGCAACGGCAGCGGCTGCGGCTGCGTCCGCGGCTCCCCACCGGCAGACCGCAATGTGTGTAAATCAATCTTTATTAAGTGCAAGCTCGGGCTACCTGGCCACCGCTCGCTCCACTGATTTGCCTCTTCCCCGCGCTAGAGCACTACTACTGGGTGCTGGCCAATGTAGCCAAAAACAAAAAAGTGAAGAAGCGGCAACTGCAACCAGAAGAGGCAGCCACAACCTGAACCTGTTTGAAGTGCAACTTTGAGGCAGCAGCAGCAGCAACGACTTTTTGTTCTGCTTTCAGTTTTCTCTTGCTCTCCTTCTTCGGGCTTTTTCTTCTGTCGTCTCTCTGTCGTCTCTCTTCTGTTGTCAACGTTGTTGTACTTGCAATTGTCGCTCATCCGACGCGTGTGCCGCTTCATACTCTTTTGCTGCAGATTCTCAATTGCTGCACCAATGTATGCCCGCCATCGAGCGGCGCTGCCCCTCTCTCTGTGGCATCGTCGTCCCCCCATCGTATCTCGAATGAAATCGCAATTAAGTTTTATTTTGTGGCGAGCATTTTTTAATTAGCAACGACGCGGCGTACGCTTCGTGTCGCTGTCGCTGTCGACGTTGCCGATGCCGTTGCCGTTGCCGTCGTTGCTGCCCCATTTGCGGCTCTGGCTGCGCTGCCTACGCCAAGACGTTGGACTGCCTGCCACATCGCCAATTGCTAATGATGATGATTGCTGGCTCTCTCTCTGTCTTTAGCTGCGGCAGCATCAGCTCTCTCCTTGGCCTGGCCGAGACGTATCGCTGCATGTATCTGGGTATCTCATGTATCTGTATCTCCGCTAAGTGGGCGCTACGCTGCAGTGTGTGTGTGTGTGTGTGCTTGTGTGTGTATGCCTGTGCACGACAATTTATTCGCTCCCCGATTTTTAACACCCATGGGGGTAGCCCAGGCAGACACCGGCAGATACACATCGCATACGGCACATAAGAAACAAAAAACAAAAAAAATAAAAAACCCCAACACAAAAATACCCACAAAATGCAACTGCAGCCTCATTGAAATTCCTCTCCTGCGGATGGGGGCACTGAGCAGAACGGCGCCAGACACGAGGCCGTTCCTAGTCCCTTGATTCTATATATATTTGGTGGTCATCGTTTTGGCCAGCTTGGGGTTATAGATGTTTGTACAAGTCTCTTATAGAAATGTAGTTATTTAAGTATATGAATTCAATTGATCATCTACTCGATAAAGGCGCCTGGTTATATCTAGTCTCATGAATAAGCTCTCAAATACAAAGACGGGAGACGTCTCTTCCAGACACCCCCAACTCCAGACTAGATTCATCTGTGGATGTGGATTTCCAGATCTTCTGGAGTGGCGTCCAGTGGGAGAGCTGCAACGATGCCTGTCTGGATGCCACCTGGAGCTCCTAGCAATGATCCGAGGACTAGATGTTCCCATTCAGATTGATGGTCTCCAGATCGG
Organism: Drosophila subobscura; assembly: GCF_008121235.1. NCBI lineage: Eukaryota > Metazoa > Arthropoda > Insecta > Diptera > Drosophilidae > Drosophila > Drosophila subobscura. Next base: position 11,788,832 of record NC_048531.1, on the reverse strand, counting down.
CCTCCTTGTTCGTTCAAGTTTTATTAACAAAACCTTTCTATTCGCACATCACTTCAGTTTGGCCTCTGAGACATCTGCTGCAATGTTTTGAGACGTTTCGTTTTGTTTCAAGGAAAGGAAGAATAAGAAAACACGAACCTGGCCATAGGTTATCCAAAAAGGGTCGATTAAGGCACTTTATAGTCATATTTAATCGCCTATTTTAGGCTATTTTTGCAGAGATTATATGGATTATTAACTGCTAATAAATACATTTATATTTTAGGGCCTTTAATGATGACTAAATTTGTAATTCTAATGCTGTAAGGCTTAAGTTTCCTTGCGTAAAACTCTGTGAGTCGCAGCCCAACCCCACTTGACCTGCCATCGCAAATTCAGCCATTTGGAATATCGTTTTCGCCCGGGGTGATCGTGATTGTGATCTGATCCCATTTGACTTCATTTCATTTTGTTTCAGTTCATTTGCGGCCAAGCGCGACCCTTGATTGCTGTTCTGCTCTGACGTTTTTCGGCTGCACTCGGCGCATGAGACAAATTTGCATTTGACTTTTATTGACATATTCGCATTTTTATTGATCGTTTTAATTTGCATTTCGTTTTCAATTGCCGCTGTTGTTGTTGCGGCTGCTGCTGCTGCTGCTGCTGCTGATGTTGGTGCTGTGGCTGTTGGTGTTGCTTTTGTAGTTTGTTGTTTGTTGTTTGCTGTTGTTGCGGCTGTTGTACTTGCAAATAAACCGAAGGCCTTTTTGCATTCATTTGTCCCGTGCTGGGGCTTGTTGTTGTTTCCTGCACTCTCGGCATTCTGTTCATTTCGTATCTGTATCTGTATCTGTATCTATATCTGTATATCGGAGTGTCAGTGTGTATGTGGTTTGAATTTGTTTTGCTTCGCTGCCATAAACTGGTTGCTGCCGATGGGCGCTGCCACCTCACGCTGGGTGCAACAAAAACACACATTTGCAATATTTATAAAATTTTATTGCATTAATTATTTAATTTACGACTTTCTTTTCGCTTTACGACTTTGCATTTTGCATTCAGTTTTCAGTTTATGGCGCACTGGCCCCTGTTCAGCCTTCTCCTCCCATGTCCAACCCATTAATGCATTTCGCATTATTTCGAATTATTGATTGCCGCCTGATAATTCCCCCCACCCAGACAGAAGCACATGCACGTAGAGCACTGTAGGCACTGAAAGTCTGATTAGGTAATGTTTTTCCATGCCTAAAAACACTCCACAACCGCCGCGATTCCCTTTGTATTGCCACAAATGTGGCAGGGCCGTGAAAAGTGTACTTCCTCGAGAGCTACTTTCGAACTTGGCAATCGAAGAGCCGCTCGCCAGATGGGGAATTGGCACCGAAAGCGTTGCAGAATTGGCAGACTTCCGCTTCAGCTGTGAAATTGCAAGATAATTGAGCTAAATTTTAAAGAATTTTGTGCCAAATTGTGTCGCGATGATCAAAAACAAACTTGTTTGGAATCAATTCCCGCAATATAATGAACTGGAATCGAGATGCACGAAACACATAAGTCAATACAGGATTAACTGGTTGGCAGTAGAGTTTCATTAACTTTTAAAAGTGACTAAAAACATGGCAGAGCAGCAAGCAGAGGAATCTTCCAGGAATGTATTTGTTCGTCCTGGAACTTATTACTTGAAGTACGGCATAGATTCGTCAGCTTCCTGGGCGAAAACGGAACGGATAGAACTATGAAACTAAGCAGGAAATTGCATGTCTCCGTCATTGCTGCGAGTGTAAACTTTACATTTGATGCTAGAAAGTGCCATTTGTGCATTTAAACTTTTGATTGTTTTATGCATTCAAGAGACGTTGTGGCGCATTCTAGAATTATTTATCCGTAAATTGGCGTTGTTTAGCACCAAATGGGATATAAATACCAGCGTAGTTAGTATGATTATGACACACTTTTTTCCAACTTGCTACACTTCTCTCTCTCTCTCCCTCTCTGTCGTTTCGTAACTAGGGACTTCAAACGGGAATATAATAATAAAAAGAGAATAATAATAGCAATACGCAGTTAATGTCATCGGAAGGACAATAACAATCAATTCGATGGCATGGCCAGTCCGGGACACTCTACGGACAGGGACACAAGTTAATAACTCTGCCATTAAAGTTATGCCGTGGCGGAAGGTCTATTATTATTTCATGACTTAAAGCACTACGGCCTACGGCCCTGGCCCTAGCTTTACAACGGCAGCAGGAGCGAGAACCATATATTTCTTGGTCGGTGTCCTTTCGGGGGCTCGTGGACAATGGAGCGGGAGATTGGGCGAGCGACAAAAGGAAACCTTTTGCGGTTAATTGCACCACCGACAACAACGAACAAAAAAATGAATGGAAACCGGGTGGCAGGGTCAGAGCCAACGTTAAATGTCAATTGCCAGGGCCCACCCCTGGCCAGTGGCCCCTGGCAACCTGCTGGGTCGATTCAACAGCACCAGCGACAGTTCCGTAACCCATTCAAGGGTATTCCAGATTAGATAAAATGTGACAACTGGAGCCGCATCGGAAATAATCAGAGGTCGCTCGCTCAGCTGCTGGCAAAGTTAAATCTTCTTTAATGGGCTTAGAAGAAAAGTGAGGAAACTGAATCTGAACTTTTACAACTCGTATCTTGGGAAAGTCCACAGCAATGCTATTGTTTTCCTGCTTGAGTTCCTCTCAATAGCTCTGGACATTGCTTCAGTCTGTCTCTAATTTAATCGATTCTGTTTGGTGCCGAAGAGATGCCACGGTAGAAGCTTCTTCCAATTGATATTCACATTGGAGTTCCCTCCCGCTGGAGGTTATTCCATCCACTAACTATAAATAATTTGATGTAAGACTCAAGCGAGTTGATTGACCAACAGCCAGCCACATTTCCATTCGCCAATTAGGTGGCCCCCGGCAGCTAATTAAGATTTGTGTACTGAAATGATGCCACATTTTGCAGAGCTTTGGAAGGAGCGGTATGGGAATGGGCATAATAAATGATTTACATTTAAAGCGAGCGGAGCGGGCGAGATTTAAAATAAATTACGAGTGTATCTGGCAAATTCCCAGGGGCGCTTTAGAGCTCACGAGTGACGTGTGCTCCATGTGCTTGCCCCGAGCTGCGTGGGTTGAGTTGCCGCGTTGAGTGTTTTATGTGTGCATATGTATGACTCTCTTTCGCTCTCTCTCTCTCTCTCTCTCTGGGGGTATCTGTGTGTACATGCACGCCTGCTCAGCCCACTTTTGGGAGCACCCAAACAACAGTAGCAGCAGGATGACGACCGACGACCTCGTCACACTCGACACGCCAATTCCATATGTTGCACACAGTCCTCGCCACCTCTCCACCCCACGCCGCAGCGCTCCGTCCATCCATCCATCCATCCGCACTAACTTTTCCCCTCGGTGAAAGGGGTGCTTGAGGCAGAGGCAGAGGACGAGGACGAACGCATTGCATGAATTTAACTTAACCCCGAACCATTTGGTCTAGGAGGACTATGAGGACCATGGGGCTGTGCCTCTCTTTCTCGCTCTTTGCAGCTCTCAATTTCTCTATCTCTTTGGGACTATGAATGTGTCTGTCTCCGTCCGCTTTCCATCGGGGTAGAAGCAACAACAACAAACCATTCCGATAATTGAACATGTTTCCGCTGTTCGTGGCGGGGTTCGGCCTCAACCTCGTCCTCGTCCTGGCCCTCGTCCTTGCTGTCGATGTAGTTGTCGTCCTCGGGCCCTTTTAGCATTTTTCGAAATTGCCTTTTCCGCTTCGTTCCGTCCTGTACCTCATTCTCTTCTCTTTCCCTTCTTCTTTTACCTTTATTTTTGGGATTTTGTGCGCTCTACGAATACGAATACGAGTAAACTCTGAATGAGTGAGTGCCGCGGCGGCAGCGGCAGCGGCAGCAAGCAAGCGAGCAAGCCCTTGTTCGCACACAGCGATGAGGCAGCACATCACACGTACAGTGGCGAGAGGCAACTCCATTTTGTGTGCTCTGGATTAGGGTGACCAGAGTTGCCAAAGAGTTGAGCAACCTTTTTCCATTTGGATTGGTTTTTGAGGGTGGGGAGGGGTTTTCTGCGAGGGTTCTGCTTGTTTAAGACTTTTTGAAGTTTTTGCATTTATTATAATTTTTATTTTAAAGGATGGGACTTCTGCATATACACATATTCCCCATCTTCCCCGACTCTGGTCACACTTCGCACCGTGACACTTTCCTAATGAAGAGCCTGTTGACGCTAAACGGCCACACCACCGCTACGCTACCGTTATTTCTGCCTGCTATCGGAGGAGCACGACACACACGGAAAGCTCTTGTCTTGTCACGCATTTAATGAAGAAACCTATTTGTGTTCGTTCTCACTTATTTATAAACTTTCCATAATAAATTAAGGCAAGGGGACACACACAGAGGGAGGTGGGAGACGATCTTCCTAGCCCCAAATGTCCCTCCAGCTCCTGGCCCGCCTGCCCTAGCTAAGCTTTTGGGATATCCTCTTCAGTGTCATAAAGCTTACACTTTATGTGCGCTTGCCGTTTATCCTTTAATATTTTTAAAGCCCGGGGAAAATTTCTAACCCACACACACAAGCACACACCGAGCGAGCGTGAAAGAGGGCAAGAGGGGAGCAAGAAGGCTTTATAAAAATTAAATATTTGCTGAGGAAAGCAGAGCGGGGGAGGCGGTGAAATGGTAGAAGGGAAAGGCCAGAGTGGCAGTGGCGGAGGCAGAGGCAGCGGGGAAACAACAGCGACAGAAAGTTAGAGCAGCAAAAACTTTTTCTTCTCTTTGATGGGCTGCTGCTGTCCTCGTTGCTGTCCTTGTTCCTGTTCTTCTTCTTGCCATCCTTTGTGTGTGTGTGTGTGTTTTTCTATACAAAAATTTTGCACGAGTGTGCGTGTGTGTGTGTGTGTATCTGTGTGCTGGGCTGTGCTGGTTTTCTGTGTGGGCGAACAGGGGCTTGCTGGGCTTGGGAGGCGGGGAACTTTTCGACGCGTGCTTTACGCTCGTTTGCTTGCCTCCGCTTCAGGCATTCATTCTCTTGCTTCTCTGCTCTCACCTACACACAAACATGCACCCACACACACACAGATACACCCACACATGGACAGATTTTGTTTGGTTTTGACTTTTTGTGTTAAGGACATTATTGCACGGTTTGCTGGATGCATTTTGGGGGTGGTTGCCACAGCCTGGCCTGCCTTCCACCCTCTTGGCACTACACTGGCTGTAGCGCTTTCCTTGCGTTTCATTTCCATTTTTATATTCGACTTTTGATTATATTACAGAAATACCTACTATATTCCCAGATTCTGGCGTGCTAGCCGCCTTTAGCGCTGAGGGGCGATTCCCCTGAGCTACAATTATGCCGGTTAATGATTGCTTTCGAAAATAACGTTTTCCGGCAGTTGATCAATTTCCAATTGACAGTGGATACTGTCGTCATTGGAAATTGTGTCTGTACTTGCAACATGCTCGGATCCCTTTTCCAGCTACCAATTATTTGGCTTAGTATTTGGGTTCCATTTATTGGGAATTTGAGGCCAGCACGCTATATGTACGTGTAGTTGATTAGAACATTATCAAAATACTCGGGAAACTTCAGATCTATTTTTCGTAGACACTTGAATCTTTGAAATAAACCTCGTGGATGGGTCCAAAATCTAGATTCTAGAATATTTGTCGCAAAGCCGTTGACAAGATTTATAGATGAATGGAGTTCGTCTACTTATTTTAGCAATATTCCCTAGAGATCAGTTTTGTTTGGCCTGTTCTTCTTTATGGGAATTGAGCTTTTATCAGTTACTACTTGAAGCTAATAGGACATTCCAAGTCCAGCGTTATGTCAATGATTGTTATGTTCGTATTCAAACAAATGATGAGAAGACTTTAGCCAATCTTGTTATCAGTTTACTGAAGAACAGGCTGTAAAACACATTGGACTGTAAGAAAGTAACACCGATCTATGGATCTCCAAAGTTCTTATCATTTCCTGGGTACGATTTTTCTATGCTGTTTGAACATAGCTCTTATCCTAGTCATAGGGCTTTAAAGACAGCGTTACTTGGGACTCCTAACTCACGGTTTTAGCTACCAATTTGGCATATGATTTGAAAATGTTTGCGTGTACGCAGAGATTGAGTAGATTAATAACAATACAAGAAGAGGGCGATGTTGATTGAAGGAATACAAAGCAAATGTGACGAAAAATGAGCACCATTATTTTCCATTATCTGAACACAAAATTGGTTTGTTTATATTGTAATGCACAGTCTACATGCATACATACATACATACATACATATGTAAGTATAACACTTGTTATTGTTTTTATTTATGTAAATTATTTATTTAATTTCCCTTATGGCACAAGGATTTCAATTAAACGAACACATTCCCGAATTGTCCATGTTTTCGTTGTCAGCTCTGATTAATCATCTGAACTCACGGCTGGAGGGCGCAGCTCTTCCTCTCCCGCCATTACCAGACTCGTTTTCATCTCACCTTAGAGCAGGCATAGAGTGCTATCACCGGAGCAGCACAGCCTCCTCTCTTCCGCCTGTACTTGCAGTTGATTTATTGTCATGTTCTGGACTTCGGACACCTTCGTATCGTGCGTGTTGCCTGATTTTTCCTGCTTTTCCTTCTCGGTTTTTGGATTTTGGTTTTTTTTTGCCTTTGGCGTTTGGTGTTTGCCGGCAAGTCCCGTTTGGCCGCTGGCTTTTCTGGGGAGAGACACTTAACATATTAATCAAAGGCATGAAATCTTTATCAAGTTGTCAGGACGGGCTTCGACTCGGGCTCCGGCATTGGAGCTGCAGTCTGGAGTCTGGCATTGGAACTCGTTTGATCCTTAACACGCACCAAGCAGTGCCAATTCCTCTGCACCGAAAAAAACATTAAACTCATATCAAGCATAATTACTCATTCTTTGGGGAGTACTAATAGCAGGTGATAGTTCCCATGAAAATTAACCATACAAATGGAATAATGTACTTTTCATTCGAGCTTTTACACCTTTTATTTGAATAATATCGAGCTATTGTAGCCGCATAAATATGTAGATGTACCTCAGCATACTATCAGGGGCTTATGATACTGATCTTGAGCATAATTATAATCATTTTGTTATCATTTTTCTTGCAGTGTTCCCATTTCTCATTTGGTGTTCTCATTTGCAATTTGCACAAACGAAAACTCTGAAATTGCGAGCACGAAAAGGAGAGAAGCGGAATAAGAACCGATCCGGCAGACTCTACAAATTTTGTCACCAGAACTGGGGTCGTGTCGTTCTCTGCGATCGCTGGGCATTAATATTCACATGTCGTCTGTCGGTTGTTTTGGGCATTCGGCATTCGAACGAATGGCCAGGTTGGGCCTCCAAAGCAGCTCCACTCAGACTCTGGCTCGGTCGCAGACTCTGTCGGAGAGTCAGGCCGGCCTCTGGTTCGGTTCGAGTTGGATGTCTAAACAGAGGCCGCCGTCTGTCTGTCCCAGTCCCTGCCTCTGTGCCCCTCTGCTCTGCCCGCCTCTGAAAGCGGCCGCATAAATTTACTCAAAGCTGACGCTAACTAAAGTCTCCGACTTTTGCTTGGTTCCTCGGCCCCACAAAACTGGTTCCATTTATGCAAGCTATGTATTATTATTGTTGTTGTCGTTGTTGTTGGAGCCTTTTTTGTTGCTCTTGTTGGATCTGTAGTTGCTGCTGTTGTTGTTGTTGTTGTTGTTGCTGTTGTCTGGCAACGCTTTTGGTATTGTGCTAGTTGTTGTTTTGTTGCTTTCGCATTGAATTTTGCGCCTCGATTTTTAGCTTTGGCCGCAGATACATTTTACTTATCGGCATCTAAATTCAGAAACGCTGTCAGTCCCCAGTCTCCCCCAGACCCTGGGTCCATGGATCCAGCCGTGCCTTGGAAGTATCTCAAACACTTATGCATACATACATACATACATAGTATATGTGTGTACTTATGTGCATATCTAAGTGTCTGTGTGCGTGTTTTTGTCTCCTCTCCTTGAAAAAAAGTATCAAATTTCTATTGACTTGCGTTTGCGGTGGAATAGAGAAACAGAATGAGTGGTGCGAGGAGGCGAACAGCACTGGCAGGGGACGTGTAAGTGGAAATGGAAATGGGCAGCAAAAGCGTCAAATCATACACAAAATGAGCTAAAGTCCAAACAACAACAAAATGGTTGAGAGAAGGGCAAAGCTAAGAGTGAACTGCACTCACTAATCGCTTCGGCAGAGAGTCGCATTCCTACAAAACAGGCAGAGCAGAGAGCTATGAGGAGAAGAGAGAAGAGAAGAGTGGGTGGCAGTGTGTAGAACAAGAGCAGAGAAGAGAGAAGCAACGCAGCGACAGAATTTTCAATTTGTTTATTTAATTATTTTCATTTTCGTTGAACTTAATGAATTCCACTGATTAAAAGCTTCCCCCTCTCCATCACGCTCTCTCTATCCCTCTCTTTCACTTGCTCTCTGTGTGTGACCCTCTGTAAACATTCAATGTGCTCGCCTTGAAAAATCGGATTGAAATGATTTCTTTGTTTATCATTATATCAAATCATCCCACCGTACATACATACATAATATACACTCGTAGATCTGTATATAATGTGTTTATATGGCTGAACATCTTATTTGTTTGTAAATATGGCTATGAAGGCGTTTGAAGCTACTTTCATGTGTTTACGTATCGCTGTCCATCGCAACATATCAACTTTCTATCTATCTATGAACACGGGCCCCACTTAATGAACTTTCGTTTCGCTCGGATCCGTTTGCTGGTAAATGAAAGTTGGCACGAGCCGGTGCCGCGATTTGATGGATATATCAAATAAAGTGCTTGAAGTGTGAATTGCGAAACGGGACGAAACGATCTAAAAATACATACTACAAGTTTATCTCTCTGCTGAAAGAAAGATCTTTGAAATTGTAATGGGAATTAGTCGTAGAGAGATAGTTATTAGTTATGAAGCCTTTTTCGAACTCCATTTTCCACCTTCATACAATAAAAGGCATCATCCAATCAGTTTTAAACCCAGAATAACGACTAATGTCTAGCTTGGTCCATACATCAAGTTCTTCCATGTATTTAGCTTATGAATACAAACTGAACGATGAACAGACCTTCATAATTGATGGAACAATGGAGAACAAACAGTTCCCGAAACCCCTTAAACCCAAACTCTCAGGGACTCAACTGTATTAAAAGTGCGAATGTATGTATGTATGTATGTATATATAATCTAATTTTAAGTTTCCATTAAATTGTATAAACGAAGACCTCGGAAAAACCTATTATTCCTACTACAAAATGGAGAACGACAACCCCATCCGTTGGGCCACAACTAACACATCATTCCGCATAGCGCACAAATGACCTGCCCGCGGCACATAAATAACCCTGCACACCATGGCACCACCCGACAACCCCCCCTGGCAGTGCAACACGCTGTGGCGGCGATAAATTTGCTTTGAAAGTTTTAACCCAAAGTTTTCCCAGAGAGTTAATTGATTTATATTTTGACATTTTCCGCAAAAGCAACAGTGGAAAACTGAAAAATGAGAAGGTGCAGCCCCAGCAGTGGCAATGGCAGCGCCAACATGGAAAGGTTGCAACTCCAGAGACCTTTTCGTGACAAATGTCGGGGAGTCGGCGCCTGAGTGGGTGGCTTTTTGTGTGTGTGTGTGGGTGTGTGCCAAAGTGGTACGCCAGACCAGACTCCCTCTCTCTGGTGGGGAGCCCGTCCTGGCTTTGTTTTCCGAAAAGTTACTTTATCATGTGCTCCAATTAGTGCAACGACCAGCAGTGAAGCGGAGTGAAGAAGTGGTAGCTGCAGAAATTACTTCCATGCGGCGGACAATAAAAAATGGAGTGCCATGTCTGTTTCCTGAGGGACGAAAAGGTGGGCGGGGGGGTCCCTAGCTGATTCGATTTCATACGGGGAGTCGGTTAGGTATGGTGAGGGGCACCCAGACAGGGGTCCGCATATTGCTTTTGTGAGTGCGACACGATGAGTTGCTTCCGCTGCATTGTGTGTGCCCGTTCCCCCCTCCCCATCCCTTCCACCCGCTCATGGCACCCACCAACGTCACACTGCGGGCCACAGTTATAGTTGCTCTCTCTCCCACTCTCACCTCTCTCGCGTACATTGTTGTTGGCTGTCGATCTCCCACTCTCTGGTTTTCTGCCTTCGTGTGCTGTGCTGCGTTCGGCTCGAATGTCTGTTCGGTTTCTTTCATCAGCATACATACATACACGCATACATATTGCAGAGTGATGAAAATTATGTTAATGACGTTTGCAGCGCGCCAACGCTGACGCTGACGTTATCTCTGGGCGCTTTGCATGTCGCCACCTCCATGTCCAGTGCTCCCCGCCACCCCTCCGTAGGCACCCATCAGGCAGTGACAAGTAGCGAAAGCTGTGCCAAATTGGAACGTCAGCGTTTTGCCTTTGCTTCTGTTTGCGAGTATTTCTTTGTGCTTTTTTACTGTAGCTTCGTTTCTTCTCCCCCTGCTGGTGCCATCTCTTCTACCCTGAGCAGAGGCTGCAAAGCGGAATCCGAAAATTCATTTATGTATATGAATTCAAATGCATATTGAAGTCCTATTGTATCTATCTCATTTATTACATTTTATTCTGTTATGTGCATATTTTTTGTCCGGCTCTCTGTCGTCGCCGTTTATCTGGCTGCTTTCTACGAAAATGGATAGTAGAGGTAATTGTATTGGAAACAGAAACTGCAGTTATTAAAACGCACTTGACTTTCCCCCATAGGATGTCGATGACATTCAGATCCAAAACTGAGTAGGACATGGCAAAACGGCGACCCTTTCAGATCAAACCCAATTCCAGACGAGCTTTCTTGAGTATTTCGTTTCATTATCTTGTTGAAAGATAATTTTAGGAGTTTTTTTTCAAATGAATTAGGAATTTAATATATGAAAATGTACGCTGAAACACTCAATACTTATACTGATGAGTGTAAAGTTGTATTATATGGTAAGAAGTACCCATAATAATATATTTGGCCTTCACAGATATCTGATTACTGCCCAAATTCTTGAACAAAATATTATTGAGCATGTTTGGGTCAGCCTTTACTCTCATATCCAAACGCTTAGCTTTCTGGGACTGCTTGCAATCGAATAATGTTAAATCAGTCGTCTACTAACTGTCATAACACTTTCATAGCTTGGTTCTTGATTTTCACGGTTCTTCTTTAAGTTGTTCTTTTAGTTAAAAGCACTTAGTTTTCAGTTCCACTATACCACCTGCCTTTAGATTTTAGTCGAATTCTAATTAGACCGAACAATGATTTCTGCTATTGTTCTTATTAAAATATTCAATATATTAATTAAGCTTACTGATGGTGTCTTATTTGTATTGATTTGATTTGTTTTAAATTCTTTTTTTAATTACTGGCACTATTTTGTTGAACAGCAGATGGGTATTCGACTAGATTCATGAAAAACAAGAAGATGGAATACAATTGTGACAAGATTTCTTCGGGACTATAATGCTTACGTTCCAATATATTCAAAAATGTATCAATTATTCAATTCGAAAGACTGGAAGGGACTCAAAAATAGTTGTGAAAGTAATGAGGTGCGGCACTACTATTTCATTAAAAATTCAGACGGATGTACGTTGCCATTTTTTATCGTTGGTGAATTAGAATTAAAATTTAAATGAACCTCCTACTGTAACAGTTTATCTTTAAAACTCTTTGGGACTGCTATGGACATCATACAAATGTACCCGTATGAGATCCAATCAATATTCCATTGTCTGAGTAATTCTTTCTATGCATCTATGATTGTATGTATGTCCATATTAAAGTCTTGGAGGAGAAACAATGCTATTGCTTTCATTGTTGAGACTCTTAAAGCCCGTACCTGGTGATGTGTTTGAAACACAATGTTTCCATGTGATTTGTTAGCTTGAAATCAGATTATGCTTACCCCCACAAACTATCTCCCTAAACAAGACAATCAGAATGCATAGGCAAGAGCTTATTGTTTTAAAATTTAATTGAATAGCTGGGGGGTTTAACCAGCCAGTTGCATTTTTGTTCCCATCTTATCGCATTTTAGCTGGCATTCTCCAAAGAAGTTATAAAAGCATATTTGCTGCAGGTCGACATTACATCTGTCTCCGATTAGAATTATATTTGTCATAGCCATGTCTGCAGTTGTAATGACATTAGGATCTCTCATAAGTTTCTTTCAGTTTTTTCCCCTTTTCCCCGCTCTCCATTTTCTGAGTGCCCCCTGGAGAAAGTCAGTTCTGTGGAAGATTCGAGAGAAATTTCGTCTGCGCCGTGGGGCTCTGGTCTGGCTGAGCTTTCCAAACTGCAAATTCAGCATCTAGCCAATTTAGAAGACTTATGGCCCGAACAAAGCGATTGTTTGCCAACTTTGCAGACACTCCGAACTGAAAAACAATGGAGGCCGACGCGACGCCAACAACGACGACGATGACGACGCCAGGCTGGTGGTGCTGCCAACTGATGCGGCAAATGAGCGGCGGAGAGCAATTTGCCTGCCGGACACGTAAGCGGCGCAGATTTTCAGCAAAAAGCGCAAACACAAAAGCAGCAAAATATAATTAGTAGAGTCGTGATAAAAACGGAGAACAGCAGAGAGGAAAAAACCGTACAAAAATACATTTTAGAGGCCTGTTTTTGCGTTTGTTTTCGTTTTTTCGGCTTTGGCGTTCAATTAGCGTCCAATTGCGACGTTGCCACTTTTCAGATCGGCACGAAAGCAACGAGACGAAATTTTCCGCGCTTTTGGAAGTCTCTCTCTCTCTTTTAGTTGTCTCGTTTGCTCTCTCGACACACTCTCTCAATGCGACCGGCTAAAAGTGCGGCGAATTCAGCGAATACGAATTGTCAGACACACACACACACGCACACACACTCATATCAAAAACGCACATTCATTACTACAATTTATTTTGTGATGCGCTGTTGCCGATTTTCACCTATTACGTATCATGGCGAAACCGAAACAAAACACATCGAAAATGTTGCTGCAGTGGGGGAGGAGTGGGGCGCAGGAGTGTCAGCTCGAGGGTGAGCTGGAGGTGAGAGTCATGTGGTGTGTTGTGATTAGGGTGCTGTGTTGTCGGGTGAGGGTATAGTGTCTGTTTGGCGCCATTCATGACGATGATTAAGTCAACTTTTAAGTCTCCTAACGGGCTTTTTGGGCAGTGTCCCTACCAGACCACTACCGTACACGCCCCCAGGGCAGCAACACTCACCCCTCAACGGAGTGTCAATCGAATTGGAATGAAGCTCTGCCTGGGAGCACTGCCACCCCCTTACATTACGGCATTTACGCGAATTTATTTATAAACAATTACGGGCGCTCCGTCACTGGGGCACATGTGAAACATTTTAATTATAGAACATTCTGCGTGTCGCTGTAGCATTTCGATTTCGCATTTTTGGTTTCGATTAAAGTGCAAATACTATGCGCCGCAGCAATGATTTCATTCCCCATGCCATGCCCCTACGGAATTTAATTTCTTTTCGGGATTACCGTTGGCTGCTGTCGTGTCCGCTCCTGTGTGGTCCAGTATGACGCCAATCGATGCGGAAGCCGAGCCACAACACATCGCATCATCTGCCTTTGACGCCATTTTATGTGGTCGAAGCGTGGGCGTGTGGCAGGGATTACGGTCAGAAAAGCAAAACAGCCAAAGCTAAGTGATGGATGGATAGATGTGTATGTACATACATGTATGTATGTATGTAAACATGAAATTTGATTATGTATGAAAGTGTGTAAGCTATGCAGTAAAAGTGTTTCATCTTCTAAGCTAAAGAAAGGACTACAAAATGTATCCGTTGCAGGAAACTGCTTTGGTAGCTGTTTCTAGTAGTACTCACCTATGAGATGGGATAAGATGTTGGAAGCTCTGGTAAGATCACCCTAGAGAAGGTTACCTTGTGAAAGTTAAGACCAAAATTCTAATCATTCCCATACAGAGGTTCATGAATAGTTTAACTTGAATGAAATTTATTGTAAAGTCAATTCACCGGGCAGCGGGAATGTTACATATATTTGATTGTTACTAGTAAAAAAGCAAATAAAATTAGTTGTTTAATAGTTTCATGATGTTCTTCTCAAAGTGGAAGCTGCCAAACATCTCAATCCAATTAACATTAGCTCACCAGAGCGCCTGGTGAGGCCCACAGGCCCACTTTTGGCTACCGAATATGCCAGCGGCGGAGGAGGTCTCTATAAATCTACCTTTTCGACAGGCCATTTCATTAAAAATGGTAATTTGCAACCGGCCGAGGAGGTTCGCTTTGAGCAGGGGAATGGAATGAGTCAGTGGTTGCGGCGGCTGCTGAGGCAAACGACCATTTTATGGCCCGTCACTCAGAAGGCCAACCGCGGGGCGAACGAGCATAAAAACCGAAAATGGAGAACTATGGGGAGAGGTGGTGTGGAGTAGAGGAAGAGGAGAAGAAAACGCCCTCGCCTCGCTTTTCGGAGAATGATGTGCAACCGAAAGCTGCCAGCAGAAAGGAATAAATGATTGAATAATCACGTCACTTTCTAGTACAGTAGATGCCAAAAGTTAACGAGAGCATTACCCACGGACTAGGTGAATGGAAGAACATTCAAACCGGCCAAAGTGTAAGATCACAGACATTAGACGGCTAAAACCTTAACCAGAAGGGAAACAATTTTTTTTTATTCACTTCGCATTTCAATGGCAACCCAGAACTAAAGGCGTGTTGATAGTTGTTTTAGGCTATCTTTCCTCCGTAAAGTATCTCAGAATATTGTATCTTTGTCACAAAACGGTTGCTAATATGAAGGTTCAGTTCTAATTTTTAAATAATATTGAAGTACATACATACATATATATGTACATATATGTATATGTGTACATAACCACATATGTATGTATGTATACCCAAAGGCATTGATATCCGTACATATCCGCTCAATTTTCGCATCCATTATTCAGCTGCGAAGGAAGTACAGGCACCACATGCTATAGCATAGTTGACGTAGAAAATGAAAGAAGAAGCTAAAGAGAGGGGAGAGAACAGAAAAATGCGAGAGAAACAAAACCGGTTGCGAGCGAATTTAGTTCGCCGTGCGGCGAATTATAACCGACGCGATTGAGATCCGAATTGGTCGGATTGTTGTTAAACACGATTGGTCGACGAAAGACAGCCGAAGTGGGTCTGTTTTTCTATTCGCTCACGATTGCTACTTCGTGCAACTTTGTTTTCTCGATTGTAAGGGGCGTTTTTCTGCGTCGGGTTGAAAAAAAAACGGATTTAAACGGACGAAAACACTACCACAGAACAGTCGCGTTGGAGAGGAAAATCGTCCTGGGGCTATGCAGAACACACAAGGAGTTAAATGAATGGAACAACAGCAGCTTTTATGTATCTTCATCGCCTTATAAAACTCCGGCAAAAACTGGGGGAAAGACGGGTGACAAGCCATCTTAGCTCGTATGTAAAACAATCATGCATTCAGCGCAACAGCCAAGCGATGCTTAATTGAGACCAGAGCATCCTTAATTATGCGTAAGGCATTAAGAGCCCAATAATATAATTTTCGTTGCATTTCCCGGGAAGTTAGTGTCCATATTTCAGATATATTTAGCCTTTTGTGCCTGGCCATTGACGGGTCCGGCGGTATCGGTGGGATCAACAGAGATAGGTAGCGGGTTTTTTACACCTGCATTTTTATTGGGCTACGCCACGCCAATCATTTTTATTGCATGTTCGGTTATACCGCCTATTGAATGGCTGGATCGAGAAATTCAGTTTTCGAATGGCAAACTGAGGACAATATACCTCCGAGGACGAGAAAAATCAACCGGAAAGTTAGGCGGACGTCGCAAAAACAGAGGACTACAGGCAGCCGAGTCATGGACGAGTACAACTTCCCTCCAATTGGCAGAGCGGATCAGCACAGCGTGTGGGAGGCGTTGGCGATAGCTTTATGTCATATTGATGGCACCCATACCGTACCGTCCATCTGACTGTAGCGTCGCTAAGAGTCCAGCAGATGGGAAGCATGGAGATCCTCGACGCCTTGAAGAAGGTGCTACGCTGCCTGGAGGCCCGCAACTTGCATCACAACTTAATGGCCGTTGTCGCCGATGGCTGCTCTGCCAACGAGCAGCCCATAAATGAGGACAACAATGTATTGCCTTAACGGAGAGATATCCCATATGGGGTCCTGGGTGCAGGACCTCCATAAATTGAGGACAACAATGTGGCGTCCACGTTTGACGGAGATTAACGGACTGGATATCCATTCAGCCTGACGCACATATGGGTAAATAGTGGAACTACAGGTGTTCGGACAATCCCTTCGTAAAAAATATTCTGGAGGTATTCCGGATAATCCACCGGCCAATGACATATTGCAAACCGTCCTCCGTTCAGGAGCATGACGGAGATTCAGGAGGGACTGCGACGAATTTAAGTTCCTATTGGCCCTGGATGGAATTCAATTAAAATAACAGATAACCTGACGCCTTCAGTATCGTTTAATGCCATTGGTTTGTCTTGAAGATTTGTCTTGAAGATCTTAATATTTTAGATTCTTCCTATTTACTTCCTTCCCGCCAAGTACTTTGAAATTCTATATCGAAAATAAATACTTTTAATACTTTTTCCGACTTTTTACGTTTTCAACTTTCAACCAATGAAAAACCTCGAAATGTTTCGAAAAACTGCCTCATGCCCTATTTTTTTCGAAGGAAAGGTGAGGTTCGTTTCAAATATCGACAATTTTGTATGAAACTTCCATGGGAAATTTTGTAGAAATCCATCACAATCCTTCAACAGGTGTAAAAAAGGTGGGTGCTTCGAAAATTTCTTTATTTTTTTACCTACATGCCAAAGAGAGGATTAGCAAGGTACCTTCTCCTCTTTGCTCAATTTTGCGGCTCAATTTTAGCACAGAAATCCCACAGAAATATACCAAAAATAATATGCGTTCACATTGCATGTAGACAAAATGTAGACCGACCACCCTCAACTTGCGCGGCCCACCCCTATTTGGTACAGTTCCTAAAATACAAGAAAAAGTTCCTAAAACAACCAAGAAACCCGGCGAGGCCAGCCATGGACAAAGATACTGGCGCACAGGCCACCAATTTATTACATCAGTTTTCTTACACCCAGATAATATAAAGTAATTAAAACACCCCATCTACTTGTGACATTAAATTCAAGGCTCTTTTAGGAACTTAAATGACACGTCTGGCGTCATCTAGCTTTTGTTTTTATTACTTATAAATAAATAGACGCCTCTCCGCAAAATGCTTTCGGTAAGTGGAAATGGTCAGTCCCGACAAACATACGCAGATGGTGCCACTGTAATTGCATTTTAGTTTCATGATCGGCCTTCGATCTAAGGGGCGCCACTGTGTAACAAAAATGAACAGACTTTTGTACATTTTACATGCTTGTTTCTGTACCGTACATACTACAATATCTGAAAATACCGGCTACTAAATTTGATATGGAAGCCGTTGTGAATAGCAGACAAATATATATGTACATAAATGGAAAAGGTTGAGTTCACCGCTACCACGGTTCCAGATGCACTCCAATTCCGACCAATACCGGTCTATGTACCTGATTCAAATCACCTTCATCTCTCTGTCCTTCGCGAATAGCTGCCTGCAGCATTTTTATCAAACTTTCTTTTGAGGAAATCATTTTATTAAATAATAAACCTCGGCCGCATATGCTCTTCTGTAAATTTTAATTTTACCTTTTGGTTCCACCTGTTTTTGGCTTAATTTTTAACACTTCAAAACATTTGATAGTTATTATAATAATTCGACTATAAATATGTCAGATTAACTTAAAAAATATTCTCAATTCGAAGTTGGATTCGAGAGGGAGACTAAATTCTGTTGGCTAACATGAGAGATTCTTTTATGTTAACGGTTGCTAACATAAATTATGTTATGTTATGTGTAAATAAGGTACACATGTGTACTCGGTGATAAGATGAAATGGGTAACATTGTGGATTTTAACCAAGGGCAAAATCTGGGAAAATACTTTTGAGGGCGCCAAACGGAGACAAATTGAACCTATAATCGCAAAATTGGCAACATCAGTTTAATGCTAACCAGCTTTTATCAGAGTGGCAACGTAAATTTCCCAGTATTATTTAATCGAATACTTATGTATATTTATTGAGAGGGCTGCATGACGAATGTCAATAACGCGAAGCTAGAGATTTTCGGACAATCTCTAAAAGACAATCTGCCGCAACTATTCAGCATTATAGATGAAATTAATCCAGAGATCGGTGCCAGCCATGTAGCTATTAAGCTGTGTGCTGGACATATTTGTAAATTAGACAGTTTTTAAGTTTCTATTTGATAGATATTTGATATTTTAAAATGAATACCATGCAAAAATAAAAGACTTAGATTTCGATTTTGATTATTTGGTACCGAAAATACTGTCATACTTTAAATACTCAATACCTAAATACAAAATAAATCCTTTAATACATACTTACTTACTTTACTTTTAAATGAGTCTTTTAACCAATGAAAATCGTCGAAATATATTAAAAGGTGTGGCAGAAATAGCCATAAACACTTAATCACGTGATCAGCATTAAAATCAAATTCCCATAAAAAAGGGGGCATGTAAAGCAGTCTTTTGCTAATATGTAGCAAATGCGGTTGCCATGTACAAAATATATTTGTTGCTTACAATTTCTGCTGGAAACGGTTTCAGGAATTAAGGGTCCTATAAAACGCCTTTAACAAATTAGACAATCTTGTGTAAAATTAAATCATGAATCGGATAAAATTATAGTTACATAGCTGGGAGTCTTAGTTTTCAGGTAATATTTACTAGACTATCAAAATCTAGGAAAATTATTTTGATTTATGGTATATTTCGGTATGTTTTGAAATTCGAAGGTATATTTCGGTTTATTTCTGAGGGTCACACGGTACATTTTATCAATAAATCCGCGGTCACACTGGTCGAGGAGTCGCGCAAAAATTGTTCATTGCATTTAGTACGAATTAATTGTAAATAAAATTGAAGAAATATAACAAATAATACTGTTCTGGCGGAGCGCTTTTCTGTTCGGATTGATACGTGGTATTAGCAAACGTGTGGTGTGTTTGTGTGAAAAGAGAGAGAACGTAGCAGGCAGCGCCCTCAACTCAACATTGATTTTTTCACGGCATTGCCGGTGAAGCGTCGCCGTTAATAAGTGTACTTGTATTTGTATCAATAATATGACATAATCGACGTGGGCGGCTTAATTGACACAGTTGAGTGAAGAATACCTAAAAGTGCGGAAAGAGAAGCAAACACGAAACAATTCTTGTGGTCAAAGTGGGGAAACAGGACTCGCGGCGTTGTTGTTTCACATATTCGTCCCAGTACATATGCAGACACAACGCTCTCGCACACACACACACATACATTTGGGCGTAGCAGGATGATACACTTCCAGTCGCTGTGCGGTTGCTTTCCAGAGTTACTTCACTCACTCTCTCTCTCCCCTCACACTGATCGCCCCAACGTCACAATTCTGAAATATTTTTGTTTATTATAAAAAATTATTACAATTTCACCCCGCTCCCTTCTGACAACCAAATTATTTTATTTGGAAACCCTGAACGATTTGACGTTTACTAACACTGACGACCGGACCGGACCGCCTTCCAGGTCGCCTCTCGTTTTTGCGTCTTGTTCTTCGAGTTGTGCGGATGTGTGCGTGGCGTGCCTCTTTTCAGCTTTAAATAACAAAATAAGCAACCTTTAATGTGATCGTGCAGTGTCAAGTGCCGTAGGAAAAGCGCAAAACCAAGAGAAATATATAAATGTCCGTTTAATCAAATGCAATAAATTCATACAATTTTCTCTTCTCCCTTTTATATTAGTCTATGTTTTGTGCATTACGAGAGCGAGCGAGTGTATAAAAAAACGCGTGTGCTCCCATAGTGATTGTATTGACTTGTACTTGTGTGTGTGAGAGAAACAACTGGAGGATCGGCCGACCGACATTTGGAAAAGCAGACGGTGAGTTTCTATAAATTAGAATATCCATTGGATGGGTGAAAATGTGTGCGGTTGTTAAATTACTTGTTCGGAAACTAAATGCAATAAAAGCGAATCTTTACTGTTATGCTGTGATGTTACTGCTGTGATGAGCAGAGGTTATGCCCGGTGACGCCATCTTTTGTACTTCCCTAATAAGTGTTGTTTTTGTTTTTTGGGTTTGGTCAAGCACACGCAACATTCCTAATTGTGTACGTGTATTTGTTTGAATGTGTGTTTTGATGTTATGCTTTGCGTTTAATGTTCTGAAAATTTCTGACGCGGCTTTTTCTCTCTCTCTCTCTCTCCCTTTCGTCTTTTGGGTGGGTGTGAGTAAGTGCCTTTTCACATGATTCATTTCATGCTTTCTTTCTTCCCACTTTCTATGCCCCTGTCGGATTATGAAAATTCGGTTGCATGTCGTCCGGACTTCGGATTTTAGCTGTTGCTTTTATAACTATTTTGTTATCGACACACACACACGCCATCTTTGTTGCAAAATCTTCACGCTCCGAGTGCATGTGTGTGTGTGTGTGTGTGTCTAATGCAGTATGCTTTGCTATCGCGCCGCGACTGTGACCTACATTTTCTCTTTCGCTTTGGCGAAAAATACTCTGCGACCTGCAACAAGTGATAAACAGATTTGTAAATTGTGAAAACTTATTTATTGAAGAACGACGATACGCTACACAGTAGGGTTGCAAGTGTAAGTGTTGCCTCCCAACAGATGTTTTGTTGTGGGATGGGCCGCATGTAACGTTTATTCAGATGCCTGGTAATCTTATCGAAACTTTTGTGTATGTTTTCGGGTTAAATCCGTTATAAAAAAAGTAAAGAAGCTTTCTTGAAGTTGTTTCCATGGCCGGAGTAGAGCCAGGAAAATCGACAAGCCCATGACGTCACTTCACCTGCTCTATCTCGCTTCCTGCATGGTGTGTCCATACTCGTACATAAAAAACTCTCGTATCTCTACATCGAGCTTTGTGTTTGCTGATAAATTGTAGCTACCTTTTGTATCACATGACGTCATTTCGCACACAAAAGACAACCAAATGAAAATGTTCTCTGTTTTGGTTGCTGCCTTTTTGTTTCCAATTCTAAATCGCTCGTACATTCACACGCATACTCACACACGCGTGGACAATGATGTTTATATTTTTGTTTTAATACGGTTTCTCTGCGTCTCTTTACCAATTCCTCTCTGCTCTTATCATTTGTACTGTTCTTTCTTGTCTCATTTTACAATTGCAAATTTACGTGACTCGTTGCCTGGGCATTTATTCGTGCCGCAAACTGCATTCAGTCAAGTGTTTGTCTAAAATCGTTGAGGCATTGTTCCCTATAGTCCACGTTGTTTACCCAAGGAAAAACAGGGAGAGAACGAGAATGATTGCCCACCGTTGATTTGTCTGTTATGTCGTCGGTCGAGTGCAAAATAGCTGGGGAAAGTCAAAACCTCTGTTTATTCTTGTTTCCTCTATATTTACATTCAAATGTACAAACATACATACATACATACAAGTGACAAATTAACGGGCACTGAGAGTGCCTAGGTGTGAGTGAGAAGGTTGTGTTTTTGTGTGTGTGTGAATCGGTGTGGGTGGGAGGAAGTGCATAGTTAAAACTGGAAACAATAGCGGGAGGAACCAAAACCTAACCTAGAAATGTGTTCCAATTAATGACGGAAATACAAAATTGGGAACGTTTTCATATGGATATGTACATACAATATGTGTGTAAACAAAAAAAAAACCTACAAAACCAACGATTCAAAGACTTTCTAACGATTTCGGCGTTCCCCTTACCCTCATCGCATCCAACAATGCAAATGCGTTTGATTGACACTTGAGTAGAATGGTAAGAAAATGGAAAATATGTTGAGGGGAAAGGCAGAAAACGATTTTTGAATCGAAATTGTTTACTCAAGCGTGATATGAAGCTGCCGCTTATCTAATTTCCCACTGACGTCACTTTGTGATTAATTATTTTGGAAATCGTTGGGATTTAACTGCATAATTGTGACGTTCACTGTGATTAATGGAGTCCATCCAGTAGGCTGTGTGGGGAACATTGACTAGGACAGAATGGAGAGGGGCTGAGCGGGGTGAATAGACAAACATACAGACACAGATATAAATAAAAGAGGCGTACGTGCCAAGCTTCAAACAAAATAAAAAAGATGTTGCATTTCTGCTGGGTAAACAACTGCGGCTCATCAATTAAAAAGCAACAACACACATAAAGTCGGTAGAAAGGAGGCACTAAAAGGTACCGAGAGAGAAGCGCAATAACAAATGTACAGTTGCAGAAGCAGCAGCCGGAATAACAGCAACAACAATGAAGAAAAACAGACTGGCGGCCAAAGAAAGTCGAAGTTCCAATTCCCTACATCTCTTCAAATATTGTATCTTTAGGAGTCCAAGAAGAGCATCTGGCAACGACAGAGGGAGCAAAATATGTCAATGAGAGAGCAGTATTTTAGTGTTTTTTTTATGATAATTATTGATGCTGTCTATTGATGCTACTATAGGACTCTCGTTTATGAAGTACTTAAAGCCCGGGCTCCAAAGTGGCAGAATGAGCGACAATGTGGATAATTACACATACACATACACGTAGATTTGTATGTATGTACATATGATGTGTATGTCATGTGCATTTACCTAAAAAGTTGTGTACAGAGAAGCGAGACGTTGGAGATGATGAAGCTGTGTGTCTGCATTTCTTGCCTTTTACATGTTGCTGGTATTTCTTTCTCCTGTCCCGCCGCCGTTGCTGCTGCGCTTGAACTTCAATTGGAAATTGTCTTGAGAGGTTCTCTCTCTTTCTCGCTCGCTCTGTCTGGTCTGTCTCTTACCACTGGAAAGTGATTGAAAGCTGTTATTAAGTGGCTGCTGAACTGCATGCAAATGGATATTTAGGTTATTTTATTCTCTTCTCCTCTTTTTTTGTGTTTCTGTTTGTGGAGGCGTGGGAAAAGCAGTTTTTCATGTTAAATTGCCACAATTTGTCGTAATTACTTTTAATTTGATAGTAAATACTAGGAGATTTAATTTAGTTTAGCTACAGCTTTACGTCCTACCAATTTAGAAAATCCTCTTCCGGTATTCGCAGAAAGACCAGCTAAAACAATGAAGAAATTACCACTTTTCCCCGCTGATTGGCCTTTTCCTTCCTCTTTACCAGAGCCTGCTCCTTCTCTATGCATAACCCACTTAGCCAGTAAAAATGTCAATAAAAATCTCGTTTCTGACCGGCTCTTCTTCATTGTAGAATTGCCTCGACAAGAAGCAACAAAATCAGCCGCGAACAAATGCCATTAAAAATACCCGTCATCGTCATCATCATACTCATATAACAATAGACGGGGAGGCAGCAAGCCAAAGTACTCCGTCCGTGGGCAACAATAAACGCAAACATGTTGCTGCATAAATGAATTCATAATGCAAAAAACGAAAAATGAGGAGAAACAGAGGAGAAAAAGTGTATTGTGAAGCACACGAAAGGCGGCTTACATAATCTTTTATATCTTCTACTCCTCTCGATCGGCTCTACCATACCATTTGAGGTTGGGCGATTGCTGGGGGGAATGGGAATGCCTCGACCGCAACAGCATTTAGCCAGGCTCCAAATCAGATTGTTGATTAACACCCCAGAGAAGGTTGGACTGGCAATCTTTCGTGTCTGCATCTTCACGCATAAGCATTTCAGTGCCCATTTCGTGTTGTTTTGTGCTCCATTGAGCAATGCAGTTATTAAATTGTGCGTAAAAAGCGAAAATGCGAAACGCTCGTAAGTTATTACAATTTTGATAGTCGTGGTGAGGACTTTACAGTTTCACCCCAAAGATGAATTTAAATGGCATTATTACATATTCAAATTTTTTTATAATATTTACTGACTGCATCAAATTGAGATTTTCTCAATATATTGGTGCTGGTGGAAAGTGTACGAATTCATGGAAGACATGCAAATCGTTCCAGCTGATAAAAGTACCTCGCAGAGCGCATATGAGTGTGTGTGCGTTCGCACTGGGATTGCGAAAAATTACGGTGCTGTTAGTTTGCCCCAACGCGATCATACAACCTCTCCCTCAATAATTCAATTATTTTGTTGTAGACTGGGGAGAGTCGTCGTCGTCTCGCTCTCTATGTCTCTCTCTGAGTGTGTGGGTAAACAGCAGTATAAAATAACGAGTAGTATAGAAATATGTTAACCCGCGCTAACTAAATATATTGGCATGACATCATCGTACAGCGACGTCGTCGCAGCAGCATCTCTCAATGAATTTCAGTTTTTGCATGACGCTGAGCAATGAGCAGTGTCTGTATGTTTCTCTCTATTCTTGGATACACAACTTGTAGTAATTAAACGTTTCCCCCCAATTTCAACATTTACTAATCAAAGTAATTTATTGTTTTATTTTATTTGCAGGCACATCTATTGATAAGAACGAGAGCAATCATTTACATTTTGAGGTGAGTTTTTGGTATTTTGGATAAACGACATGTCAGGCCATGTCATATTCCTCTCATTTCTTGGTTATATTGTGGTAAATACACACATGTGGGTTTCCTTATTTTGCTATCTCTCTGTCACAGTCGCTTTGGAAAACTAATTGAAAGCTAATCGTTACCTTTCGGAGGCAACAAATAAGAGAGCTAAACGATGAAATTTGGAAATTTAGTACAACTCTACATCTTGACTAGAGGGTATCTGGTCGAATCATTTCCCCCGTTTTGCGAAAAATTGCCGGAACAATATTTTCTTGTATTCTCAAATGTCTCCTTGAATCTCTTTTACATGACGCCACGCATTACTTCACCTCTAATTCAATTAAGATTGACCTTTGTTTTTGTGGGGTTTTTGCTCTTCTTGTTTTTTACTTTCTATGTACATATACATATTTTACATTTGCTCGCACCAGTCTGATCTCTCTGTCCCCATGTCTGCCTCAGAACTTGTGATCTGCTTCAGTTGAAATTGAATTAAAAGCCACTTGAGCGTTGAGTCTGCTTTTTATTCGGATACGTCATACATATGAACATAAATATGTACCACAAACGTGTATACATATGTACATATGTATGTACATACAAATGTAAATATGTACCTATGTACATATGTACATGCATAAATCTTGTTAAATAGTGCAAAAATTCAGATTTACCCCTTAATGCCTTCGGCCATGGTACACTGGTTTTTTTTCACAATCTTTATAATGAGAAATCAAGAGCTAAAAGGGGCTGGCAATGTTTTCGGGTCGAAATTGTATAAGGTCATTCATTACCTCATAAAGAAAACTACCACACAAAGGCAAACTCTCATTTCTTATCGCGCTATTTGCTAAGTAAAATTGGGTAAATTGGGAAAATTTTAAACCTAAAAGAAAATGCATTGTTCTTTGTAGGATTTTTTGTTTTTGCCTCTATTCCTCTTGTTCCACAACCCTTTATCAAAACTCAACTGGACTTGAGGCTCTATTAAAATCCTATTAAATGCTGCAAATATGTGCATCAAGATTGAGCTACTGCCGTTGAGGACTTGCGGTGGCTTTCCATTGATTGTGTTCTATGTACAAAAATATATGCTACAAAAACAATTGTAAACACGCATCAGGCTTTGAAATTTCGATTGCCACATTTCCTGCTCGCGTGTTCGGGTCAATGACCCATAACCTCCCACCTCCAACCCCCCAGATTGGGCAACAGAACAAGGACACCCATCGAAAGTCCGCAGCTCACCCTCTTGGGCAGTGGAGCGAGGCGGTAGCTGGTGTCCTTTGGAAATACCTGTGTGGGACACGCCTATCATTTTATTAGATTTACCTTGTTGGTTTTATTTTTTCGCCGGCAATTTCAATGTTGTCGTCGGCGTCGCCTTGCCGTTGCCATGCAATTTTGAATAAGCGGAGCCGGCTTAATGACAGAACTATGGCGCCAGAAATGATTGGGGATGGGAATGTTTGTTCCACGCGCCTCGTAAAAATATCCTGGAATTGGGATGGGATTGGGGGGTTGGGTTCGTTGGGGTTGCTGCTGTTGCCGGGTCTGTTGTGTTGTGCTTCTGTTTGCGTTTTGAGTTAATGACAGGAAATGACGTCATGTGTCGTTCTGAGGGGATGAAATTTTATTTGGCTTGTCTTTAAGTGCCACAGGGAGGGAAAGTGGGTGTGGGTGCCACAATGTCCTGAATGATGTCATAGTCTACAATTATGATTACTTCACGTCTGACTAGATTATAAAGAAAAAACCCGACGGCGAAAGGTAAACTCTGGGAGATACTTTGCATATTTAAAAAATTGAAATTGATTGATTTTCTATGCAATAAAAACCTCTTAATTGTTCCCCTTCCCCACCGCACATCGGCGAATCTCAACATACATATGTGCAGATTTCAAGTTTATTTGGCAATCTTACAAACCAAACCAAATTTATGTGTATCCAAAATACAATAAATTGGGCAACAGTTTTGGCCAACTTCCAAGTGAGTCAAAGACACACATCGCCAGCCCCTCGTATCCCATTCAACAAAAGGCTTAAATCAAGGGCAAACTTTAGGAAAATAAAATATTCAGATGAACTACTAAATACTCTTCCTTGGTAAATTGTCCACTGTCATCACATACATATGTATGTATGTAACAATCGTAAATTATCTTTACTTTTGAGTTTAGCGTACATTGCATTTTAATATTTGTATAGAGACAAGATTAGTTTTCCTCTTTAGTGCCTTTCAAGGGCATTAAAATCGAGCGCGAAATCATTTTTCTTTCGTTTTGGCGATTCACTTTCTTCTGTGTCTGTCGCCTTCCGTTCATTCCTCTTTCGGACCCTTGCTGCACCGCCGACGCCGCCTGTATTTATGCAATTTTGCACATCTCTTCATAAAGAAGGCGTTGGTTGGCGCCAAGTTGGCTACCGGCATTAAGATTTATGTGCAGATTTTGTAATTCAAGCCACGCGACTCACAGGCGACTTTCGGTGCCGCCAGATACGAGAAGCAAGCAGCAGAAGCGGAAACAGCAACAACGGGTTGTCCAGAACAGACGAGCAAGACCAGACAGAGTGGCAGCTTGTTAGCAAAACAAACAAAATTAGCAGGTGGCAGGGGAGGGAAGGCCAGACGGAAAAGCCTCACGGCTACGGATAGACCAAGACAAGACCGTCGCTGGCTGCTGCTACCTTGTTAAGATATTTCTCACGCACAAGCAATTCCCTGAGAAGAGCTAAAGGCCCAAATTAAGACATTATGACGATACTTGTGTCGAGATTCAAGACAAGCGAGCACGAAACCGACAGCTTGGCACACTCCATATGGAGCAAGCTGTTATAATTAATGCTTTAAAAGTCATTTAGTCACGAAAAAATAAAAACCTTATCTGTAAAAATAAAAAAGATATTTTAAACATGTTTCCGCCCGGGATCGAACCGGGGGCCTTCTGCGTGTTAGGCAGATGTGATAACCGCTACACCACGGAAACAGCTGCGAAATGACCGTCCAATTTCTTATTAGTACAGAAGTGTGTTACGGGGTAGCAAACGGCTTGAAATATTTTGTACTCGTAATTGATTTTGTTTTCAAGCAAAATCCCCAACTTCTTGGTTTTACTTCATAATCTTCCCGAAATACACCAGAGCAGGGCTATACACGGCCCTATCCATTGTGCATAGCAGAAAGCTGAACAGCGTGTGAATGTATACGTGCCGAGCCCTGCACTAGAGTAAAATAAAAATGAGTCTTGTTTAGAGTTTAAGTGGAACTGAAAATAAAAAAGATATACCATCTGTTTCCGCCCGGGATCGAACCGGGGGCCTTCTGCGTGTTAGGCAGATGTGATAACCGCTACACCACGGAAACAGCTGGAAGCCTTGCGACCAAGCAGAAAACAGTTTCTGTGAGAAATATAAATGTATGGAATATGTAGAAAATGCTTATAACGATTCAACTAAATTCTCAGTTACTGCGAAACCTTATAATACCTATTTCAAGCGGGAGAAAGGTCAAAATCAGACGGTTTTTCAAAATTATTTTACCACTATAATACACCTCATGACGACCTCTGTAACTAGTGCTAAGGTCGATTTTTGGGCAATAAGGTGCTTTGTAGAGTAGAAAGTAATAGGGATTGACACTAATTTCTTGTGACTAAAACACATGTAGCCTTAGAGGACGTGGACGCGATAAATTCACCTTAGAGACGTTAATTCGGTTTCTGAAGGTTTTTTTTCCTAAGCTATTTGTTCTTTAAAATCGACATCAATCGACCTACAGATCCACTCTGAAACGAATGTTGCAACAAATTAAACGGGATACGTAGGAAAAATATTTTATAGACCTTAGTTTGTCCATGGTTACCAGTACAATTAGAATAAAACCGTTTTAAAAGAAGATACCGAAATAAATGGTTTATTTTATTTATTTATTCAAAAATAATAATTCATCTGTTTCCGCCCGGGATCGAACCGGGGGCCTTCTGCGTGTTAGGCAGATGTGATAACCGCTACACCACGGAAACAGCTGTTCATTGACCGTCCAAATTCTGATTAGTACTCAAGCGGGTTACGGGGGTAGCAGGGTCTACAACAGTTTTAAATATATACATATTATTATTGGACTAGTAGCATATGTAAATTTGTTCGAATAGTTTCTAAAGGCTATAGAAACCTTAACTTGATAGTTTCACTCGTTCCATAAATGTTTCAAAAGTCCCTATGGTACAATAGATCCATCTAAGGTTTAAATCAGGGCTCGGGCATACATTCACGAGCCGTTTTTGTTTGTGTGCGAAGACTGTGCAAAATGGAACATTGCAATGCAGTGGTAGGAATCACTGCAACACACAACCTTTACAGAATTGAAAGGGCCGTGCTGGGCCCTGCTTTAAATAAAACTCTTTAAATTAAATTTCTGATAAAACTAAACTTGAACGTACAAAAAAGTACCAAAAAGATATTCCATCTGTTTCCGCCCGGGATCGAACCGGGGGCCTTCTGCGTGTTAGGCAGATGTGATAACCGCTACACCACGGAAACAGCTGGAGTGCGGCGACCGAGCACGAAACAGTTTCTGTAGGCCATAGTTATTTATAGTAAATGATGAAGAAAAGGATTATTTATAAAGATTAAATTCAATTATAAATTCTTGTGATACCTTAGAAATGTGTATAAATAAATTATACATTTTTAAAAAGAGAAAAAATGAATTCCCCTTAACAAAAGAGTAAATTAAACGTTTCCATTAAAAAAATAATTCATTCCGTCGTGTCGTCCCAACGTCCATTTTTTTCTATACTACATTAACATTAAAAACATGTTCGTACTGGATGTGCATATTGATTTCATAAAAATAAAAGCAAAAGAATGCAAAAAATTATACTTTCACCGCAGCCGGTAGGATTCGAACCTACGCTCCCAGAGGGAATCTGATTTCGAGTCAGACGCCTTAACCACTCGGCCACGACTGCTTGTGGAAGTTTAATGTCCGAAGCCCAATATACCGGAGATGACACCAGCGCTCTGGGGTTGGTTGTGTGGCGAAATGCCACGATTTCAGGCAATTTGTTTTTTGCATAAGAAAATCGTAAATACGAACACGTTTCCAGTCATTGTAGTTTACTTGCTTTCAATATATTGGAATGCTTGGGCACAAATAACAACTTCCACAAACTAGAGCAGTATAAATGAATGAAGGCATGAAAAGTAATGATTTATTGCACTTTTTCTCTTTCTTTGTGATCATTTTAATGTCGCCGCCATATGGGTTCTTTTTTTGTAAATGTCTGTCTGGGTGAAATGAAATGATTTTTTAGACGACATCAGCATCTCTGGCGGTGTCCCACTGGCTGACTGAGTGAGCGACTTGTTGCATTATTAAAACCGAATGAATTCATTTGCTGTGTGACCTTATGGGCACTCTGTGGCATATCACACTTGAGACGATGGGACAGCTCCAGTACCAGCAACTCCCCTCTCAGCTGTCTGTAGTGTGCTCGGCGGAGTGGAGGAGATTACGTAAGATTTGATTTCTTATTCTTTGGTTGCGCGATAATTGAATACTTGGGAAATTTAATTAACGCCATCGTATACGAGTATATGTATTTATTGTACATGCTTTGTATGTGTGAAAATGATGTACGATCATTGAGGGGTGTTCAGTTCTTTGGGTCAAGATGGTTGCCAAGATGTTTGCTGTTTCTGCTTTAATATTATTTTCTATCGTAATGTTTGTCTGCATGTTTCTGCTTCTCGCTCTCGCTCTCTCCATTGCTACTCTCAACATTCTTGAGTTGTCATTTTTGGGGCACACTGGCACACGACGCTACCCATTGAAAGACATGGGTGTGTCCGCGTCGACGTTGTCGTCGTCGTCGCCAAACAAGTGTGATGTAATTGCATAATGTCAACAAGAGTCAGGCGGCGGCAAATAAACAGGGCAGGCCAGTCCAGGCCAGGCCGGCGGCGGGAGTTCGCGTCATTGGTGGCGTCGCTGTGGCGTTAGCGGCTCCTAAATTTAATTGTTTTCTTCCGCACAAAAAGGTCAGAAAGCGAGGAAGAGCAGAAGTAGAATGATAAAGTAGTGTAGCTGGTCCAGCTGGTGTGCAGCATTGACAAAGTTCAATAAACTAAAATGTTTTGTATC
Organism: Drosophila subobscura; assembly: GCF_008121235.1. Taxonomy (NCBI): domain Eukaryota; kingdom Metazoa; phylum Arthropoda; class Insecta; order Diptera; family Drosophilidae; genus Drosophila; species Drosophila subobscura. Next base: position 11,758,097 of record NC_048531.1, on the reverse strand, counting down.
ATTGTGTACACATTGGGATTTACCAAATCTATTAGTTGATCCATTGACACTGTTGACTATATTGGCAAACCAGTGTTGCCTTATCTCAGTTGAAACAAAAAAAATTAGAGAAAAGTTTAAAGCCATCCTTCTCTCCCTCTCTTTTCGTTCTTCAATACATTGAGTTCAGCCAAGTCTCTGCCTACGCAGAATTGTAACTCTTTTTGATAGGCCACTCTGTTGGGAGGATGAGTTGATGATCTGCCCACGCAGAAATTGTGGATTCTTGTTGGGGATCTTAGTCCATACGCCTACGAAATCTCTGGCTCGGGAAGAGTGCACTTAAAAAGCGTTTATTCAGCATTATTCCGTGTGATTGAAACAAAAAAAACTTCTTAAAGCACCCACGCACTTAGGCCCGTAAGGCGAAAGGGTAGAGAGCAAGGTAAAGCAAAGTTCAATTACCTTAGAATTTCGATAATTCTGTAAGAATTGGTTGTTGGTGGATAACATGTCATCATGTGCAAAAACACTCTTGTGAATGCAATTGTTTTCCATTTTCCATAAAAAAGGGGAACAAAAAAAGCTTCCCTCGGTAATAGCACTTGGAAAGGCATGGCATGGGCTCTTCCTCTCTAAATTGGCTTATTTATGTAGAAATTGGTGGGAGGCATGGGAGGGAATTGGGTCAGCATAATTCATATTACTCGTAATTATTGCCTGCCTTTGTTGTGCTGTGCCAACGTGTGTCCGTACTAGAGCAACGGATTCCCATTTGTTTTCTCAGCCGCTCTCTGCTGATGATGACATTTTCTGGTTAGTTTTTTGTTTGTTGCATTTGTTTATACGAGTACATATCCCCCTGGGGCACCAATACACCAGCAACAGGGTGCGAATTGAAGGTTAATACTCTACTCGTAGAACCTAGAATACAATCCGAAGAACCACGCCTATGAAATAAAGAGCAAAGCATTTTTTCTCTGTCTTGTGTTTATTTATTTTTGATGTCTCTCCTCTCTTTGCTCGGGTTTGCTGGCTGCTTTCCTTAGTTTGATTTTCGAGGCATTTATTTGAAATTCGTAAGAAGCAAAATTGATCTTAAAATAGTTTTTTCTGTGTGTTGTGTGTGTTCTTTCTGCTTTGCTTTTGCCTCTGGGTTGTCACGCTGGGTCTTCGCACGTGGGCAGGAAGGAAAGTGTGTGGTGGATTTTTCAATAGATATTCCCCCATGTTTGTGTAGTGTCAGTCTGGGAAGTAAATGTTCTGATTTTCTTTTTAGCCAAAATTAGAAATTAAATAAAGTCAAATATGCGGCACAGCTCCCTCCTTGGTGCCATCCCTCTCTCTCTTGCACAGTTTCCCAAAACATTTTATGCCATTCACAGGGAACGCAAGCAGCGTGCGCTCTCTCACTTAAATGTTGGGTGGTGTGGTTGTGTTTGCCCGCTCTCTCTTTCGCTCTCTCTGTTGCCACCCCCTTTTTTTCCATTTCGCATGTGTGTGTGTACATAACGGGAGCAGTGCAGAACCGTTGCTCTGCCGTTTTTAAGGTCAGTTGAAAATTTTCCAGCTGAGCGTAAAGTAAGCCTTAAAAATTGTGAAGGAAAAAAAAAGTCTAATATAAATTTGAATTTGACGCTTCCCTTGCAGCATTTAAACTGAAAACTAGAGGAAAATAAAAGGAAGGAAGCAAACATGACCGAAGTCGAGCAACCGCCACAGAATGGCATAGACCCAACCGCCGGCGATCACGACGAGGACAGGGCGCGTCCCGCGGACATTGAACAGGTAAGTGCTGCTGATGCATCATCACCTCACTTTCATCCTCACACTGGGCCACTCTTCCACAGGATATGCGCGAAATGGAGCGTCGCAAACGCGTCGAGGCCATCATGGGCTCGAGGCTGTTCCGCGAGGAATTGGAACGCATCGTCGATTCGGCCCGTGAGGGTAATGGCGGGGCCAGCGGAATACTGCAGCAGCTGTCGGACATTGTGGGCGTGCCGGTGAGCCGAGTGGGCAGTGTTTTCAAGAGCAGCAGCTGCATGGTGCCTATCAACGACATACGCGGCGTGGAATCCATGGGCTATGCCAAGGGCGAGAAAATTCTCCGCTGCAAACTGGCTGCAACATTCCGTCTGCTGGATTTGTACGGCTGGACACAGGGTCTGGGGGCACAGATCACCGCACGCCTAAAGGTTGACCAGGAGTACTTCTTGGTTAATCCGTACGGCCTGCTCTACCATGAAGTCACTGCCTCGGCGCTAAACAAGGTGGATATGCAGGGTCAGATTGTGGAGCAGGGCACCACTAACTTTGGCGTAAACAAGAGCCGTAAGTCGAACAACCACAACCCACCCGTTGCAATTAAAATGCAGAAATGTTTACCAGTTACCATTTTTCACTTTACAGACTTTGTTCTTCACTCGGTGGTACATGCTGCACGTCCCGACATTCGATGCGCCATCTACGTTGGCTGCAGTCCGGTTGTGGCCATTTCTTCGCTGAAGACCGGCCTGCTGCCGCTCACCAGGGATGCCTGTGTGTTGGGCGAGATCACCACGCACGCGTACACGGGTCTGCTCGATGAGGAGGAGCGCAATCGCCTTGTCCGCAGCCTGGGGCCGAACTCTAAGGTCATACTGTTGGCCAATCACGGCGCCCTTTGTTGCGGCGAGACCATCGAAGAGGCTTTCTTTGCCGCGTGCCACATTGTGCAGGCGTGCGAGACACAGCTGAAGCTGCTGCCAGTAGGTGTGGACAACTTGGTATTGATTCCGGAGGAGACGCGCAAGATAATCTACGATCAGTCACGCCGGCCCCCAGAGGACTTGGAGAAGAAGTTTGCCGCCGTCACGGCTGCCGAGGATGGAGGTGCCACTGCCAAGGAGCCTGCTGTCGCCGAACAGGCTGCACCCACTCCCAAAATAGGCAGCCCGCCCAAGTGGCGTGTTGGGGGAGCCGATTTCGAGGCCCTTATGCGCATGCTAGACAATGCTGGCTATCGCACAGGCTACATCTACCGCCATCCCCTGATTAAATCGGATCCCCCCAAGCCCAAGAACGACGTGGAGCTGCCACCGGCCGTGTCTTCTCTGGGTTATCTGCTCGAAGAGGAGGAGCTCTTTAGACAGGGGTAAGAAAAATTCGAAGGCCATGGCTAAGGCTGATTCTAATAGTTCATTACCAATTGCAGCATCTGGAAGAAGGGAGATCTGCGCAAAGGAGGCGACCGCAGTCGCTGGCTAAACTCACCGAATGTGTATCAGAAGGTCGAAGTCCTGGAGACTGGCACCCCAGATCCCAAGAAAATCACAAAGGTAGAGATCATAACTTTTGAAGATAAACACCAGACCACGACCACGTCCACACAGCATCGGAATGTTGCTAGCCTTAAGGAGATTGAAGGGAATTAGTTGACCGCCAACCCACCCCCCGAAATCCCACACTACCCAGACATTCCACTTTCTTCTGCTCCTTTTATGATTTTCCTTTTAGTTAGCTTCAGTTGAGCTTCGACTTTGCTACTAAACCGCGAATATATTCACGCATAAAATTTCTGCCTAGCCACTAAGTAAATCAAAGTAATCGTCTAAAATATTAGTATATGAACACTATATATTTATATACAAGTCTATATAGTCTTATGTATTTAGAAAATAGAGTTCTAAATCGTGCCCTTAACACAAGATATTTTACCAGCTTTGCCAGCATACGAATTCTGTAATTTGTGCATTAAATTACCCAAATAAATATTAAACTTAAAACCGAAAATAACTCTTGCATAGATGGATGATTTTGTGCCGCCTCCTTTAGGGGGTTTCCTCTGCTGTCTGTCTCTCTGCTTTTCTTCCACTTTAACGATAACGAATACTCTGTAAAACAATGCAAAGAAAGAGAAAGAAAGAAAATTTGTTTTAAGTATTTAATCATTCAAATACAAAACATTTCATTTTATTCATTTCTAAAACATTTTCACTTCACTTTCCAGTTTATTTGTTAAACCATTATTTTCTTCATATTAATGTTTAAACAAAGTTTTTCTTTGCATGTTTTATAGTTAAGACTCCTTTGAATTTAACCTTTTTTTAAATTTATTATTTTGAATATGTACGCATTTTGGTTCTCATTTATTCTCAAGGCACAAAATCATTTCCTATTGTTATTTTTGTTATTTTAAGAACCTTTTCGATAATACTATACTTAAAAAAAAGGCTTGCAAATGAATGCTCAAAAAATATATTGAATTTAAAACTAAGACGAAAAGAAAAATATGTACACCTGATTAGCCAATAATCTTTAGGAGTGGATAAAAAATCACTTCTTTAACGACGAGTCCTTTAGTCGATCCCTCTGATATGTACATAAATATTTTAGATTTAAGTATGTCGGCCCCTAAACTAAACAAATTTCTTTCTCTTTCTTTTCTACTTGCATTGTCCCATTCGTGTCCCCACCACCAAAAAATTGTGTGTGTCTGTTAAATTCAAAACTATAACTTCAAAGTGGGTTGCTGAGGGCTCACCCACCCATTCGACGCCCGTGAGGATCGAAGATCCCCTGCAGTTTGTGCCATGTGGAACGAATACCAAGGAGTTTAAGCGCGTGCAACAGCAAGTCAGTATTAAATCATTTAGTTGACCCAATTCCCTTTTAGATCGCACACTAAATATGAGATATAATTGTGTTGTCACACAAAATAGATCAAGGATAACCGACGTGCAGATAAAATCTCAGCTGGACCACAGTCTCACATACTGGAGGGAGTGACCTGGGACGAAGCGAACCGCATCAAAGATGCCACTGTCTCGCAGGCCGGTGATCATGTGGTGCTAATGGGAGCCGCCTCCAAGGGCATCATTCAGCGCGGCTTCCAGCACAATGCGACTGTCTACAAGGCGCCCTATGCAAAGAATCCCTTCGACAATGTGACCGACGATGAACTGAATGAGTACAAGCGGACGGTTGAGCGCAAGAAGAAGAGCATTCACGGGGAATGTAAGTGTTCATCAAAGCTTATCTCAAAATATATCTCATATAATTAATTTAAATATTTAACTAATTTCCAGATACCGATACGGACTTTTCCGAATCAGAGGCTCTTAATTCGATGCAGGCAGCGGGAGCTTTAGCTCATGCAAAACATGCACAGAGCGAACCCGAGACGGGTATGCCACGGCAAAAATCATTTACCTTTAAACAATTTGTATTAATATAACAAATCCATTTTAGAACACCAAATCATACAGATTCAAACGCAACAGGCGCCCATTCCCAGCCAAGCGGAAGTTGTTTTAAGCGATGGTAAGTCCATCCATATTCTCTGCTCTACCCTTAATGTTTTGATATGAGTTCAGAAACTCGTAGTATGATTTACAATACCAAACACATTCAAATCATGCTCAGAGTTATGTCTTTGATTAGACATTATGTGAACAAAATTTCAATTTCCAACTTGTATGTTTTTCAATGTGTTAAGTCCTCATGTCTTTCCTTGCTATCCCATGATATTCTTTTGGATGCATTTGCTTTATGTTTGTATCAGTTATTTTACGTTTTTAAGTTACTTTTAATTGGGCACAGTTTCTGATCTGCAAGATCACAAAGCAATGATATATACTTTTTATAAATCTAACTTAGTTATGTTATGTTTCGTTATTATTTTATGGATCTACTAATTTAAGGCATTTATTACATTTATATACTTATATTTGAATATTAGACTTCTAACCTTTGATCTTACCTGTTTTTTCTTATGCTATTTCCCCCCCTTTATTTTAATTTTTGTTTGCGTAAACACACCTACACACGGCTATAAATGAATTTCAAAATAATACAAACAACTCTAAAAGTTAACAAAAAAGTTCTCGTTGCACTTGATACAGTCTCGACTTCCTTTCTTTGAGAAGAGTAACCAATCAATGGCAAATTTTTAGATACTTTACACTACTAATCTACTCTGATGTACTGTACTCCTCTAACGCTGCAGTTTCAAAGCTCCTACGAACGGTCCTCAAACTGTTTTAGTTGTTAGAGGTAGTATCACACTGTTTCCGTTCTAGCCCGTATATATTTATACATAATACTTGTTCGTACTACTCGTGTTACTTCTATGTGTTATGTACATATTTATTTGCTATATGTAATACTTTGAATACTTTTTAATGCCAAGGAGCAAGCAACTGTTGTACTCCGTGTATTAAATGATTATTATTTTCAACGATCAACCGCAAATCCCAGTACAACTACGACTCCAAAAAATATAGTACAAGTTAAACGCAATGCTGTAGATCCGATCTGCGGTAAATAGGAATCCAACAAAAACAACAACAAAAACCACCCTTCGAAGAGAATCATGCACACCCAATGTATGTTGCTCAATTTCAATTCTCGAGCATTTCATTTTGTAAAAACACGAGTCACGTCAAGAGTTTAGCACAAAATTGTCCTCTTCATGTAGAAGTGACGTGTCCACGTCAGGGAGCCATGTAGGACATCACCCGCGGCCGTAAATAAGTTCGTTGTATAATTTAAAAAATTATATTGATTTACTCTTAAATAATTTGGCGACTAATGAAAACAAATTAAAATGAGTTTCAAAATGTGTTTGGGATCACACAAATGCACAAAAATAATAGAGTATAAAGAACAAACCAGATACCAACATCAAGAACAACACCAGCCACGAAGCTATCAACAGAACAGAAAAACTTGTACTTCTACTACCACTACATACTACCTTTTCTACTACCACCACCACTACCACTTCTACTACTACTCGTTCTGCTGCTGCTGCGCTCTATACAAATAGTGTAATCAAAGTTAGCTTAACAAAACAGCTAAAACATTTTTGTGCTAGAGGTGAGTGGAGCCCCGAGAGGTTTTAGTGTGTAGAAATCGACGAAAAACGAGCAGATTTACTCGTAGCATTATAGTTTATAGACAAACAAATCGAAACATTCGCATAACATTGCATTTATACATCTGCACACTAAATTCCATTCAACATTCGAAATGATATGCCTGCCTACTCCAGCAGGCTTTGCACTCCGAATTTTCTGTTCTTATTTTATGTTGGAGAGCGCTCAGTTTATACCATACTTTTCAATCAGCCAATCATTATAATGGCAAACTTAGAGCTAGGCTCATTCTACATTCGAACTTCCTCAGCGGAGCAGCAGCATTATCCAACGAATTCTTTGGCAGTAGTCCTGCCATTTCGCAGCTGTGTTTCTGTTGATTGCTTTCTTAGTTGCCTTTTAGTCGATACTAATGCACATCTATCAAGTATTCAGCATGCTTGCTTAATCAATACTAAACCTATACACTTTTCAGCTTTCACTCTACACTAAGTCTTTGCTAAATTTAAGGCATTTCATTACGTCTGTTTTACAATTATTTAAAGGTTCTAAACGCCGTTTTTTGTGCCATGCCATTTAATTGTATTATTTGATTTCTCAATACTGTTTTAGCCACACTTAGTTTTATAAATGGCGAACGCTCTCATACAGCAACAAATCGCAAGCCGCCAACAGGCCGAGGTAACGAAAAATTCCCTCCAAAAAATAAAATTAAATAGTTTTCCTTCAATGTACTCAGGCTATACGCCACATAAAGCCCATGTGTATATATACATATATATATAATCCAAAACTAATTCCCAAATTATACTCTTTAAGTGGTGTATTTTTTAATGCAAATTTAACCATTCTATACACTCGTATATAATCCAGCAAAATATCCACCAAAAGCACCAGAACTAAACCCTAGCTGTAGTCTCCTTCCCAGCAATTCAGTTCATACGGTTAGGTGATAGAATATCATTCGACATTTTCGGTTTGGTGCAAGGAATCATCAGTACCCCTTCGGAATGGGTTAGGAATATTTATTATTTGTACTCAAGTTTCAGCCTAGGTACAGCAGTTACGGATACACTCTTATACATCCAAGTATTCAAATACGTATCGAACTCTATATATGTATGTATGTACCCCTCTCGTATGTATTCATTGAGTCCCGGGTTCTGTCTGGGACTCCTCCTCGTTAAGTATTTCGCCATAAATACTAATTGTACCACACCTCTTTGGCTCTTATCTCCATATTTTCGTCTTGCATTGTGAAGGTTTGCAAGTCCATGAGAAGTCGTCCATGGGTGAGGAGACACCCCAAAGTGCAGATGCGAACAACAACGAGCATGAGGTGGACAAGGAGAATCACCAACTTCCGAATAGAAGCGTTTCCTCGAATAGCAAGTGTCGTCGCGATCTATTCCCAGCCACAAAAAGCGATCCTCCTGCGATTGAATTAGATATGGGGTCGGTTTCTGGGTCTGGGACTTGGTCTAGGCTTGGCGACTTGGCCCAGCACTTGGTTCCTGCCCAGCAGGGGCAGGACCAGCTTTATTCCTATGTCTATGCGGCAGCAGCTGCCGCCTCCTTGGCGCAATGCACTCAGCCGGAGATTTGCTCGGCCCTGCTGAGGACCCTTCATGCCGAGCAATTGGTAAATCTGGCAACCTGCTATCGCTGTTCGAATGGCACTCCCAGTACGGGAACCGGCACGGGAACGAGCACAGGTTCGAACAACACCGCCCGGCGCCAACTTGAGCCGGTCCACGGCAACCTGAATCCCCCACCGTACCGCACTCTCTCGCATTTTGGATTTCAGTCGCCCCGGCAGATACCGGTCCAGTGTCACAAGCACCTGCCCAGCCAGCGTGACGGTTTCGCAGCGCTGGGCTACCGGCCCATGCAGCGCGCCATCAGCTACGAGGAAATCTTCGCTAGTCCCCGCTACGAGCAGCTCTGTCAGCCCTGCATCGACCAGCTGCTGCGCCTCAAGCCGGAACTGCAGCGCCTCCGTGCACCCACCATTTCCTGCTGCGAGGAAGAGCTGGTTAGCTTGGCCAGCAGCTCTATCACGCCCAAGCAGCGAAGGCTGGCACCACTGCCCGAGATCCCGCAGCAAGATGCTAGCACGCAGACTCTGCTCCAGTCCCCCCCACACTTTCTAAGCGAAATCGAACGCTTCAACTTCTCCGAGGAGTCAACGAATGTAGGATTTACGCAGGGTGTGGCTACCATCACTAGTGAGTTTAGTTTCCCAGGGATGGAGGGCAGTCCGGCCGCCAGTGCGACGAGTGCACCGCCAGCCAGAGTGTATCCCGCAAAGGAGCCCGGAACGGCAACGGAAACTAACATAACGGAGGTGTGGAATTTTGGTAACTGGCAGGAGTCGGCAGAGCAGAATCCAACGGTTGCTACTGATGGGCAGGTGAAGTCTCGCCAACAGCCGCTCACCGAGCGTCGGATTACGCTGGAGATCACGCAGCACTTCGAGCAACCTGAAGAGGAGCAAGAACAGGAGCACGAACAAGAGCAGGAGCAGGGCCGCCAGCTAATGACACGCGATGAGCGGCGGCGCCGCAAGTCTGAATTCCAAGAGCTCTGGCAGGATCACGTCCAGTACTTTGGAGACAAGGAGAAGGTGCAACAGAAGCCGCCGTCTAAATCAGAGAACCCCCTGAAAATGAGCCTGGATGAGGAGGAGGTAAGGGCTTTGCGTGCGAACGGCTGGCCAGGCCATGAGGGGCAACCAGAGGCTGAAGAGAATGAAGCCGCGATCGCTGAAGTCGATATGTCACTCCTTTCCCCCACGCTGATCGACAGGGATCCTCCCAATACGGCCGATGAACTGCCACAGATCCTGCAAGATTGCGAGGAGAGCCTCAGCCTGGCTGTAGAAAACTTGCAGAAACTGGTGGCAACTACCCAAAATCTGCAATCCCTGCAGGTGGAGGATAATGAAGAGCCAGAAACTGGTGCCCTCTTCCGTTCGATCAGCTTGGAGAACATTCCCAATGCGAACGACTCGGTGTGCCTGGTGGAAATGGTGTCGGAGCTAGGCATGGACCTGAGCGACTCATCAAACCAGTCATCAAACGAGTCCATCAAAAACTTTGAAGAGAAGCATGACGATGAGAAGCCCGTCACACCCGTTCCGAAGGACCCGGAGGAGGCTACGGAAAAGGAGAAGGTCCAGATAGAACGCAACGATGAGAAGGATGTCGATGAAAATGAATTTAAAAATGAGGAGGAGAACGAAATCGAAGGCCTCGCCAGTAGCTTTCAATCGGCAGAAGCGACTGAGACAGAGCCCTTCCATGGATCGGAGATCCCTATCAGATACCAAGCGCCACAGGACAGCGAGACCTTCTCACCGCTGGAGCTGGAAATTCTGGAGCGCATCGAAGTGGACAAACTCAGCGAGAGCGAGCCCATTTTTGGCAAAATTGATCACAGCATTCGCAACAAGCTAACGCCCCAGAAGCTGCAGCATCTTGTACGTGAGGAAATATTCCACACCTGCACGCGAGTCTTCACCTGTCCGAGTCCGATCTCACCCAGCACAACCTCTGCCTTGTCAATTCACAACATCACTGCTCCGGGTAGTTACACGGCCCATACGCACCTCGTGACGCGACCCTCTCCTAGATTATCGCAGTCCTTGTCGAATCCCCAGAAGCAGCAGCAGCTGGATGATGATGCTGAGCAGTCGGAGGAGAGGGAAACCCAATGCAGTAACCATCTGAAGCGTACCATTTCCTCCACGACCTTCGTGTGCCGTCGCGGTACCCACAGGAAGCGCAATTTCATCCAGGAGAACATTCGCAATGTCGGCAAGACGAGATCGGTCACAAAGCCCTCCACCAGTTCGATCAAAAAGCCGAGGAATCTCTCCCAGCCCACTAGCACTGCTAGTTTGTCATCCGTGTGCACCTTTGAGATCGGGCAGAAGGACAACGGGTCGCGTCTTTGGGTGTCTGTACCCACGCCACCGCGTGCAGCCGTTACCCAGAAGCGGAATGCTGCCACCAGTCCAAGCGCTAACTGCCATTTGCCACGTAGTCCGTATTCGCCACAAGTCAAGCGACGCAAGCCGGGTCTTTTTCTCACGCCTGTGAGGCGTTGTGCCATGAATCCTGCCCCAAACATTAGTCGGACCTCCTCCGAGACATCACTGAACTACTCGTTGGACCGCTCCCTTTCGAGCAGCACGTTCTGTTTGCCACGAGAGGGAGACCCCGAGGCGGATAATGTTTCCACGACCACATTTGAGGTTGACTACAGTCAGGATCAGGAGCCACCGAATGCCTCCCATCAAAATGTATCTGCAGCAGCAATGGGAGGAGACAGTAGGAATGCCACCACAAGTACAATGTACTACAGTGCCAGTGACAGCACCCAGGATCAGAAATCGGGACGATCGGTCGATAACGGGGGGGAAACATTCTTGACAAGCGATGATGCAACGGAAGATGAGGCCACCAATGATATTTCGGACAATGGAGACGCAGATTCGACCCATGAACAAAGTGTAGAGAAGAGTTCCTCCCAAGTGAAAGAAGCAGATACTGAGACATCTTGCAAGAGCTCTGAGGGAATGCCTTCAATTAAAGTCGAGGCTTCAGTGGATAATGCTCAGACAACTCAAGATACTACGGAAGAAGATTCCTCCTCGCTGGATGGTCAATCAAATATGGAAGACAGCCCTCTGGACGCCGAATCGAATGTTAGTAGCTCTACTTCATTCAAAAGTGTCCTCGAAATGTCCACGCAAAGTGGAGACAGAAACTCTGAACAAACTCCAATGGCAAATCAGTCTGAGGGCTCCGATAAAGGGAGAGACGAAACGAACGGCTTTGGCGACACCTTTACTAAGATAACTTCCGTTGAAGGAGAAAGAGAATCCAGCGTAGTCGAGGGAGAGCTAAGACCGATTGAAGCTGACTCCATGGAGGAATCCATTGAGAATTATCACACGGCTGCTGAGACAATTATCCCAGAATCTGGAAGGGATGACGAAAAACCAGATTCCTCAAAGGAAAGCAACAGTCGCGCCATTGGTGGACTTGGCACTGTCGCCTCTGATGATGAGGATGATGAGAAAGTTGTCCTCTCGACGAGTTGCACTCTACAGGGCATGCAAATCCATGTGTGGGATGAGAAGGAAGCGGATATGATGAGAAATGATGAAGACTACGACAAATGAATCAATGTAACTCAATGGCCAATGGTCGAAACAAAGCCGAGCAAATCCCCCAAATACCTAAATTTCTACTTTTCTGAACTTTCCTTTTATTCACATTTGCTGTGTCCAATCAGTCCGCCAGTCCCATTTCGAATCTGTCAGATATTTTATATTATTGTAGGTCTTTTAGCAGGTCTTTAACTTCCAGCTTTTTGTATGTGCTTGGCTTGAATGGAATTTTGAGTTTTATCGACGTTTATATGCACTTTTCACTTTATATTCTAATCATTTCATTTATACTAACCCACAATTACAATTAATTAAATGTTTGTATGGCAAAAGGTTTGTATTCAAAGAAAATATCAAATAAAGTTTTATGTTGGAATATTTTTTTCCATAATTATTAACATTTAAATGGTTTAAGGTGTAACAATCATCCACAGGTGCATAAGTGTTTGTGTTAAGTCCCGTTGGAGGCTACGTCGTGCAATGTTAAATGCACGATGGAACCCATCGTCATCGTCTGCGTTTTCGTGATTGTTTCGTGCTGTATCCCCTATCCATCCACACCTACCATGCATTTATACTCATACTCATACACATACTCCACCACCCATCCCAACAAACACATGCTCCCTTCCCTGCCGCTTTCTCATTTTCAGAGGTCAGGTCGTACTTGACCCGGAAGTATGCATTTCTTTGGGAACCCAGGCAGTATCTCGATGCCTGCGTCGGAGTCACCCATCGCGTGCAGCAGGTGAATGTCATATACAAAGTAGAAGCCGTCAGCAAGCACTACTATCCCCCACTCAACAACAGTATCGATCCCAATACTACGGCCATGGAGAACAGTGCGACGAGCGTTTGGGTCGATCTGGCCAGCAGTACACCGGTTCGAGGACGCATCGCTACGTCTTCGAATGCCGGCGATGTGGGCACGGCCCCATTTCGGACCATCTCCCACTATGGCTTCAATTGTCCACTGACTAGTGCACCCACCATTATGCTGCATCCGGAACACAAATCCATTTGGCAAACAGTGTCTGAGCAGAGGCAAAAGGTCTTCTCCTTCATTGATCTGGCGACCTTGAGCAAGGAGAAGCGAAAGATGCTCAATGTCCTTACAGCAGCAGCAACGACAACAACAACAACAACATCGATATTGACAGTCGAGGAGCAGCCATTGACGAATTCTTCACCATCCTATGTCTCGGAGAAGCAGATCAGGTTGGAGCCAACGCCCCCCAAGCGGAAGCAGCGGGGCTACAGTGCCACGGCAAGCAGTGGCAGGAGCTTCGATGATTCCATGGACGAGCTCGAGTCGATGTTGGGCTCCATGAATTTGGCCAGCCCCCGGCAGCAGCAATCGCACGATTATAGTCTCTATCGCAGCTACAACTTTCTGCCCAGGGACCATGCCTTGCCAGTGGACACGGATGCGAGTGGGAACGGGGTAGGTCATCGCAATCGTCCTGAGGCAGAGCAGGGCATCTACCAGAACGGCGACGACAGCGGCTTGGGTATGCATCAATCGTCCGGGCGGCGAGAGCGAGCCACCACCAGCAATGGTTCGTCTACGCAGGAGGCCGAGGCCTATACCCCGGGAAAACATGTGAGGCTGACCTTGAGCAGCTCGCCCCTAGCTGGCGCTTCATCTCCGACTCCCACGACCATCGAGGTTATCATCAATGTGTCGCTGCGCAACGCCGAGTGCGTCCAGACGGTGCAGACCCACGAGCAGGAGTTCCGGGCCAAGCTGGAGAGGGTCATCGACGAAGAGATCCACTACATCTCACAGCAGTTGGCCACGCAACAGCGAACGGCTCAGATATTGCAGGAGCAGCCCACCTCAACACGTGCTCCGCTGGCCACGCCCACACCGTCCCAGTTGCTGCAGCGTAGTAATTCTGCTCCGGCCCTGTGCCACGCCTATAGCTATGTGGACATTGTCGAGTCCGACATAAAGGGAAAGACGGTGCCTTCAGCTACCGATGCCGCCTCCGTCTCCGTCTTGTCTCCAGTGGTAACCCCGAGGAGGAAGATCTGGATTGCCATCTCAGCTCGTTGGAGAATGAGTTGCAGCGATTGCTGAATAATGTCATCAAAGCCCACATGCTGCACAACCAGGCATTCATCACGGATTGTCGTGCGCGCTTTTTGCAGCTAGCCGAGGGGCTGGCCTCCGGCGAGATATCACCCATCAAGTCATTTAATAATTACTGAAGCATAATATTTGTGAATTTTAAGTTTTTAAGTTTGATTTTTTGTTTACATTTTGTTGAATTTTTCCCCAAAAATATATCAAAATGTTTACTATGGCCCTTCAATATTTTAAGTTTCATCTTAAGAATTGCTCAAAATTCCCTCAAACGACAAACAATATCGACGAACAGGTAACCTTTTTGCATTTATCATTTATTTTTGTGTTTTGCACATTGCTTGCTGTTGAATTTGTACATTACATTAGTTGTAGATGTCCCGCTGCATGCCCTAGCGTTTGTTCTAACCCTAACCAAGATCCATAAATGTATTAATACACCTCACATCACACCACCAATACCTACATCTAACTCTTGGTCACGACTACTTACATGTTTTAGTTAGATTGAAATTTGTGTTTCGAAGTATGTGTGCGTTTCATAGTGGTGAAGAGAGTATAAAGAAATTATTTAACATCCTGTGTGCGTCCACTGAGTTACATTTGTAGGAACTGCCGCTACTGGGCCTTTGAAAATCCCACTAATCATGTGTGTTTATACTCTGCCTTTCCCCAGGTGAAAACGTGCAAAATGGCGACCACTCGGAGGCACACTTGAGCACCTTCTCCCAGAGCAGTAAAGAGGTAAGCGAGTAGGGATCACAAATGATCGCTGTACTTGGGCTCGTAGTAGGTGATAATGTGAAGACGATATTCTCAATGCAAATTTCTATTACGGTTCCAGGATGTGTCCACGGACGGTTCGCCGAAGAAAGACAAAAAGAAGAAGAAGGGCCTGCGCACACCATCGTTTTTGAAAAAGAAGAAGGAGAAGAAGAAGGCCGAGGCCTAAGCTGATGCAGATCTAAAGCGAGACATTCGTAGCAGCAACAGCAATAGCAATCATTACACCCACCCAACACCACCAGCGGGTAAAGGCGGGGACAAGAACAATGTTTAACCAAGGGCACTAAGAGAATAAACGATATGATGAAACGACGATATATAAACAATAACCAGATCGAAGCAAGCAAGCGCTGTACGAGAGACGAGACGAGACGAAAAGAGCGAAGAGAAGAGGCATAAACCAGCAACAAATGAGCAGCTAAAGTTGATCCATACGCAACTAAAGGAGTAACAGTAACCGAAGGCAGCAGCAGTTCAATTAGCATTCACAGCTATACATACATATATCTTCTAATATAATATAAATCTATTTTATAATTTATACGATTATCGCAGCTCACACAATCTGCAACGCAACCCTTCCCCATAATTTTGTATGATAAAGAGAGAGACTTTATTCAAATTCTCAAAAAATCGCATGCAATACCCGACACCATCCCGACAGGGAAATCTTCTAGATGTATTAGCGCTTAAATATTCATACTACGTAAACACATTACATAGTAATCAAAAATAACAACAAAATAAGCCGCACACACGACTTTGATGTGAAGAATTGGCAATATAATTTTTGAAATTTTTGTGCACACATACAAACAGACGACGAGTGTGGCATTTGCGAGTAAACTCAAACGTAATACTTGAATGCAATATTTTTATATAAACGCAATAAAATTGATCAAACGAAAGTACACTTTGATATTCTTTACATATGTATTTGTATGTATGTTTTGTGTTTTTTAGTTTTGTTCATTCATTCAAAAAAAGTGAATACAAAATACGTGCAGCAATTGTCTTAGGTTTTATATAAAAATTTATATATTTCTATTTACGTAAACTGTTTATACATAAATACAACACACACACAATATATATAAATATATGAAAACAAATAAATTATGGAGAAAATACAAAACACAAAGCCAGACACTCTTATATGTAAAGCCGAACGATAAATGCAGAGGAAAGCAGAAACAAAACCAATCGCAGATAATAAGGATATTCCAGAGAAAGATATTCCAGCATTTCTTTTGTAAGTACATGTGTAGATGTGCTCCAGTAAAATATTTATGACTGCCATAGCATGTAAAGCCTCAAGGCACAACTTAATCGCATTTCAAATACATAATAACTAGCATTAAGCTTAAATCCAATCTATTCAAATCAATCAAATGTTTCTGCTTTTCCCGCCCGCTTATCCACATACACATACACACACACACACACACAATAATAAACACAAACTCTATAAACAAAACGCATGCATTGCTGAGCCTTAGACACAAAATAATTACGAGTATAAAATATAAAAAGAGAAACTTGTAATGATATGATATTATTGTTTGCACAACGACAGAAGCTTATTTCTAGCAACTTTTTGCGTCATCGAAGCAAGAGTTGGTTTATAGAATTCTCTCGTTAGACTAAGCTTAGAAATTTGTCAATATTCTTACTCTCTGTGCAAATAATAAAAGGAAACTTAAAGAAAACGGAAAAGCTGGACAGCTGTTTCTTATAATTCGTTTAGATCTTAAGCAAAACGCATAAATTTACATATATTTAAAATCGTATTATATAATATGTACACACACACGACACACCACACAAAGCAGCAAAAACAGAATAAATAAACACTTGGAAATTGTACAAAATTCGAAAAACACTTCACTTGAATGAAAAAGTGTGCCTTAAAACGATGACGGTCAAGAGTCAACGGTTAAGAGACGGTTAAGACAACTTTCCTTAGCAGCAGACATGTCTTTTGCAGGATATAATGCTCTCTTGCCTCCACTCTTTCATATATTTATTTGTATATCGGTGAAAACTCTACTGATATTCCTGATAGTCCTGAATTTGATGGCGTAAACAATAAATTTTCTTTTCCATTAGACAAATCTGGTTTCTCAGGAAAAATTTCTCAGCACACAAGGGCAATATGAATTCCAATCATGCTCAGAGATCGTTTAACCATTATCTACCAGTGGCTATTTCAATTTACCAACGAATAATCATACAACATAAAGAATTTTGATGGCATTTCTGGTGAAAGATGTCGTGAATTGGATCAGGTTGGATCAACATTCATTAAAAAACAGTATTATGGTATTCACTAGCTTAAATAGAGGGTGATTGAGTGGGTTAAGTTCGATTTTTCTAGGTATATTTACGGTATTTTTTGCTAAATGAGATGGTATATTTCTGGAGGCCCAAATCGCTAAAACAAAAACAAAAGCATGAGCCATACTGATAATATTCTTTGTTTGGATTTTGTGACTCAGGAATAAACTCGCCCTCAGTATCATAATAATAAAAATTGCTTGTCAGAAAAATATATGTATATAGTGCCAACATGTCTCTCGTAACAGATGCAGAGTGGACCGACTACAAAGTACATACATTTTTGGAAGCCAATTATTTGCAACGCAATAGTCTAAACACGTTATTTCTGTCCATTGATTCAGGCCAAATTCAACAAGAGCTACGAGGCAGAGGAGGATCTTATGCGACGGGATCTCTACGAGAAGGCGAAGGCGAAAGTGGAGGAGCACAATCGAAAATATGATAGCGGCGAAGTAACTTGGAAAATGGCAATAAATCATTTATCGGATGACACTCAGGATGAATTCGCGAAGCGGTGCGGCAAGAGGACACCTCCAAAATAATGTATGAATTCCATGAATCTCAACGAAAGTGCATTTCAACATGGCCCAAAACGGAATATTCTCTATTTTTATAAATATTTGTATCAGTATGTTTTTACCCAACAAACAATATATTAAACAATAAATCAGCTGTTCTTCAATGTACAAGCCTGGTCACACATTTGGAATGTAAACAGTTCATTGAACTACAGTGGGTGGAATGAAATTGAAAATTGCCATTTGCACCTGGATATTTTTAACTTTCAGATATATGGACTGTCTTCTTTTGCACATATTTTTGTACTAATACATACATACATACATAATTATCGAGTAAAGTGCAAAGGTATTAAAAAATGAGTTCAAATGAGCTGGTTCAGATTACCTGATCAGAGAACCAGCTCATTGTCTTCACCCAACTCCGTTGGAGCGACAGTGCCAACCACGGTGACCATTAAGATGTATGCGTATGCGTATGGGAGCGAATGTATGCGTTTTATATGCTTTCTTGGATATTTACGGTATATGAGTATATAATGGTATGGAGAATTGATTGATAAATCCGATAAAATTATCGTTATAGCGCTGAGACTCCTAACTAGCTAGTAATATTAAAAAGAACATCAAAGTCTAGAAAGATGATTTAAGACTACGGTATATTTACTGTGTATTTTAAAAATGAGAAGTCATATTTTGGTATATTTTTGAGGGTCTGAAGGTATATTCTATCAATATATCCGCGGTCTCACTGGTACCGACGAGCGGCTCAAAATATTTAAATGTAAACTTTTCCATTCATTTTTATTGCTTTTGACAAATATTTTAAGAAACAACAAATCGACGCGCACTCACAAAATTCCGACTAAAGTGCTAATCTTTTGCAGAACCTAGACAACACTAGCCACCTAAAAAGCCCAGACGCAACCATGTCCAGAATCATGCGTGTGCCATCGATTTTGGCCAAAAATGCAGTCACCTCCATGGTAGGTAGCCCCAAAACGCATTGTACCAGGCTCCTCAACGGCGCCCGTCTGTCCATTTCGTTAGATGACGATTATACAACGAGAGAATCGGATTATATGTGCGCGTGATGTGAAGTGCAAATGCCAAGAAGTTGACCAAAAAACGCGCCCCTTGTAGTTGTTATGTAATTTCGTTAAATTTTGATGGCCAGGTGCTATTGATGGCCCCACTCGGAGAATATTTAACGTGCAAGGGAGAAAATGTTCACTTTTCGCCCTCAACTATGAGCATTTTCCAAGATTTCAGTGGAAAATGTTGTGTGCAAGGGGCGAGGAGGTTATGTTACCTGCCCCGCCCCCGATGCCGATGCTTCCGTGTTTTTTCGGTCGGCTCGAATGACTGTGCGTGCAACAAATGCCCCCAAGAAATTAAATGCAATTGCAAAATTGTGTGCGGCGGCGACTCATTGCTGTCGGATTGACAGCTGATAAGCTCGGCAAAATTTCATTCAGCCTCAGGAAAGTCCCGACAAACAGGGAGGCACGACCGCGGCTAACAACCCAGCTGATTATACAATGGGACTGGCCACTGCTACTGATGTCTCTACAACTGTTTAATTTATCTATTGCATAAGCAACTGTCGCACAGTCACTCTATGTATGCACCATCAAGTCTCGCTTTTTGAGCATCCGAGAGTGTCGACGTCACCAGCGTCTCCGTTTGGGAATATTCCTCAGCGATGGCACGGGCCATGGCGTGTGCGGCTCTCATCTTATCTGTCAAGTTGTCGATAATTAGCGAACGTTTTGCCAAAACAAAACTAATGCATCTTATCGATGTAGATATTTTCCGTGCATCTACGTACATATATACTTTTCCGTCTGCATGGGGCCTTTTAGCCGCACAATGCAGATTAGATATAACTGCTTAGCAAGGGAGCTTCTGTAGAATCGAAAGATTATGCTGTCTAGCGCGTTTACGTAACTGCATGTATTAGCAAAAACTCTGTTTAAATATTGGTGTTCAAAGATTGACTCAATCACAAAAAACCTGATTTCTCAATGACCAAATTGTTTCTGTCTCATCGCAAAGCGCAACGGGCGTCCATTAAAATAATTCCCTTGTAAACAGCAATCAACTAATTCTGATATATCTTCTCTCTCTTTTAGCAGCGCGTTGCTGCGATTGCAGGGCAGCGCAGCTATCACATAACACACGGCCGGCAGCAGGCTTCGGCAGCCAATCCGGATAAGATATCGAAGCAGTACCCTGTGGTGGATCATGCCTACGATGCAATTGTGGTGGGAGCAGGCGGTGCAGGTCTGCGGGCCGCCTTTGGACTAGTGGCCGAAGGGTTCCGCACGGCGGTGATCACCAAATTGTTCCCCACCAGGTCGCACACGATTGCCGCTCAGGGCGGCATCAATGCAGCGCTGGGCAATATGGAGGAGGACGACTGGAAGTGGCACATGTACGACACAGTCAAGGGATCCGACTGGCTGGGCGATCAGGATGCTATACACTACATGACCCGGGAGGCACCCAAGGCTGTCATCGAGCTCGAGAACTACGGCATGCCCTTCTCCCGCACACAAGACGGAAAGATCTACCAGCGCGCCTTCGGTGGCCAGAGCTTGAAATTCGGCAAGGGCGGACAGGCGCACAGATGTTGTGCTGTGGCGGATCGTACTGGACACTCCCTGCTGCACACCCTCTATGGTCAGTCGCTGAGTTACGACTGCAACTACTTCGTGGAGTACTTTGCCCTGGATCTGATCTTCGAGGATGGCGAGTGCAGGGGCGTGTTGGCGCTTAACCTAGAGGATGGTACTCTGCATCGTTTCCGTGCCCAGAACACCGTCATTGCAACTGGCGGCTATGGACGTGCCTTTTTCTCCTGCACATCTGCCCACACCTGCACTGGCGACGGCACTGCCATGGTCGCTCGACAGGGTCTCCCCTCCCAGGACTTGGAGTTCGTCCAGTTCCATCCCACTGGAATCTACGGAGCCGGCTGCCTCATTACCGAGGGTTGCCGCGGCGAGGGTGGCTACCTGATCAATGCCAAGGGCGAGCGTTTCATGGAGCGGTATGCTCCTGTCGCCAAGGATCTTGCCTCCCGGGACGTCGTGTCGCGTTCAATGACCATCGAAATCATGGAGGGTCGCGGTGTTGGCCCCGACAAGGATCACGTGTATCTGCAGCTGCACCACTTGCCACCTAAGCAGCTGGCCGAGCGACTGCCCGGCATCTCAGAGACAGCCATGATTTTCGCCGGCGTTGATGTGACCCGCGAGCCAATCCCCGTATTACCCACGGTGCACTACAACATGGGTGGTGTGCCAACGAACTATCGCGGTCAGGTTATCACCGTTGATAAGGACGGCAAGGATATCATTGTCCCCGGCCTGTACGCAGCCGGTGAGGCAGCCTCCAGCTCCGTTCACGGTGCTAATCGTCTGGGTGCCAACTCTCTGCTGGATCTGGTTGTTTTCGGACGTGCCTGCGCCAAGACCATTGCCGAGGAGAATAAGCCCGGTGCACCCGCTCCCACTCTCAAGGATAATGCTGGAGAGGCCTCTGTGGCTAACCTGGACAAGCTGCGCTTTGCCAATGGCCAGATCACCACTGCCGATCTGCGTCTAAAGATGCAGAAGACCATGCAGCATCATGCTGCTGTGTTCCGTGACGGGCCCATCCTCAAGGAGGGTGTCAGCAAAATGCAGGAGATCTATAAGCAATTCAAGGATGTCAAGGTTGTGGACAAGTGAGTGCGATTATACTTTGATCATGTTTCGGTCTGTAATTAATGCTATATGAACTCTGTTCCTCAGGTCCCTGATCTGGAACTCGGATCTGGTCGAGACGCTGGAGCTGCAGAATCTGTTGGCTAATGCCCAAATGACCATTGTGGGAGCCGAGGCACGCAAGGAGTCACGTGGTGCTCATGCCCGCGAAGACTTCAAGATCAGACTGGACGAATATGTAAGTGGATTCGATGCGGTCACAAGTAAGCTGGGTCTTATCGGAAATTCCCTCTTGCAGGATTACAGCAAACCCGTCGAGGGACAGGAGAAGGTGCCCTTTGAGAAGCACTGGCGCAAGCATACACTCTCCTGGGTGTGCAACGACAATGGAGATGTTCAGTTGGATTACAGGCACGTAATCGATACCACGCTGGACAACGAGGTTTCAACGGTGCCGCCAGCGATCCGCTCCTACTAAACTAAGTTAATGAGATGGAGGGAGGCTACCCGCGTTCACATAAAGCACCACAGTAAATACGCGCTACACCACACACACAAACACACGGATGTCTACTTAAGGGGTCGCAAGCTGAGGAAAGTGATTTACCGTCGAGTCGAGTCGTAAATGATGTGCTACGATGTGCTATCCAACGTCTTGCGATGAAATTTAAAGCCAGTGTTTTCCCATTTGCATCCGATATAGTATATTCTCTATTTATCCTTTGTGGCCCCTGTTTCTCTTTATTTTCTGTAAGCCCTGTTTGCCCTCCACCTGGTTACTTTTTTGGTTGTTCTTTATATACAATATTACATTAGCAAAATGTGTGTGATGGCATAACTGAGAGAAGATGATTGCGACGACAAGAACCGAACAGAACGATGATTTGCCTGGCAACGAGCAAAAGAAAACAAATCCAACAAACATTTTCTAGTATTTGTTAAACTTATTAAATTATTGAAACAAAAACATGTAAAAATCACAAAAAAACAAAATCAGAATTATTTGCTGCACGGCAAATAAAATGAATGAAAATGAATCCTGCTCAAACGATTAGGTGCATCTTTTTATCCGCGAAAGACATGCATCTGATTCGGCATTACATTCAGACTCTTCAGTACATCGACGGCAGCAGTGTTGAAGGGGCTGGGTCCACAAATCGCCGCATAAGTACATCTATCCGGCTGCTTTTCCTTGAACAGGGGAGCCAGGAGCTCGGACGATATTCGTTGCGGCTGCTCCTCCGCCTGGGACAGTATGTGGGTGCAGTTGAAGCGCTCGTCCTGGGCTTGCAGATTCTGCAGTTTCTCCCTCAGCCAGATGTCCGCTTCAGTTTTGTTAAAGTAAAACAGGTGCAGGGATTCGCTGTAGATGAAATATAATTTGTTAGTGTACGGACTGTGGAGGAGATTCTTGGCAACTCACATGCGATTTGTGTTCCGCTTTAGTAGATGGGGTATCAGACTTAAAATAGGTGTAAGACCGCTTCCAGCCGCCAGTAGAAGAATGTTTCGATTCGCGGTTAGTTCGGAGAGCATGAAACCGCCGCGAGGCGAGCTTAAATGGACCCTAGATCCTGGTTGCAGTCGATGTAAGTAACTTGAGACAGGCCCGTTAGTATATCGCTTAATCAGAAAGTGCAAGCACACAGAACTCGCCAGAGAGTTCGTTTCGGTTTGCAAATAATTGTGATCGACTGGCGTATAGCTTCGCTGGATGACATCACCATCCACAGGGACTTGTATATTTAAATGATGGCCCACTGGTAGGACCATTAGTATCTCCTTCTGAACGCTCTGTAAGCTCAGCTCAAAAGAGTCCTGATTGAAATCGTTAGCTTCTAAAACCTCGTATTCATACGTTTCTTCTTGTATGTCTAGGGAATCAAGTTTCCTTGACGTGTGCGTGCCGTAAGAAGTCCAAGGAGATGGCTCTTCCTTAGCCAAGACCAACTCAATCTTTCCAGTCTCAGCGCCGACTCGCACGGCCTTCGGTGGCCACTCTACCTTGCCCGCCAGCTGAAAGTCAAACGTGTGCCCGCTGTTCTCTAGCAAAACACGCGCCACCAGCTGCTGCGAGTCTTTCCTTCTCACAAACAATCCGGGATTGGTAAAGCTTCGAGTATAGAAGAATAGGGTTAGTTCGCTTCTTTGCTGTATCCAATCGAAGCGTGGAACAATCTCCACCGGCTTTGAGTCCCGTGTGTCTATCGTAAGAGGATCAGCCGCCGTCAATGGCCCAGGGGCATTCTCCTTTAATGGTCCTATGTAGCATTTTCCCAGCAGCTGTGGATAGTTTACCCAGGCATGGACTTCGTCGAACAATGCTGTAGCATCTCGGCCAACTCCACGCAGTAGCTCATCCACACCGCCCGGATGAAATTCCATGTATCGAGTTACATTGAACACTCTTCCGCGAATGGCCATCCAGGCATCAGTAACCTTGTTGTGCTGGGCCAACTCGCTTCTGGTAACTGGAACCACCCGTCCATTTGTCCCCGAGAGGTCTGCTCCAGAATTGCACAGCCGTATCCAGCTCATCAATGAGTAGCCTGGCTTTAGAGCACATTTGTTCCGCGGATTCCCTGTCGCTGAGCCCGAACTACCGGATTTGGAGTTCAGCTTTTGGGGCATTGTGGTGGGCAGTTGAAGGCCGGCAGAGGCTCTCGGTAAAGGCACTGTCTGTGGCGGCCCAAGCAGCGAGTTGCTGGTGGTTGATTTGTGCGGTAAGTCGGTCATAGTCAGCTAAATGGCTTGGAATCGCAAAATCACAATAAATTTCAGGTATAAACAGCTGTTGCATGTTTACAAACGCCGATATGCTCAGCTCATCGTACGAAAATACCGATATATCGACAAGCGACAACGCTGTTCCGAATATCGCTGGGCTTTCAGCACTAACAGAACATCGATTGTTGTTTGTTTTTGTCACGAGCAGCGACGGAGCTTTAAAATTCGCTGCAGTTTAAATAAATGTTAGCAGTGTAACTGAACAAAACGAAACAGTCTTCCCCTCCGGTAGCTTAACCAAGGAAATACTACACGGAGCCACATTGCTTGTTCTTCGCGGGTAATTTACGGTGTTTGATTTGTCTACTAATCGACGCGCAATAGTGCGCAGTGTGTATCTGTGTATACTTTATCTTTTTGGTGCATTTGTTCAACTGCGAAGTTAATTGTGTTTGCACATGCCGCACACGGCATTCATTGCTAACTGCTTTTGCTGTGAACCGGTTCCAATGTAACATTACACGTAAGACAATTGTGTTGAGTGCATCTTTGATCAAATGTGAACAGCAATTACACGATTGAATTGGAATCTGTCTGAATAGTTTTTGGTTCTTGTGACGTCAGCCCATACTTTCGTTTGTGTTGTTGCCTGCGCTCAAAAAAAGAACACTCGGAAAACGACGCTTGATGAATTCGTAATCCGAACAAAAGATATGGCATGAGAAATGATGTCATTCCTAGAGGCAATCCTTCCATACATAAGCATGAATGCGGGTGTTTCCTTCACCACCAATCGTACAACCTCACATACTCAGATACACAAATCGGTGTATATTATACATATGTACATATGAATATGCTTGGAAATGTGGTCTTATATACATACATAGTACATATGTGCAAATCAATAGCTATCTGAGGAATTGCAAGCGGCCAGCAACAGGTCGTGCTCGTATTCGTAAATCAGAATAGAAGGTTTCTGTGGGGCTGCTGTGCCCAGAGGCACTCGAAATTGCTCTGGGACTTTGTCGCCTGCCATTTGTGAAATCATTTATAGCTTATCTTATCCAGATTGTCCACTTAAACTCATGCTATTGTGCGATTATCGTTGTGCATCACTGCCCGCCAAAACATCGAACTTTGACCGAATGGATGCGTGATGTGATTGAAACCCTCCCCACGTCCCCGACTCACAGACCACAAAGTGGAAAAATTTAGCACATTACAGTGGCCATTCGAATGTCTGATAATTCAATCAGCGGCCCTTCGAGCTAATGGCTGATAGCCAATATCCCAATGAATGGCTCCGCTCTGCTCCCTACATCCACTAACAAATGCGATGAGCAGTAGGAACTTTGAATTCCTGGTAATCACAGTCTGTTGCTGTAGACTCTAGTTGCTTTATTGCAAATTATTACTTTTATCGCGTCTGAGCAAGCGGCTTTGACCCTGTTCCATGACTCATTTTGGTATACATTTTTTGTGTTCTCAGAACACTGAATGCCGATAAGTGTGTTGCCGCAGTGTTTAAACAAAATAGTTCAACTTTATGGGCACCGGTATATGGACTATTGGCGGTTCTTTACTCCTCTGAAGTCTCTATATATGCCGTCCCCAAGCTAATTCGACTGTATACTAAATGTGTGATAAGATATGAAATCACGTCTGTGGAAACATATGGGAATAACAAATAGCCTTTATCACTATCATCATGCGATGGATGTTGACTGTTTTCCCAGTAACATTTTCGATATCCCTGGGAAAAGAGAACATAAATGTACATATGTACATATGAACTTGTTCTGTAAATTATTTCATTTTCTGTTCGTTTTCTTGAAGCGGTTTGTGTGTATAGTATTCTGGAGTGCAAAGGTCTCATACGACATCGTACGGTAGATGTGTGTCAGCGAGCTCCAACGGTGGAGACGTGGCTCGGCCAAAACTATAAAATTATAGTCGTATTGTTAGGCACGCACGGCACACAAATCGATTGCCCACAGCCTTCGGAACTCGGTATTAGAGCCAAAGCAAGCAGCAGAAGTGTCAGCTTAATAAACTATGTTGAAATGATTAAAAATATAGTGTTTTATACGCCCCTCAAATTTACATTGTGGGTGGCCCATAATTGGGAACAATTAGCTTGTTTTGCCCGTAATTATTTACCAGCAACCATAAAATAATTCTAAGAATCTTGTTTTTGCCTCCACAATTGATTTACTGACCTACATATTTATTTCAGTGTCTGAAACGTAGAGTTCAATTCTAAAAATTAATTGAAGAGCAGGCAGAAATACATGTGTACATTTTTACAGAAGATTTCTGATGAACCATTTCAATGTGGCTCAAACATTTTATTCTCCACAAAATATAAACACCCATTTTAAATTTTACTCACTTGTCGAAATCTTCCAGATCAACACTACATGGGCCAGAACCACGCAAAAGACGCGATCATTGGGCATTCCCAGTAAATAAATTAGTAGGTTTAGGTCTACATTCCAGCAAGGAAAGATGGCGCAGAACGTGCCTTTGTCGCGTGTCGTTGGTTCCTATATCTTTGGGTTACTGCAAGCCTGCATTCGATTCGTTTTCCGCCTGATCTATGGAGCCAAGGGCGAGAGCATGCCTCCCATAAGGGATCCCATTTTACTTGAATCGGCCTCTTCGCTTGCAAGAAAGATACGCAACCAGGAAGTGAGTAGACTTTGACTATAACTATAACTACAATACTATAACCTCGCATGTCATCCCATAGCTCAGCAGCGTTCAGGTATTGGAGTCGTTCATACGCCGCATCAAGGAAGTGAATCCCATACTGAATTGTGTTGTGGACGAGCGATACGACCAGGCTCTTCAGGAAGCAGCCGATACAGATAAGCTTATCAAGTCCGGCCAGTACACTGAGGAGGAATTGGCGAAGCAGAAACCCTTTCTGGGTGTACCCATCACAACAAAAGACTGCATTTCGGTCAAAGGTGAGATCTAAATTAACCTACAACTGAAGTAAAACAGTTCTAAGCAATAGATTACCTCTCCTCTAGGCATGCTCCATACGGCGGGCTTGTATGATAGGCGAGAGGTGCGCGGTTCGAAGGATGCCGATGCCATGGCCTTAATGCGCAAGGCGGGCGCCATTCCCATTGCCCTGACCAACGTCTCCGAGGTTTGCATGTGGTGGGAGAGCAACAACACGGTGCATGGACGGACCCGAAATGCATACGATACAAATCGTATTGTCGGCGGCTCCAGTGGCGGTGAAGGCTGTATACAGTCTGCGGCTGCCTCGGCCTTTGGTCTTGGCTCTGACATTGGTGGCTCTATTCGCATGCCGGCCTTTTTCAATGGTATCTTCGGACATAAGCCAAGCAAGCTGGTGGTGTCCAATGCGGGCCAGTTCCCGGCGCCCTTCAGTGACGAACAGAACTCCTTCCTGGGCCTGGGGCCAATGTCGCGCTTTGCGGAGGACCTGCGCCCCATGCTAAAAATCATGTCTGGGGAGAAGGCCGAACAGTTGAATCTCGACAAAAAAGTAGATCTAAGCAAGATGAAGTTCTTCTATCAGGAATCAGATGGCGGTGGCCGCCTAGTGTCTTCCGTAGACGCTGATCTACGACAGGTATAGTTTATAATTCTCATTCAATATTCTGATTATCCATCTAATAATCTTACCTACGCAGGCCATGCAACGAGTTGTGCAGCACCTGAGCGCAAAGTTTGGCAGTAAACAGGTTGAGCGCATACAGCTGCCGGAGTTTCGCCAGTCTGCGGCCATTTGGTTTGCCAATATGCGGGACGACAGCGGCCACGGCTTCGCCTTCCAGTTGGGCAATTTGGAGCATGACATCAACACGTATTGGGAGCTCTTCAAATGGCTGTTTGGAGCCTCCAAGCACACGTTCATTGGCCTGACAACGGCCATCATGGACAGTGCTCAGTGCAAGCACGGCTCGCCAAAATATGACCACATGGTTCGCAAGCGGAACGATTTGCGGGCCGAGCTGCAGCGTCTCCTTGGCGACAATGGAGTCCTGATCTATCCTACACACCCCACCGTGGCGCCCTATCATAATGAGCCCATAATGCGGCCCATTAACTTTTCCTACACAGGCATTGTGAATGTTCTTGGCTTCCCAGCAACGGCTGTTCCGCTGGGAAAACTGGGCAGTGAGGGTTTGCCCCTGGGCGTTCAGGTCATTGCCAACTTTAACGAGGATCGCCTCTGCCTGGCTGTGGCGGAGGAGCTGGAGCTAGACTTTGGTGGCTGGGCGCGACCCAAAATTATGGTGTGAAGTCACCTTGCTCTCACCTAGAGCAGAAGCCTAGTTAGTAGATGGGGGACAATCCTGTCCTCACCTGTCCCCACCCTCACCTCACTCCTCTGTAACACACTCAAACCCTCCCGCCTGGCGGTGTCGCCAGTATGTTGAACCTGCGAAGTGTATTAATTGTATGGTGTACTCCAGTGCCTCCTTATAATATCAGTTTTTGATGTGGTTTTACCTATTTTATAGATGTTGTTAATCATTAATAATTATTGTGTACTCTATGGTCTCGTGCGCGGTCTGGAAGGCCGTGCATTCTCCATATGTTTCTATGATGCATTTATGTAAAATAAATAATTGCAACACAAGATGACAGATAAACACGACACTCTTGAATTTGATCCAATATCGATTGCGCGTAAACAAATCTTTATTTTTTTTTTCCTTTTAAAACAAATCGGGTGCACCTCTTTATGTGCAGTCTGTTATTTCACCTCCGTGCCTAGCACTGGTTTCCACAAAAATATTTTCTAAATGTCTTCGTGGAGTTAAATCAAAATAATTAAAATTAACTCATGGGATGGGTATCGTATCGTATCGGTATCGTATCGTATTCACATGTTTGCGCAACTTTTTCAGTGTGTTGTGTGTGTATGTGAGTGAGTGAGTGTATGTATGTGTGTTTGGAGGGGTATTTTGTAAATGCAACATTTACAGCATTGATATTTGTTATTTAAAACTAGAAATTAAAGGAAAGGAACGAGATCTAGCCCTTGCCGCCCAGCGACATGATCAGCTTCAGTAGCTCCGTGCGTTTGGCTTTAACGGAGTCCACCTGCAGTGGCGGTAGGCCATCCATCACCTCATACCTATTAAGGTAGTCGGCAATGTGGTCCGTCATGCAAATGACGTGTATGCCGCAGTCGTAGCCATTGGCCTGTTGCAGGCAGCGCATTGGTCGGAACTTGGCCGAACGCACGTCCATAGTTTCCTTCACCTTGTTCATCAGCTCCACGGAGTTGCTTGTATTGTTGTTTCCGTATGAATCAAAGTGATAGAAGGTCTTCTCCGGACGCGAGAATACCAGCAGCGACCAGTGCGTACCACCGGCCTCGAAACTTCTGTTGTCGTTCATGGCGAAGAATATGAACGGCTTCTTGGTGCCGTTGTTCTGGTCCATGAGTTGCTCCAGCTCCTGGTCGTCCATGTACTTCATGCACTGGGTCACCTCGGGAGCTATGAACGTGATATCATTGTTTTTCTTGTACTTCACGTGTGTCAGGTACTCGTAGTAGAAGCTTATAATCTGGTCGTTTAGCCAGTGCGGTCCACGCAGCAGTTGCACGTCGGACATGCGAAGACACGAGTCGTGGAAGCTCAGCGAGATGGGATCCGCCTTTGAATTGGTGTTCATCTTCGAGTGATGGTTGTTGTTGGATCTGTTTGGGGTGCCGCTCTTTCCACCGACGCGCCTCGAAGCCGCTATTTGATTCGAATTTTGGTTCTGGCGTGTATGTTGCCTGCAAGAAATTGTATTTCTGAAAATATATACCTCGTTCACATTTTCGGGATAATATGTCACCTCAAAATTTTTCTGTCTTGTGGCAGCATGTTTCTGACTTATTTTAAATAATATCTGCTCCGTTAAGTCAAATTTATCCACGAACAAACAGTCCCCTGACACCACACACAACTTGTGCGTTTCAAAGCCGGCGTTCAAATGTTTTTCCTGACTTCCTTTTGCTTTCGTTTTCGCACTCGCCGGCCGGCCGATTTTGTTGTTGTGACTTTTGTTGCAAGGCGCCATGTTGCTTAATAATTAATTTGACGCGATGTTGTAATAAAGAGGTCTGAGAACACCAGCCTGTTTATATTATATACATATGTATATGTATCTAAGAACTATCTACATATACATATATCCTATAAAATCTGTGTAATTTATATTTTCTGTATGGGGCGAATACGCGTAGCACAACAAAGGGCGAAAGTAGCGGATTCGCTTGTCGTTAATTGCGTCACACTCACCTGAAAAAATGGCTGCGTTCCCCCTGCGAACTTTCCGAATAACTTTACCAATTTCTGTAATAAGAGATTCCTTGCGTACTATCATTTATTTTATTTGCGTATGACCGCGAAAGTACTCCTCGACTTATTATCAATTGCACTGCACTCTCAGCTTTTAAAACACTCAGGTATTGTGCAAAAATAATTGTCCGATGGTAATTTTATCAATCTGCTTTGGAGCTTGTTTGCGTTGGGGATGGCAAAAAATGGGGAGCTGGCGCAGTGGCGCGTTGGCGCACCTCTAGTACTGGAAAACGTTTCTATTTTGAAAGGCAACTAGTGCTGTAAAGCGACCTGCCGTTTCAACTACTAGATCCCCAAGGCCCACAACCTGAATTTAGAAGATATTTCTGCCACTGGATAATAT
Source organism: Drosophila subobscura (assembly GCF_008121235.1). Classification (NCBI taxonomy): domain Eukaryota; kingdom Metazoa; phylum Arthropoda; class Insecta; order Diptera; family Drosophilidae; genus Drosophila; species Drosophila subobscura. Next base: position 11,727,210 of record NC_048531.1, on the reverse strand, counting down.
TTTCCATAAGGAAAAATAAATTGAGAGAACATTTTAATTTAAGCACACTTGATCACAGTTTTCAACTGAGCGTTATATTGTTTAATTATAAAAACACCTTTCCAGTGCAACAACGACAACTTCGTCACGGGAATGTTAGCATTTGGGTTCTAAAATTACAGGACAACCTGGCTTAAAGTTTTCTGGACCCACGGATTCGTTTGGTTGCACATTAACAACTGTTTGCTTCAAGATGGGCTTGCATTCGGATTTCACTTCTGTAAAAACATCGCTGCTCTCGGAAAATACAATTTCCCCATCAGCCGGAGACCACTGTCCGCCCCTCAGCTGCTTGTTTACCAATCTCAGCTGCTTGTTAATCTTGTTAATAGTCCGATGTTATTTCAAATTATTTAAAAATAACATAAATAAATGACCAACCTTTCGCACTAATACTGGTTCATTATTGCACTGAAATAGATTAGCTGCAAATTGAAAAATGTCGTTTGGCTTCTTCTCAATGGCCTCCGTTATTATAGTACGTATTATGGCTCGTATTTCCGGATGTCGTTGTAAATATGTCCAATCCCCTTTCCGCATGTTTCTGGATATATTTCCTATGGTTGCATAAAAATTTGCCATGTTCTCTTCATCTCTGGAAAACTTTTCCTTGTCATAGCATAGATCGGATTCGGAGTGACTATTCGTAAAGCCCGAGTCCATTATTCACTTTTGCCAAAAAAAAATTTAAAAAAATTGGTTGTGTTTTAAATTTAGTGTGTAAACTATTTTATATATAAATGAACGAAATTGCTCGGGGTTCTCAGTTAACAATTCATCTGTTTCAAACACGAGAAAAAAAAGAAAACTCGACTCCGTGACAATGCGCTTTGAAGCATTGCCGTGACCAGGATTCGAACCTGGGTTACCACGGCCACAACGTGGGGTCCTAACCACTAGACGATCACGGCTACGTCGGGTTGTTGAATTGAGGCGGCCAAAAACGAAACGTTATGGACCAACAATTTATTGATTGTTTTGTACATTTAAACTTTAAATTTTAAAGTTCAAATTAATATTAATATTAATTAATTATGATTTATTATTAATTATTAATTATTATTAATATTAATATGAATTAAATAGGTACATATGAATGTACTAGTAATGGCCAACAACGTTTTTGCTGATACACATACAAACCTCCTATATGCAATGGAATAAAACAAGAAGTATCCAATTAATTCAAAGATTCTGATGTACAACATTTATGAAATACAAAACCCACAAAAAATTTGTTCAGCGCCAAAACAAAAGTAATCGCTTCTTAAAATCTAATCTAAAAAAAAGTAAGTCGTGAAAACCAGACAATCTTGTGGAGAATTGATTGATACATCGGATAAAATTATAGTTTTAGCGCGGAGACTCCTAACAAGCCAGTAATATCAAATAGAACATCAAAATCGAGGAATCTGCTTTCAGACTACGGTATATTTTACGGCATATTTTGAAAATGAAAAATTATATTTCGGTATATTTTCGAGGCCCTGACGGTATATTTTATCGATAATTTCGCATTCACGGTGGTCTAAATATTTCTTCTTTTTTCTCGCGCTGAAAAACAAAATGAAATGTACAATTCAATTGAAATAACAGATTCCGACGATGAGGATAATTCCGTCGTCGACGCGCCCGAGCGTTCTGAGAGTCTGCCGCCATCAGGCGAATCGAAAACACACGCAGTAAATGAAACTACTCCAAGAAAGGTCAAACCGGCGTTCTTGGAAAACGACGCTTCGCCTTCGTCCTCGGATAAAACAGGGACATCGCCTGGCACAGGAGCAGACAACGACAAATGCAATGCCAAAGGGCCAGGAGGACGCCAAAGGTCGCGAAAGAGCCAGCACCAAACTCTTCGAATGAGTCCCGCAGACCTACAGTTCGAGACCATTGCATTGGAAGACGAAGAAACCCGTCGGGCCAATAAGGCGCCAAAATTACACACAGACGAGCCGCCACTACAGGCAAATGTAGTGGACGCTATTTCCAAACTGATAGCTGACGACGAGATGCAGGCGCTTATCAAGCGCATAGCCAGGGAGCGTGTTCGTTGTAACTTTCTGTTGGCCACCTATCAGTTGCCAGACATGAATTTTGCACTAAACACACAAACTAATACGCTCCGCCACCAATTTCGGGAGCGTCTTAGACAGCGCAACGAGCGAAATCTGTCAAATTCAGTACCAATATCACGACCAACCGCAGCGCCCACTCCCAATGCCCACAAAGTGACCAACAAGGGAATCGTAAGAGCTAGACAGCCTCAGCCGTAGCGACGAAAGCAGCTTACACCATTGCTTTTTGTTGTCATGTTGATAAATACATTTAGATAATCTTAAAATTAATCCCGTGTTTCAGTGCCACATTGTACATAAGAGTTCAGTGATTTCGTTTTGATTTCAGGGCCACGCTTGTGAAAACAGCGTTTTGGCCGTCGACTTCCAACACCCGACGTAGCCGTGATCGTCTAGTGGTTAGGACCCCACGTTGTGGCCGTGGTAACCCAGGTTCGAATCCTGGTCACGGCAATGCTTCAAAGCGCATTGTCACGGAGTCGAGTTTTCTTTTTGTTTTTCTTGTATTTTCCCAAAATAGCACCACCAGACACCTTTCAGCCTTATCACCATAGATTTTAATGAGCATTATGCACCAATACAATAAACCATAATTCCTTAAACAATTTTGATGCCCCAAGTCTATCAGATAAAGTCGGTTTGGCTCGAAGCGTAAATAAAAAGTGCAATTTTGAAGTGTTATAGATAATGAAAGCTAAAACGTGTGCATGTACTAAAATATGAATAAATTAAAGAAACTCGACCGTGAAGAGAGTAAGGCTAATATTTTCACATCAGGAAAATCGAAATAATTGTTTTCCCACAACCAAAGACATTCTTTTTATAATAATTTTAAAATTAAAAACAATGGCATTTAAAATTGTTATTGTCGCCATCTATGATTGGATTGGCATATTAAATCAATCAACTATTGAAACAGTGCACAACTTATTTTGAGCATTTTCTTGAAAATGGTTTTTTGGCTGTCATATTTCAACAACCCAACGTAGCCGTGATCGTCTAGTGGTTAGGACCCCACGTTGTGGCCGTGGTAACCCAGGTTCGAATCCTGGTCACGGCAATGCTTCAAAGCGCATTGTCACGGAGTTGAGTTAATTATTTTTTAATTATTATTATTAAATTAATGAACAATTCATAATTATTCTTTTGCCTCTTGAAACCTCTGCAATATTTGGACCCCATATTATCGATGTTAAAATTTTTTTGAATGCAATGCTTATTATCTACGAAAGAAGTTTAGTTTTGACTCATTGAATTTAAACATTATTGTAAATTACTAATGATTTTGAATTCTCTTTAATTGTAACGGAAAAGGTTGGGTTACCGGACGCAGCTTTTTAACAGCCCGGTGTAGCCGTGATCGTCTAGTGGTTAGGACCCCACGTTGTGGCCGTGGTAACCCAGGTTCGAATCCTGGTCACGGCAATGCTGCAATTACGCATTGTCACGGATCGGGCTTTTCTTTTGCCCATGTCATTCCATATACAAATTTCCCACAAAGCTGTATCTATCATCTCATCAGCAAATGGGGATAGATCGATATTCGCATATGCATAATTGGTTGTATATTTAAATTTTGATTATTTACAGTTGCCTCTTCGCATAACGCACACGTACAGAAGATATAATTAGTTAAATATTGATAAATTAAACTAATTGAATTACTAAAGCTTTTTAGGGATTTCTTCTCAAAATTGCGGTTAAACAATTGTAGATTTTCTGGATGTGATTTAGTATAGTATAGTTTTCAGATAGAATAATAAACACGCGCACAGGCGGAATGTGCTCTCACTATAGTTAGAGGGAGGGGGTGGAGGAGGAGGCATAACAATAAACAAATTGACACAATCTTTTAGTATTACTACGAACTTTTCTTTCCACTACAACAAAAGATAAAAACAAATAGTGCCTAAGGGAATTGCAATCATTTTTCAAACGCAATTTACTGCTGGCCATAGAGCAACTCAGATCCTGGCGGTATACTGCTGGGGTCAACGTTAGCGTTAAAATAGTTGGCTGGTGTCGCCACAGCGGGAAAGGGGACGGCCATACTTTGGCCGGGCTGCTGCTGGGAATTCTGCTGGAGAGTTAGGTTATAGGGATTCTGCACATATTCCTGATAAATATCCGCTGCTGGACCACCACCTCCGCCAGCTAATGGTGGAGCCTCGTAAACAGGGGCAAAGCTCTGAACAATCGACGATTGCGGCATCTTCGGTAGCGAGGGATACGCGTTGCCGGCCAGCAGGTGACTGATTGGCACATTAATCGCTGGATCGCTGGACTGAACTGGCTGATGCCCTTGATATTGCTGATAGTATTGCTGGTAGAGCAACTGCTGTTGCTTAGACTGATCTGCAAGCGCTTCCGAAGGAGCAGGCAACTCAATGGCATAACTATTATACGTATTGTTGGAGGTGATGTTTAACTGCTGTACAATCGGTATTGGAACGGCGGTGGTTTGCTCCTCCGCCACCTGGACGCTGTGTACCGCTGCAGCAGCAGCCTCATTCACAAGATCCGGCAACATAGGAAGGGGCTGAGTATCCAGCGGCTGCTGGATAAGCGGTTGCTGGGGGGCCAACATTAGAGGCTGTAAAAGGAATGGTAGATTGACTTAGTTACAATTGTCTAGGCTTTGGGGTGGTCTATGTTCAGCTTACCTGAGCAAAGACGAAACTGGGTGCCTGCTGCAGAGCATCTGCCATAGGAGGTTGTAATATAATGCTCCGCCTGGGCGATTCTACTGGGGATGCCGTGGCTGCACAGACAACCGCCTCAGTGGCTTGAGGCTGTGGCTGTAGTTGGGTGGGCTGTTGCTGCAAATGCGGGTTCGGCAAGATTGGCTGAGCCAATGGAGGCATTCCGTGCTGTGTATTGGAATCACCAGATGGTGCAACCGCAGATGGAGTGTTCGTTAGTGTGTGGGGGCGTTTACCTGAAAGATGAACGATATTTTCATATGATAACTATTATGTAATTATATCAAAAAATAAGAAAAGGAACACAATAGGAAGCACAAAACGAAGTAGGGAAAAGGGTTCAACGTTCAATTCTTCTTGCCCAGTCCCTTGAGCATCTTTAGCTTGGATTTCAGACTAGACCAGGGCTTGTGTGCCTTCCGCTGTTTGGTTTTGGTTGACTCTTTGAGAGTATCAAATCTGGCAGTGGCCGCAAAGGCAATATGAAGCTTACTACTGAACAGGGGTAATGTCAACGATTGCTGAGCCCTTAGGAGTTGAGAGTCATTTGAAATGTTTGATAACTCCAGCGATATTGCTGGTAACAGCAGATCTGGTGGCAGGGTCAAAAGTTAAGCGGGTTTTAAAATGGCCTCCTCACGCACCTTCGTCACGGAAGAGTTCCTCCTTGAGATTGGGCAAAAATTCACCGATACGTCGCCAGGTGAGCTCCCAGAGCGCCTGATGCAGGCTGCCGTCTTGGTTGTGGAAAACACGGACCGAATGCATAACTAGCAGCATGTTCTTCAGTATCTCCTGCATCTGCTCCGACAAGGTGTCCGATCCGACCTTCATGAATCGCTCTATGTAGTCCAGTATGTCCAGCCAAAGCTCGTTGAAGGTAGACCCCAGCTCGATGAGAGTGGTGAGATGCTGCAGGAATACCTTGGACATAATGGTGGCGGTCCGAATGCGTGACTCCTCCAGGAGCGCTGCATCAAGTTGCCCAGAGGCGCTGCTCTCTGGCAACAGTTCGTTCAGTAGCGGGAACAGTACCTGAACGAAGCAGGAGCACCACTCCGCTCCAGACAACGTCTGCAGATCGTGCACTAGCAGAGCTCTTTGCTGAAGGCACGATATGGCATGGGTGCGCACTTCACGCCGTCGATCCATGGCCAATCTGGCTATGCCCTGCAAGAGGGGACACCATCCTGGTGTCCACAAGGCCGCGGACTGAGGAACAGTGCAACCTTCCTCGGCCCACCATCTGAAGATCTGCGCCGTTCGCGTATACAGAGTGTACATCAGGTCCAGCAATTGAATGGACAACTGCTCGTAGCGCTGGGCCAGGTCCTCCTGCTCGGCCGGATTCACGGGAAGATTGTCGGCCGCGTCGCCTGTCAGCAGACTCAGATTGCTGCTCGAGGCGGAGGAGGCAACACCAGGCTTACGATCGCTTCGCTTTTTAGCACTCCTTTGCTTCCCAGCCGCCTCCAACTTGCGTCGCTGACGAATGCCTCCGTCCCGACAGGCCTCCACAAAGATGCGAATACAGCGGACGCAGGCCTCGAAGTTATAGGGCGTAATGTGGGCCACACTTCTCACAATGAAGGCCAGCGAGTCCCAGCACTTGAACAGGGCAAATGGCGCATGGTCCAGAAGCTGGCAATTATAGACCAGACTAGAAGAAGCTGGAGCCGCCGCAGTGGAGGTAGGCGGTGACTGAGGTCTGCAAAGAAATTCAGTTTATTGCTAATTACCATTCAAATTCCAGTGTCTCCAAAAAACTCACCTGGAGGCCGTAGTCAGTTCACTGTCTTTGTTGTTGACCAATATCCAGTTCTCAGCACTTGGACTGGGAGCAGTGGGTAGTGCCGTCGCTTTGGAGAGCTCAGAATCTGATGTGTAGCCACGCTCCGGGGGCGCTGCGGCATCCTCCTCCCCGCTCAAGGCGCCATCTGACTTGGCGCCTCCATTGGGCGGCAGCGGCAGCTGGGTATCCTCGTAGTTGGGGGGAACAGCACCAGCACCCACACACTCCAGCAGATTGAAGATGATTTGCCAGTCCTGCTCAGAGTGAATGTTTTGGGCGGATGTCTTCAGCAGCTCGTAAATGCCAATTGAAATCTGCTTGGATATGCGCAGCAGGAGGGCAGGCTTTAGCATCAACAGCATCTTGAGAGATTGCAGAACAATGGGGCATAGTTCCTCGTTGCGCATTAGGTAAATGGCCAGCTTGAGGACTGCCACAATGCAGCGATTGAGAAGATAGTCGTAGCCACACGAGGCGCTGCCCATAAGCAGCAGATACATTTGATCACGCACCGCTGGCCACAGAGGGATCATGCGATCCCGATTGTGCACCACGATCTTGACGAGAAATTCCATCCAGAAGACGGTTTGATCTTCAGCATAGGGCAGCCCAATGGACTTGTGTCCCTGGGGAGCCTTCAGCAGACTCAGCACACATTTGAGCAGCTCTTGCAAGGACTCCAGCTGCACGAATTTCGACTCCTGCAGCATTTGATCGAGTTGGCATTCCTTGATGCACTTGCGGCCATGTTTTATGAAGTCCTGCTCTTCGTAGGTGGGCTCACGCTGACCCTCCGAGCTGATGAACGAGTACAGGCTAGAGAAGAGACCCGATTCCTGTTTCTCTCGCGGCTTCTCCAATATCAGCATAGCCTTGCCGTTTGCCTCGCAAAAGTCCTCCACCTCGATTAGAGATTTGGGCAGCAGCTTCAGGCGGAAGAGTTGCAGAAACATGTCGAGAATGTGCTTCCAACTCTCCCTCAAACAATCGCCATAATCATGAACCAACAAGAATACCGTCCTCATGGCTGCCTGCGCCTTGACATTCAATCCAAAGTTCACAGCCTGCTGAATCTCATTTAGCGCCGGTGCCGGCTCATGTTGTTCTACGCTGCTCAACAGCGTTGTGAACTTGCACAACGTTAGCACGAGGGCATCAAAGTCCGCATGCAGATTGTAGTGCGCTGATATGGCTGCCGACTTGCTAAAGCCTAAAACGAATACAAACTTTAATCAAAACTCATTCTTATACACCTCGTGTTGATCGTGCATTTACCAGCCAGCGTTCTCTGGTATCCAGTTTCCGTGCTCTTGTCGAACATGAAGCTAAGAGCGCTCAGGGAAGCTCCCCACACAATATTGAATATTTCCACATCGTAGGACGCATCGTGGACATAATGGAAATGGCCGTCGTGGGTGTCTCCACGCCGAAGCAGCACTTTCCACAGATAATTTTCACGCACCAAACCGGTTTGTTCTGCAGGCATTACAATCTCCTCGTTTCTGGAAGACAATGAATGCGGAAATAAGCATATATAGCCGGGTGCTTCCCCGATATGAATACTCACTTGATCGCATTGAAGACCTGAGCCAGCATTTCCGGATCAAAGTCATTGCCACCGTTCAGGCCACGCAAATTCTTGGTGAAATCCTCCAGAGTCATTGGCACATTCAGACGCTTTGCATTGGAATTGTGCTGGTCCATGTTCAGCATGATAATGGCATAGGCCAAGCGAAATGCAGCATCAGTGTTTGCAAAAGGTTCCAGATTTTGTGTCTGCATTAGAGAACATTATGAATTATTGTTATATTTGTCCCATGGTAACTCCCGAGCTCACTTACATGCCAGTGATCGGAGAAGTGTTCCAAAACCAGAAAGATCAGTGGAGCCTCACCAGGCAAACGGAATGTCTCCAGATACAGACGTAGTGCCTGATCGACACGGAGACCCGTGAAGTCAAAGGAGTCCACAAAGTTGATCAGAATCTTTGAGTCGACATTCTTCTTCTTTGAAATGTATTCCCCAATCATCTTCTTGTCGAGGCCAGGATTCTCGCGCAGGAATAGCGCCACTTGCATTGGATCGAGCTGTGCATTGAGAACGCCGTGCTCCTGAAGGTATTGGATACCCTTGTCCGGTCGTTGATTGAACCGCTCTGTGCCCTGGGAGACCAGGCGTTTCTTCTGCTTGACGTTGGCCAGTTTTTCGCTTGTTATTCCGCCAGCCATTCCATTTCCTCCAGATTGAGACTGCAGCCTCAGTCTCTGCGAGCTGCTGCTTATAAAGTTGGAGATGTTTTCAACACGGCTGTGCTCTTCGACGGCTGAAGACCCGCCACCAGCATCGATGACAATCCCCTCCAATCCGCTGTTGTGCCGCGAATGACGACTTCCGCCGGCTGCGTGACCGGCTTCTGTCACAGCTTCTCTGCTGTGACTATTCTTGGCGGCCGCACAGTTCCGCTCAATGCTGTCGATGACACTGATGAGTGTGTCCATGGAGATGATGTGAGTGCTATATACCGCATTGGTGGCCGACAGGGTGTACTTGCTAAGCAAGTTGGTCAAACTCTCGAACATGTCCGTGCAGTACAGATCGCAGTCGTAGTTGATGTACAGCTCGGTCACGAAGCCAGGAATGCGCCAAAGTTGCAGTAGATTGTCCAGGGCCAGTTCACGCATCTCGTACGGCGTCTTGGGATTGTCGCTGGCTATTATCTCGCTCAGCTTCTTGAGGTAGCCTTCTAGCTGCAGTTTCAAGTGTCCGCGCAAGGACTCGAACAGCAGGAAGCACAGCTGCAGGTCGGCAGCGAAGATACTCAAGCGCTCTGAGGTTAGGAGCTGCAACATCAAAATGAATATCCTTTGTCAGCATACACAATCTATTTAAAGAGATGAAACACCGACTTACCGATATTAAATTTCTGCACAAATCGTCCTTGACCAGCTCCAGCAAACCCTCATATTTGCCAATGTTATCGGCAGCCACTTCAAAGGCCACAGTGAGCAAGCTCAAGCCCGTGTGCATCATGCTGTCAGTGTTCTGTTTGTCCAGCGGATTGCACAGGATGATGAGGAACCTGAAAAGCTCTTGGATAAACGGCAGACCGTAGGGCGATAGGGTGGCAGCGATGGCGGCTCCATCCTTGTCAGAGGATTGCTGGGTGAATCGAACGCCCACCGAGTTAATGTACTCGCTACTGTTGGCGTCCGTCAAGGTGTTCTTTCCATCTCCATCCTCTACGAGCTCCGACTCGGTGGCACTTTCCACTTGAATGGCAGGCACATCCATTACGGCATTCTCCTCGACTCCCAAGCTCACTACTGCTGTTGTTGTGGCTGTTGTTGTTGGCGTCTGCGTGATCTTGCCCTGCATATCTAAAATATTGCCCGCTGGGCTGGCTGGCGTGGTTGCCAGTATGGGAGCCTTGAGGTGATTTGGTGCTGCAAGACCGCATTGCGGGGTCTGGGGAGGATCTTCTACCGTCGAAGACTTGCGTTGCACTGACGGGGGAGGCGGTGCTGCAGCCACTGGAGCCGTCTTTCGCTTGTGCTTCTCCTGTGCAGCTCCGCTGGCAGCATCGTTAATAGTAAAGCGCTTCTGCAAGACGGTGTCGCTGGGCTCCTCAGAAAACTGCGGCAGTCGCATGAAAAACAGAAGCACCATGTCCTTGAGAGATTGCTCTGCGGAGCGTCGCAGCAGCTCACTGAGTCTGGGCTCGAAACAAATCTTAAAGCAACTCAGCATGACCTCGCACATCGACTCATTGCTAACGGCAGCTCCCTCCGGACTGCGGATTAAGGTGTGCAGCACTTCAATAACCCGCAAGAATGTGACACTGTCCGAGGATTGATCAGTGCCCATAAAGCGAGCATGGGTCACGGCATCTGCTATGCGCTCCACAATGTCAGCTATATTGGGCGAAGTGGGATCTGCAAGATGAAACTGCGCTAGAGGGCGAGCTCTGGAGGGATTGGAGAACACTTTATCTCACCAATTAGGCCATATGACAAGAATTTATTGACTGAAGAGAGAGCAAGACTTGTCAGGGGACCCGTCGTGTCTGCCGTGCGTATCACTTCCAAAAATGGAGAGAGAAATACCTTTGGTTCAATCAGACGCAGATCCTCAATGCGATTTAAGTCCTGCTTTAGGTCTATAAACAACTTCAACAAAGAGTCCTTCTCATCGTCCTGCAAAGCGGGGATAATAGGGGAATGTCACAACAATCGTTTAGTGTTAGAATATTTACTTACCACGTAGGCTGTGGCATTCCAACGCGTTCCACGTCGCATGGCCGTCATCAAGGTGGCCATTTCCCCGCGCACCACATAGATGCCATTGCCAGGCAGTGACATTGTGTCTAGCTCTTATTAATTAATCGTCAACAGCAGATAGCTGGCTTCCGCCGAAAAAATTCTCAAATTCGTGGGCAGCTCCTCTCTCCTTGCCGAGCGTTCTCATACATATGTTTTCAGATCCAACCTGTCTACCGCACACATGCACACAGCCACAGCCTTGTTTTGCGTGGAACAAAACGTGACGCGTCTTCTAGTAACACATTTTATACTTAATTATTAATAAATGTAATTTGTTTGCAACTAATTTTTTGGTGACGTTTACGTGTCTAGCCAGCAGTGTGACGGCCAATTTATCGATCAAAAATACCGAAATATACCTTCTCATTATCAAAATATACCGTAAAGCCTTAAACATTTCCCTCGATTTTGAATTTCTGGTTCATTTTACCAGCTAGTTGGGACTCTCAGCACTAAATCAATAATTTTATTCAATTCATCAATCCATTCTACACAAGATTGGCTAGTTGTCATAGCTTCTTTTTGTTGGATTGTTTACAAAAAATGGTTCAAGGTAAAAAGGAAAATACAAAATGTATTAGCATTAAACGTAAGACTGTTACGTCATTTGACCGCTTGTTGCTTGTCATCCGTTTTTGTATACCCTTTATCTTAAATTGACATACTGTTAACTTTTCTGCCACAAGGGTACCCAAAGAGTGCACGAAGAGTATATAATAGTGAATTTGCCTAATCTTAGCGTTTAGCAACACCAGCAAAGACGACAGGTCACTTTGCAGCACTAACAATGTGTGCTGTCATTGCTAGCGACACCAACTAGATGTGCGGGCAAAAAAAGCTATATATTCTTATGAGCATATAAAGACACCATGGAATAACACCAAGAAACACAATAAAGATTGTAAGTGATATAAGTATGTGGTACTAGCTTTGATCAGTATTAATTTTTTCAGTTATATGATGCTATGAATTCCATTAATGCAAATCATTCCTCAATAAAAAATGGCTGACTTAGCGGAAAAAAGCCAGAGGTCCAGCACTAATACAGTCAGAGTCGCACGTACTGTCAACAGTGGACAACAACAAGAGAGCTGGTTGCTTTTTCTTTACGTGCGTAGGCGGATTTTAAAAAGAAAAGTATTAGAATTCGTTTTAAATAATTTCAGACGACTGGAAACACTTGAATTGGGGCGACCGCACACGGGGCAGGTGGAAATCAGGCACTCAACAATACCAAAGCGCACCAGAACCCAAACAATATGGGAAACACTGATTCAAAATTGAACTTTCGCAAGGCAATTGTTCAGCTGACGCAAAAGAATCAGAAAATCGACCCCAGTGATGAGCAATTCTGGGAGCAGTTCTGGCAAGGGCATCAAACAACGCTTGAGGATGTGTTTGCTCTAGTTACATCCAATGAAATTCGACAGATAAGGAATGATAACCCAGCAAACTTGGCCACTCTCTGCTATAAGGCGGTCGAGAAGTTGGCACAAGCTGTGGACAGCAGTTGCCGCACTCAGGCAGAGCATCAGTGCGTTTTGAACTGTGTGCGGCTCTTGATCAGATGTTTGCCATACATCTTTGAGGATGATAAGTGGCGCGATTTCTTCTGGAGCAGTTTGCCGTCCCAGGAAAAGACAATGCCTTTGGCCCAATCGTTATTGAATGCCGTTTGCGATTTATTGTTCTGTCCAGATTTCACTGTTACCTCAACACGTCGCGCTGGTCCGGAGAAGGCGGAGGAGCTCGCCAATATTGATAGCTGCGAATACATTTGGGAGGCTGGAGTGGGATTCGCCCAGTCGCCACCTCACAACGCCCACATGGAGCGCCGGCGCACAGAACTCTTGAAGCTGCTGCTCACTTGTTTCTCAGAGCCGATGTACCGTTCGCCCCAACAATCCGAGGAGCCCAACAAGTGGATAGCTTACTTCACCTCGGCCGACAATCGTCATGCCCTCCCTCTTTTTACTTCATTTCTGAACACAGTGTGTTCGTACGATCCAGTTGGATATGGCGTACCCTACAATCACCTGATCTTTGCGGACACCACGGAGCCCTTGGTGGAGGCTTGTCTGCAGCTCCTTATTGTCACGTTGGACCATGACATGGTGGTGCAGCAACAACTGACCCAAACTGGGCAGCCCTCCTATGACGAGGGAAACTGCGGGGACAATTTGTTCATCAATTATCTGTCGCGTGTCCATCGGGATGAGGACTTCCATTTTGTCCTCAAGGGTATTACTCGTCTGTTAAACAACCCCTTGGTTCAAAACTATTTACCCAATTCCACGAAACGCTTGCATTGTCATCAGGAGCTGCTCATATTGTTCTGGAAGATATGCGACTACAACAAAAAGTTTTTGTATTTCGTTCTGAAAAGCTCGGATGTTTTGGACATCCTCATCCCCATATTGTATCACTTGAACTACTCTCGGGCGGACCAGTCCCGCGTGGGACTAATGCACATAGGAGTGTTTATACTTCTGCTGCTGTCAGGTGAGTTACTTCTTTATAATTGTCTTCGCTGTGTTCAATGACTTTATTTGTGACATTTTAGGGGAGCGAAACTTTGGTGTTCGCTTAAACAAGGCCTACTCCGCCACTGTTCCCATGGACATACCTGTCTTCACCGGAACACATGCGGATTTACTCATCACAGTGTTTCACAAAATCATTGCAACCGGTCATCAGCGTCTCCAGCCACTGTTTGATTGTCTGCTGACTATTCTGGTGAATGTCTCCCCGTACTTGAAGACCCTCTCTATGGTGGCCAGTGTGAAGCTCTTGCATCTGCTTGAGGCCTTCAGCACGCCTTGGTTTCTGCTGTCAGCGCCAAGCAATCACCATTTAGTGTTCTTCTTGCTGGAGATCTTCAACAACATTATACAGTATCAGTTCGACGGGAACTCAAATCTAGTCTATACCATAATAAGGAAACGTCACGTGTTCCATGCCATGGCGAATCTCCCCACTGATATGGCCGGAATATCCAAGTGTATGAGTGGGCGTAAATCAGGTGGAAAGTTCAATTTGCCACGTGTACCGCAGCGGAGGATAGTAGCTGCTGCGCAAGAGCTGCCCTCAGCGCACGTGCCGGAAGAGTATAACGATGATGAGGATGAAGAAGACGAGGAGGAGGACACGATAAACGAGGAGCCAAAGGCTGAGGAAGATCTGGAATCGGAAACGGAGTCCCATGAGCGGTCCCAAGTAGAAGAGCCGCAACCGGAGGTATTGACTGCTCAACCAGCCGAGCCGGGCACTTTGAAAGCATCCTTGCTCGACACTCCAGGCATCAGTCAGATGACTGAGCGTGAGCAAGCGCATCCAAATGATAAAGCGCAGACAGAGGAATCTACGGAAATCGTCCCTTTCGACAAGTCCCCCGTCTCAACACCAACAGGTGGTCGAAAATCTACCTCACCCACCGACCAATCACGGCTATCGGTGGCCCATCGGAGCAGCATTCGGATGGTTCCCGGCGAAGGTGATAGATGGGCGCCCACGCCCGAGTGGATTGTGTCCTGGCGCTCAAAGTTGCCGCTGCAGACGATAATGCGTTTGCTACAGGTCTTGGTACCGCAGGTGGAGAAGATATGTATAGACAAGGGCCTAACTGACGAATCAGAGATCCTGAAGTTTCTGCAACACGGAACGCTGGTTGGCCTCTTGCCTGTTCCCCATCCCATACTTATCCGAAAGTATCAGGCGAATGCCGGCACCACAGCCTGGTTCCGCACCTACATCTGGGGTGTCATTTATCTGCGCAATGTGGAGCCTGCCATTTGGTATGACACGGAGGTCAAGCTCTTTGAGATTCAGCGCGTTTAGGTCAGTATACGGGCATCACCAATCCAATCGCATCGGCAGCAATGTAACTAAAACGCTTTGGCATTTACTGTAGTTAAATTATTTAGTCCATATATCATTCCAAAACAGTCAAAGTTTATTTAATTCCTTTTAACACATTGAATTTTTGTCTTCTCCAAATCAAATTCATCAAGAATATCTCCAATATGAGGCTTATCAGTTGTAACGATGTAGCGTGATTTATTTTTGTTGGGATACCATTTCGTTAATGGCTTTTTAAATTACTATTTTTATTTATTGCCTTTTCTTGTCCTCCCTCACTCTTTCTCTCTATATCTATGTATATCTTTCCAAATACATATTTATATTAATTTATTTCAGCAGTTTAAGCGTAACGTTATTGTGTGTTTTAGTTATGAACTAAATTATTACATTTTTATCTTTGTTTATTCCTGCATACAGAAAGATATAATGTTCCTTGTGCCGTATTTTAGTTGATTGCTTTAATTGTCTACAATTTATTGTACGCAGCCTGTAATTTGTATCCAAACGAAGAAAAATTCACTGCTATAGTCGAATGCTTATTGGAACACGAAATAAATGAATGTCCAAATGTCCACATATGTATTTATGCTCTCTGATTTGTTGCGTTTTCAGGGTTTCAATATAATCACCAAAATACTATTTATATTTATTTGAAACCAAATAAAAGCTTTACTTGCTCGTGTAACAATAGTAAGCCTTAGTTCAATTGTAAGCTTTGCTTAATATATTTCATTTAAACTAGCGACTTTATATTATAAAGAAAGAGTGTAATATTTCATTAACTTATATGTATGTTTTTAGAATCTATACAAGTAAATGCAAAATATATAAATGAAAATACCAATAAAATAATGGCACCTATATAAAATAAATAAAAATAAATATACTTATGAGAAATAAAAAGAATATTAAGCCAATGGATTTGATTGTAGAGTTTTAATTTCCTAACTCCGAGTTTTCTTGCAATTTATTTAAAGAGTTATCAATACAAAACAAATTATCTTAACAAAAATGCTGAGCATTAATCAGACTGAACATTTGTAACAAGTCTTCATTTGCTATCCTTCTTATTTAGAGCGTGCATCCAGAAGACATATTTCATGGTAAATATAAAAAGAAATGAAGCAGCCGCCACAATTCCAGGTTTCGTCGGATCAGTGGTTCTCCGGCGTCCATTATTTTGCATGGTAGAGTAGTTATGGGCACTCCTGTTGGGTCTGATGACGAGAGACGGGTGTAGCGCCATTGCTGTGAAGTAATTGGGACTTATCCGAGGCAATGGCGTTAGTTGTCACGACTGGGCGGCGGTGGGCGTGGATGACGCAGGTTGAGTCACAGGCAAAATGTTAAACTTTATATAGGAACCCTTGCTGCGTTTTTGGACTATTTTGCCAATGACCTGCGGTTCTGTGATGGTTTGTCCAATTGCCTTGACTATGCGCTCAGCGCTGCTTTCGTCGGATCCGCTGGCACTGCCTTGGATGAGTATGCGGACCTCGTGCCGCTTGCTCAGCCATTTGACGATATTCTTGAGACGCGACGAAAGATCATGCTCTGTGATTCGGGCCCCTATTGTCAGTGATTTCTCAGACTTTTTGTGGACTTTGTCGGTAGTGGTTGTCGTTGTTCCCACATCATCGGCTAACATTTCCGCAGAGGTGACAAGCCTGAAAGGATGTTGGTATAATTAATAATGAGTTTCTCTACTACTGCGTATTTAGTACCAACTTAAACATGGCGCGCCCCGTTTTGGTGTCGGTTTGCTCCAAACGCAACAGGTGCAGCTCTCGCCGCTTGGCCAACTTCTGTGCCTCCTCCAAGGTAGTTATGCTAACTGCCTGGTTTTGCTGAACAAGGGTAATTCTTTGTGGTGGGTTCTTTGGTTTCTGGTCACCTCCTGACTTGTTTCCTGGCGCTCCAGCCGCCCTTTGTGATTGTGCCAAATGCCAATAAAGCGACAAATTGCGGAGTTGTTGCTGGTGTTGGGCCATTGCTGCAACCTGTTGCACCCTCAACATGCTGCGCATCATAAATTGAAAACGTTGCATATGCATTTTAACTTAAATTGTAATTTTTACTTTTCACTTTTGCTTTTCTTTGTGCTTGTGCAATTTTTTGGACGCAGGGTTGTCAAGGCACATTAATTTGCGTTGTTGCCGGCTTAATTTGAATGTGAACACACAAAATATTCTGATATAGACTTTATCCATAATAATTATTTAGTGTGGCAAATCAAGTATGCTTGTTAATTTAATTAGAGTATCCAATATTATTTAAACGATTTAAATGTTCAAAAGAATTCGAGATGCTGACAGCCCTGGAGAGCAGCTGTTTAGCCAAGGTAAATAAAACATCGGGTCTGTGCGTCTTTCTCTGGCTCTCCTGAATTAGTTAAATAATAATAATAATAATATAGTAGCATACCGCTTTCATACCGAAAAACAGCCACCAAGTGAAGTTCTTCGGAGTGTTAAATAGTCTTTCTTCCCACTTTCTACAGAGTGACAGTGGTAGCGGCTTAATTATATTATCAACTAAATACATAAATCATTGGTTAGAAAACTTAGTGAATAAGTGGACACCTACATAAGTAAGTATCAACTAGATGTTAAATTGTATACTTAATTTCTACCATGTTGGCGACGGCCACCGTAATTGCGTCTTCTATTCGACGCTCGTTGCTCTTCCCGCGCTCGCTCCTCAGCATACCAGGCGGCTCTCAGTGCCTGACATTCCGGAGAATTCGTGTGGTGCTGCTGCAGAGAAGCCAGCTCGGGGTCACGGCATTTCTGGCACTCCTCCCACCTGCTGAATTTGTTCAGATTGCGATCGCAAGGATCTGTGGCATAGAGCATGCATTCGTCGGCACAGAAGTTATAGAACCAAAACTGGCCCGTTATCGTTTGGTTTTGGCAGCGAGGCTGAACGGTGTGCAGCATTTGAAAGCAGCGAGTCGACATGACGGGATCAGTGTCGCCATTCTGGTAGCTGTTGGGTCGTGGCCACGCTTCCTGCTGAGTGCCAGCGCTAGGAATATCCGAATCCGAGGTAAGATACTCTCTGCTGTGAGTGTTGCCGGGATCCTGTCGCTGCCAAGGAGTCCGCTCGATATCCTCTAAGCGCGATGGTTTGTACATGTCGCTGGGACGTTGGCGCGACCAGGACGAAGGTGCTTCCGTTCTCTGATCATAGCCGCCGGCCGAATTGTAGTTGCTTTGAATCCTTGGCTGTTTGTAGGACGAAGGCTCCCGGCCCAGAGTTGTCTGTCGCTCTGGCAGCCACGCAGCATCCGATTTCTGTGTGTTGTCGCCCCAGTTGGGATTGTGACCCTTGAGGTTGCCAACGGCAAAGCCGAAGCCTGCTCGACTCTGATCTATTGTAGCCTCATCATAGCCTCTGTTAAAGTTTCCCTCAAATCTATCAGCGTCTACCTCTGGCTGTGGGCCATACATGCCTCCGCCGCCTCGGCCACCCATGGCCTCTCCATAAGGTGACATATCCATGTCCATGTCGCCACTAATCGATCCTGGCAGATTACCGAGGCAAGCTCTGCCCTCACACTTGCGTGTCTCCTGCAGCTCGATTCGGTGTACACTCTGGCACTTTGGCTCGGCTCCCGGATTGAGGTACTGCCGCTGCCTCATTTCGTAGCCTTCTCCGCAGGTTACGCTGCATGGGCTCCAGCTGCCCCAACGGCTCAGTTGGCACTCGGCGCCACGTTGTTGGGACGATTGACGGTTGTTGCCTCCCATGCCAAAGCCCATTCCCATTCCCATTCCAGGATCTAGATCATCAAAGTCTCCAACATTACCCATTAGATTGAGCGAGCCGCACATCTGTCCCTGGCACTCGCGCTCATCATACTGCGGCACATTGCAGTTGTAGATCCTCGCCAGCTCGGGCTGCTTGTAGACGCGTCGCCTGTACTGCATGCCATCGCCACACTTGGATGAGCAATCGCTCCAGCTTGACCAGGGATGTGTAAGGCACTCGCGCGGTACCTCTGCTGGATTGTTGGCTGGGGATTGGGTAATACTTAGTTATTTATCAGAGCAAATGGGAGATGTTTGCTGCACTCACAGTCTTCATCCGCACAGCGCCGCTCGTAGATTCGTTGGCGTCGCACCGTCAGGACGGCCATGGGCTTCATGGGAGCCCCTGTCTCGTCGTAGAAGGGCGAACGTGGATCATTTGGGAAGTCGGAACGCATGCGCCTGATGACATCTGGTGGGACCTGCGGCTGGTCCGGAGACTATCGAGTGGACAGGCACATGTTAATGGCACATTCAGCGACTGAACCTGCTCTCACCTACCGTGTAGCTGGGCCCCGCATCCGTGCCGACATCCCAGGGGTACAGATTGATGACTTTCCCCTCCAGCCACGTGCAGTTCCGCAGACACAGCTCCAGCCCACTGATGCCGACTATCCAGTCGGGCGATGGCTCTATTTTGGAGGCAAACGACACCATGTGGTGCAATGGGTCCACTCGCACCGAGGCCATGGACTTGCTGCTCATGTTGGGGAACGACGGGCCACGTGCCTTGATAATGGTGCGGATCTTTTGATCCTGTAAAAAGTTGACATTACTTTACACTCCCAGCCAATCCTGAGAGTTATCAATTCACCCTAAAGTTGATGCTGAATTCCCGCTCAAGCAGGCGCGAGCTGCAGTGCTCGGCATACTGCTTGAGTCCCTCGCTCGCCAGCGATCCCGATTCCCAGAAGCGGTAGTCGGAGCTGTGGGCAGCGCCCAGAAGCTCACAGAAGCGCGTTTCCCAGCCTCGAGCTGGAAAGTCCCTTGGGTGCAAATTGCGGGACCAGACGCCTTCAAATATCAGCTGCAATGATGGACAACGAAATGGTTATTGCTGCACTGCCGATGCCATTGCCACGCTCACCTCATAGCGCGCCTCATCACAGGCACAGCAGGAAACTTCCAGCAAGGGAGCCGTTGGCTGGCTCTCGACATCGTCAACGACCTCCTCGCAAATGCGTCGCGTTAGTCCACCGTCATCCATGTGCCATACGTCGCGATGCTGCAGGACCGTGGCGCGCATTAGGATGCAACCGCTGCCGGGCTCACTGGGCGCCACCCAGGTCAGGTGCATGTGTGTCTTTGGATTGGTGTTGGTGTTCTCCACCATATTAATGCAGTTGGGGCTGAAGCGCGACTCGGTCATGTCGCTCAGCTCAAAGCGGCCGAGGTCGTCCCCATAGTTGAAGTCTCCATTCTCGTTCTCCAGCGCCAGAATGAAGCTGATGTAGCGATGTCCGTTGAATGCATTCAGGGAAACTGTGTGGTGTGGCGAAAGTGCGAGATCGTTCAGTTCTTTAGCCGTTCGTTATCGCTGACCTTGAATAGCTGCGAAGCTTTCGAATTCGCAAGGGCCCGACGCGATAAGCCAGATCTACTCAAGGCACATCACATGCATACATATGTACATATGTATGTGACATGTGCGTAATTTGTTTACTAAACAATATAAACATTGCGAAATCGTGGCAGCGAATAATGCCACAAGGCAACCAACCTTCCCATGAAGTTCAAGCGCAAGGGCCAATGAACTGTACTCACCGTTGTACTCCTGTCCGAGAATATATGTTTCCGGATTGCCTGTTATGCTTATCACATAGTTCTCGTCCACTGGCGACTTGGGCGTGGCCGTGTTCGCCGGGCGGCGTGTACAGATCAGACTGCGGGCTGTGCCGATCGTCAGCGCCGCCACAAGCAGTGGAAACAGCGAAAAATATCTGATCCGCCACATTCTGTAGAGAAGTCTTGTCCATTCGCTTTGAGCGACTGTTGCAAACTGAGTGAGAAGCTTTTCCCTTTTGCGAAAAGTGAATCAGGGAAGGAGAGAGAGTCTCGGCTTGAGAGACTCTGATAAGACCCAGAATTGTGGAGTCTGTTATATTTCTGACCCACTGGTACCAATAGACGCCGACTGGGGGCCCCTTATCAGCGCCGGAAAAACGACGACGAAAGCTTTGACTCTCTTAAAAATTGCCACAGAGAAACCGAAACCGAAACTGAAACCGAAACCCAGCTGAAAGATTCTCTTTTGACTCTGGATGAAAGTCAAGAACAGATCACCTCGACTCGTAATACTTTATTGATCCGCTTGGAACTTATTCAGCTGCCATAACGACTCGGTCTGAATGAATCAAATGTGTTCCTAGTGTGTGACATCGGTGCTTCATCTATATCCCCCACTGCGGCGCCATAAGCTCCGCGTGTCTGGGCGTAGGGTCCACCGCCATATAAATCCATGGCTTCATTTTCGCTTCGCTCCACATTCATCTGGGGCTGCAGGCATGTACCCTCACAAGCCATCAGTGAACGGAAACGATTCTTGTTCTCATCGCAGTTGTCCGTGGTGAAGATCTTGCACTCGTGGTCATCGTGATCGTAGAACCAGTAGTTGCCCACAATCACCGGATTGGCCAGGCAGGGGCGCGTGGAGGCGATCGGCTTCTCGAAGCAGTAATCCTGCACCACATTGTAGTTGCTGCTGCCGCTGCTGCCCGGATCGGGCATGTCCTGCTGGCGACTAGGAAAGCGTCCTCCATATGGAGATCTAGTGGTAAAACCGAAATCCGGCCGCAGGTTCGGGGTGGTGTAGTCCCTGCTGTTGTAGCCCGAATTGTAGTCATTGTAAGTGCTTCCGGGTCTGTTGCCCACCATCTTCTCACTGCCGTAGGTGTTGAAGTTGGGACGCTCTCGTTCCGAATCGAGTGGCTGCCGATTTGTGTCATAGCCGCTTCGATTGTCGATTGGATCAAACGGTGAACGTTGCTGGTTGTCTGTCTGGCCAAAGGTTTTGTCACTCTCGGCGGTGCTGAAACCCTGTCTCTTCCAGCCCTGATTTGCTGATCCCGCATATGGATTATCCATTCTGTTGTTGTAACTATTTGTGCTCCAGCTGGGCGTCTGGTTGGGTTCGCCGAACAGCTCTGGCTCCGGCAAACCGTCGAGCTCCCCGTTGTCGGGTATGGTGCCGCCACAGTCCGAGCCCAGACACTGTCTGGTCTCCTCCATGGGCAGGCGCATGACCGTCAGACATCGCTGCCTCGCCTGGGGATTGTAATAGTCGCGTGTGCGCGTGGAGATGCCTCGACCGCAGGTTTTAGAGCACGGCGACCACTCGCTCCAGCTGCTCAGCTGACACTCGGCCATGGAGCCAGTACCTGTCGCACTCTCCCCACCCATACCCAAACCCACATCCTGGCCGGGGCCTCCAATTGCATACTCTTCCTCGCCCGGTCCGCACTGTGTGCCCTGGCACTGGCGAATCTCCTCCAGTCGAATGTCGCAGTTGTAGTTGGCCGCCAGGTTGGCATTCTTGTAGCTGCGTATGCGCTGGGTGTAGCCCTGACCACAGCGGGTGCTGCAGTTGCTCCACTCGTTCCAAGGATGCACAGCACATTCCAGGGGTCCCCGTCCACCCTGCGACACTGAAGCCAAGGGTCAGAGAATTGGATTGAATTGAATTCTGGTTTCTGGCTATTCACCCTCTTCGCATTCGCGGATGTAGAGCTTCTTCCTCGTCAGGTGGAGCGTGGCCAGGGGCTTCATTGAGGTGCCGGTATCATCGAAGAAGGGCGAACGGTAATCGCTGGGATACGAGGAAGATATCCGTCGTATGACATCTGGTGGAACCTGTGGCTGGTCGGGCGACTGAAGGAGAAAACCCATCTTCAAATTGGACATCTGATCTGTGATTCGTTTACCCACCATATATGAGGGTCCCGAATCGGTGCCAATGTCCCAGGGGTACAGGTTCAATACCTTTCGCTGCAGCCAGGTGCAATTGCTGAGGCACAGTTCCAGTCCTGCCACACCCAGTATCCAATCGGGCGAAGGATCGATTTTGGCAGCCAGCGAGATCTGATGATGATTCGGATCCACACGAGCATTGGCCAGCGTGGAGCCAAAGGCATTCAAGCGATGAGGAATTCCCGGCGCCTTGATGATGGTGCGCACTGCGCCATTCTATAAGAGATCACCAGATGAGTTGGAGCAGTCTATATGGAAGGAACACGGATAAGCCAAACTTGTGTGTTGTCTCGGATCTCCTGCTCCAGGGTACGGGTAGCTCCATGCTCGGCCATCTCTCGCATGCCCAGGCTGGCTCGGCCTCCGTAGGCCCAGTAGCGGTAGTCGAAGCTATGCGAGGCGCCAATCACCTCGCCCAAGCGCGTGCGCCAGGCCTCGACTGGAAAGTCCTTGGCATGCGTGTTCCTGGTCCACTTGCGCTCCAGGACGATCTTTGAAAAAGATTTAAGCTGTCAAAGTGCAACGTGCAGAGACTTCCACCGCATCCCACCTCGTACTTGGCCTCATCGCAGGCACAACAGCTCTGGAGTGGCGGTGTCAGGCTGTTCAGCTCGTCAATTTCCTCGGGGCAGATGCGTTTGGTGAGGAATCCCTCATCAATGAACCACACATCGCGCTGCTGCACCACACCCGCCTTGATGAGGACACAGCCACTTTCCGGGGACTTTGGGGCCACCCAGGAGACTTCGATATGCGTTTTGGCATTCGTGTTGGTGCTCTCGACCATGTTCTCGCAGCCGACGCTGAATCTGGTGTCGGGGGAGCCCAGCAGCTCAAAGTGCCCGGTCATGTCCAGTATACTGAAGGCCGCCGCCTGATCCTCGCTCTCGATGACCAGCGTAAAGCTGACGAACTTTAGATTGATGGGACACGAAAGCGACACTGTGGAAATGAATGATAGAAATACATTCCTTTCGATGTGTCCCCGTCTCACCGTTGTACTGATGCTCGGGTACATAGGTCGCTGGATTTCCATCGATCAAAATGCGAAAGTTTTCATCCACCGCAGACCGTTCGCCGCTGGCTCCCTGCGGAATCCGACTGCATGCTCCCCGCACGCCCTGAATCACCAAAGTTTGAAGCAGAATCAACCGCACAAGTGGCCACATCGCGCCTCGATCCATAGCTGTCCGCAGCTCAGCATCGACTGACTGATGGGTTGATGCCTCAGTGCCGAAATTGGTCTATTAATCGATGAGCTTTTCAATTATCTCATCTTGATTGAGTGCCGCCAATTGGAATTGTTTTTTGTTTCAATCAACGGTTTGGCGCTTGGGTTCTTTGAACTTGGACCAGGCCGGACAACAGTCGTGCATCAGATTTGGGTCAATGACGAAAGTGCCATGAAGCGGAAATACTCGGAAACAGAAGTTTAACTTTCGCTGGGAATTGTCTGCATGTAAGTAGAATCCCCAGAACTTACTTCACTTCCAACCCATTGTTTTGCCCCAGAAAGAGGGGAGCACCTGGCGGATTCTCATATATATTTTGTCATGCATTCGCTTGCGATTATATAATTAATTTATGACTAATACTTGTTGATGGATCATCGATCCTCCTACCCGCCGTTGTTACTGCTGCCTGCTGCCTGCTGCCTACCACTTTTCAGCGTCGTCGTTGCTGTTGAGGAGGCACGGCATCATGACGCACTTCTCCATGCGGACACGATCCTTGCACTTGTAGCTGAGATCCGTGTTGAGCAGAGTGCGGGTGCGCTGCCGGACAGCGTTGTCGCCACACGTGGCAGTGCAGGGCGTCCAGGCGGACCACTCAGAGTAGCGGCACTCGTCCCGCGGATCCGGTGGTGGCGTCTTGGCCACATGACGTCGTTCCCCAAAGCCACCGCCGCTGATCGAGTAAATGTCGTCGCAGCGCTGATAGCAGCGATCGAGGCGCACCAGGTGTTTGGGGCAGGGCTTGCCGCCGTACTTGGGAGAGCGGAGAACGCGTCGGGTGCGCAGCTGGTAGCCGTCGCCACAGGTGGCGTTGCAGCTGTGGGTGAGCCACTCGGAGACGAGACAGTCGGTGGCCTGGAGGCGATCGTACTGCAGTTCCTGCTTGTGGCGAGGCCGGCGGCAGGTGTCCTCGCACTCCTCCTTCGATTTGAACTTGTTGCGGTTGGTGTCACAGCGGTCCGACCAGTAGATGGCGCATTGATCGCTCACGTGGTCGTAGTACCAGAAGTTGGCCACGTCGCTGTCCCGGCAGGGGCTCTCGATCAGCTCCTCGTAGCAGAGGTGGGGCACGATGGTGTCACAGCTGGGATTCGTGCAGTTCACCTCCTCGTGGAGCTTGATGTGGCGGCAGGGATCACTGCCATCGTCGCTGGGATCGCGCACGCCGTACACCTGATTGTTGTTCCACACCTTGCGTATACGCTGACGCTTCCCATGGCCTCCGCAGGGGCCATGGCAGGGCGAGAAGTCCGACCAGGGCGTAATCCCGCACACTGGCGGTATGTGCTCCTCCTTGTGCTGGCTGTAGCTCTCAAAGTTGCGAAAGATCGAGCGCTTCCCGGCCCCATCCTCCGCGTCTCCGCCTGCGTCTTCGTTCGCTATGTCGCCACCGCACTCCATGGCCTCGCACACTTTGGTCTCCTGCAGGCGCGCCCTGCTCGCCTTCTGGCACTTCTTCTTGGCCTTCTTGTTGAGGTAGTGCCGCGACCGTGTCTGCTCGCCCGTGCCACATGTCACAGTGCACGAGGACCACTCGCTCCACTCGGACAGCCCACATTGCGGATCGTCGGAGCCGGCCGCTGGATATCCAACCTCGGGCTGCACTCCGTCTGCTGTTTCCTCATTGAAGCTGGCGCAAGTATGTCCCACGCAGTTCTTCTCCTCCCGCAGGGCATTGTTGCAACGATGACGCTGCAAGATGTGGAATCAATGGTTAAATACGGTTGTCTACCGTCGCAAGGATGGCCACTGACCGATGCCAGCACGGGATTCTTAAACTCGCGCGTCCTGTACTGCTTGCCGGGTCCGCATTTGGTGCTGCACTCGTCCCACCTGGTCCAGGCATGGGTGGCGCACTCCGCGGGCAGCTGCTCCGCTGGAAAGGCATTCGGAATCAGAATCAGTCAGAGTGAGTATTAAGTTGCTGTGGCTTACAGTCCGTCGATTCGCAGTTCTTCTCGTAGAGACGCCGGCGATTGATGTGCAATGTGGCCAGAGGTTTCATCTGCGCGCCGCTGGGATCGTAGAAGGGCGAGCGAGGATCGTTGGGGTAGTTGGACTTGATGCGGCGTACCACGTCGGGCGGCACCTGCGGCTGGTCGGCAGACTGCAACGAGAATGGATTGAGGATCGATGGCAGAGAGACGCCTTGCAGACAGTGTTACCATGTAGGATGGACCGCTGTCAGTGCCCGCGTCCCAGGGATACAGATTGTGGACCTTGTTCTCCACCCACGAGCAGTTGGGCAGGCACAGCTCCAGCCCGGAGACACCCACAATCCAGTCGGGCGAGGGATCCACCATGGAGACCAGCGAGATCAGATGATGATTCGAGTCCACCCGAAAGACGGCAAAAGTCTTGCCCGTCACATTTGGATAGGCAATTCCGCGTGCCTTGATGATCGTGCGGATGTGCTCGCTCTGGTCCTTCAGCTCGCTCTCCAGGGTGCGCGTGGAGCCGTGCTCGGCCACCTCCCGCAGCCCCTCGCTGGCCATCTCCCCGTACTGCCAAAATCGGTACTCGATCGTGTGGGAGGCGCCGATGATGTCGCTGAATCGGGTGCGCCAGCTGTTGGCCGGGAAGTCCTTGGGATGCGTGTGCCGCGACCATTTGCCCTCGAAAGTGAGCTGCAATTGGGAGTAGCGGCCAATCAAACTTTGAAGAAATTATTGGACGGCACTCACCTCATACTTGGCCTCGTCGCAGGCACAGCATGGATCCATAATGCTGGGCTGGGTGTCGATGTCGTCCACCTCCTCCTCGCACATGCGCTTGGTGAGGAAGCCATCGTCCATGAACCAGACATCGCGATGCTGCATCACGGTCGCCCGCAGCAGGATGCAGCCCTGTCCGGGACTGGATGGCGCCACCCAGACCACATCCACGTGAGTCTTTACATTTGTGTTGGTGTTCTCCACGAGATTGGCGCAACGCGGACTGAAGCGCGTCTCGGCCAGATCCAGTAGCTCAAAGGTGCCCACTGCATTCGGATCATCCTCACCGTCACCCGTCTCCAGGTCCAATGCCAACATGAAGCTCACAAAGGATAGCCCCGAAAATGCACTCAGCGTCACTGGAAGAGCGGGAAAGGAGAGTTTAAAGGGAGAAGATTTCTATGGTTGATCACTCACCATTGTACCTCTGGCCGGGCACATAGCTCTGGGCGTTGCCAGCGACGGACAGCACATAGTTATCGTCCACTGGAGACTTGGCTGCAGTCACACCCAGCGGTATCCGATTGCAGGCCTCGACTCGCGGCCAAGTCCGCGCCACTACCAGCAACAAGATGAGGCACTCCAACGCTTTCATTGCGGATCGCTGCAATCAGAGAAGGAGCTTTTATTCGCAATTGGATTGCATTCTCCGAGTGGCACCCATTTGGAATTCCCTTCATTGTTTTAATTATCAGCAATGTCAATGGCAGGCGCCAGCTGTGGCGGTCTGAATTGAACTTGAATTTGCTGCTGCTTCAGGCAATCGTCTATGCATACACTGCGACATACATATATGTATATACCTTCCAATTGAAGCACTGCGGATATTTACACCCATTTACTTCACCCAGTTTAGATGTCCATTTCTATTTTTACAGACACTTTCTATTTCCTTCCACCATTGCCATGCGGAACTTGTTTTCCCCCTTGACAATCGCATCACATTGCAAGCTCATATTTAATCATTTGTTTGTACGTGTGTGTAGTATATGATACTATGTAAACCGACTACGTCACTGATTAAATTCAATTGAAAAACGCGCCGACTGTCCATAGGAAATGTGAGCAAAATAACAGCCCCCAGACGGCTACAATAACAATTCCCATAGATTTCCATCATTAAAAACACTTTTGGGGCTTCGCCCTGACAGTGGAAAAAACAAAAGTAAGTCCAAATGTAAGCCCTGGCTGACCCCAGGCACGCAACAACTTATGGTATATTCAATTTACCAATGTACAATGAATCCTTTAATAATATTTCAGGATGTTGTTAGCACTTTTTGATGGATCTTTTAGGATGCGAACTCAGAGCCCATTGCGCGCTAGATAGAAAATGTATTCAGAACGGAACGTTCTCTGGAGGCACTCGAACGGCAACTGAATGCAAATTTTGCACGAGCATCGGAACCGACAGCCAGCCCCCGTCGATTATTGGCCAGACGATGTGCATCATATGATTCGTGTCGACTATGGGAGAGAGAAGCGAGGCGAGGCTTCGCATTTGTTGATGGGGTTCTGTTTTCACTCGCCCATCCTAAACAAAGGGGGAATGCAAGCCAAGCCACCGGCTACTGTGGGAAAATATGCACTAATGTCAAACAAAATATAGAAATAGCTGTCAGACAAAGTAACATTGGGAAAAAAGTCTGTATCTATAATTATTCATTTACAAATTTAAGAGTAGATACATTGAAATCTGTAAAACCCTCTCTAAAAACTGTTGGGGTCCAAAATTGTTTATTTTGTTTAGTTTAATTTTATTTTTAAAGCATTTGTCCATATTTATTTGCGATATCCAACTATGCCGCCGAACACAAGATTTATTCGACGTGAGTTCTTAGTTTTAGTTTCTTGCCAACTCATTTCACTTCACACCTTTGCAGCTACTAAATGCAGTCTTTTGAGAGCTAAAGCTAACAATTTGAAGGTAAGTTTCAGAGGTAGATATGGGATTAGAATTCCAAATGGAATATTCCCCAGTTTTCGAGTGGGAGGTCTGTCAGTAATGGGAGCATCTGGTCGATGCAAAGTCAATTAAAGCATGCAGAGTCCTGCTCGGCGTCCCTCCACGACTGTGTGTCGCTGCCAGAGAGGACACTATCCAAGATTCCTCAACCAAAGCAGAAAACTCTTGCACCCGCAGCTACCCCACGTAGGTTTACCTTCCATTTAATTTTATTTTGGGTAATTGTTTTTAACCAGCGTCCAATCCCAGGCAAATCCCGCCAGCAGGTTCTCACTCAAAATCGCGTGCGTGCCCTCGAGACACAGTACCAGACGCTGCAATGGCTTCAATCGGCTTTTTATGAAAAGCTGCAATCGTTGGGACCGGTGGAGTCCAAAATGTTGGGCTCGTACAAGTTTGTTGCCATTGTGCTCCGCGAGGACAGCAAGTGGGTTCATAACAATGAGCAGTTGATCCCTGGGCCTCCCCAGAAGTTGCGTGAGTTCCCATCGATTCCATTCTACCCTTGGGTGCCTCACAACAGTTTATTTTCATTTTGCAGCCAGCGATAGCGTCCAGGATCTAAAAAATCGTTGCCAGGCAGCCATCGATTCGGGCTTTATGATGCTCTATGATCACCTGGAGCACATTCAACTGGCGAAGGACGAGTTGGAGGCGTGCAATCAGAAGGAGCAGCTGGCAGTCAAGCTGAAAGAGCTTCTGGTAGGTCCACTCTCTACGCTTGTACCGGACTAAGCTCTCCCATTTATCCATAGCAACCCCAAATGGACAGCATCTTCGAGAGCATCGAGCAGATGTGTGTGACACCTGTCAGCCAACAGGTTTCGCCCAACAAGCATCTTTACCGCCGCATAAACGAGCTGAGCGAAGAGAAGCAGGACCTGGAAACGCGGCTCTTAGATGTTAATAATTCTCACAGCGATCAGATGAATATACTGAAGGCGGATCAGACGCTGGGCGAGCTGAGGGACATGCTACAGCTGTGCGAGGCACAACACAACGAAGACCTAGGGGAGCTGGCCAAACAAAATGAATCTTTGGCGGCTAAGGACAATACCATCGACTCCATGAGGACTGAGATGGACAACCTAATGTCACGGTGAGTGAAGCAGCCTCATCTAGGTATTCTGATGAAAACGGTTGCTAAATTATCTACAGCAATGTCGGGCTGGAGCAACAGATGAAGGAGGCGGAGGCTTCTGTGGTCCAAGCACAGAAGGATGTCGAAAGAAAAGGTGAGTTAATAGACTGTCTGGAGGAGGAGTTGAAGGACAAGCGGCAGCTCGTTGCCCAGCTCCCGAGAGGTGAGGATTCAACAAGCCAGGTCGTGGTGGAGAAAGATCAGATCATTCGCGATTTGAATCTGAAGCTCCTGACTTGTATGCAGTTCAAGGAAATGCTCCTAAGACAATTCGAGGATATTCGAAAGCTGCAGGCGGACAACGAAAGGCTGGATAGAAACATCCAAAAGACGAGGACTGAGATCAGGTAAGGCCCTCACTGAGGTGCACAGTTAAGCACCCAAATATTCCCATTCCAAATCCCCAGTGAGCTGCAGGAGAACATTAAGAGCACAGAACTGCAGCTTGATTCCAGTTACCAAAGGGAGCAGCAGCTCAGCGTGCATCTCGAGCATGTCAAGTCGGAGCTGTTAAGGTCCGAGCAGCTGGTAGCCCAGTTACGGGGGGAGGCGAACGCAGTCCACAACGCGACATCCACGTCCAACGGAGAAAACCTGAAGCAGACTCAGACTGAAAACCAACAAAAAATGGAAGAAATCATCATCAAACATGCGGAAGATCCGGATGTAAACCAGGTACACTATCGAGGTCTCGGTATAGCCGGGCAACTGCTAATTATTTTATATCGTTGCAGTTGAGCTGTCAGGTGGAGTCGAGGGATGAGCAGCTACGCCATGTCTTCGGAAAACTCAGCAGCATGCAGGAGAAGCTTACGAGCATGGAGGAGTCTATAAAACAGATCAACGATCCGAACTATCGCCTCTCCCAGCTCCGCGATGGGCAGCGTGAGAAGGAGCTCTTGATGGAGAGAGAGGTTTCCCAATTTATGGACGGCATGTGGGTGTAATCGCTGTCCCCTTATTTTTGTATAACATTTCGAACGCATTTTAATTTCCAGAAAGGTGTATGAAGATCATATCAGCATCAGCATCAGCAGACGATCAGAACAGCCAACTCATCCGAAGAGATGCTGCTGTGTAAATAATTTTCGGCAGGGAAACTTTCAATTGCATGGAAATTACTTTCGGCCACTTCATAGCCACCTTGCCCAGGAGCAGCCGACCCAAAGGCCCCCTGATAGAGATTCCATTTCCTCAGGTAACATATTTTCCGGTAGGCATTGCAATGGCCAGGAATGGCAGCACCAAGTTCATCAGCATTAAAATTCCATGTCAGGAGGGATAGAGGCCAGACAACATCGGAAATAGATCAATCGGCCAAATTGATTTATAGTTATTGCAAATATCGCTAAATACTATCACTATTTGAGTCGCTTTTATACGTATGTATGTTCATGTGGGATTGTTTGGGTGCGTCAGTATGGGGGAATGATGATGATCAGTAGAGATGCCGCCCGGCTGAATCTGGAACAGTTAATTGAAATGATTTGCATTTTGAGGGCAGGGTCGCTGTAATTACGCTACGCCATCGTTCGATGGGTTTCAGATAATCCCGAGGGCTGATCAATGTGAGTGACTCAAATAGAAGATCTTGGACTTGAGTTACCCTAACAAATCCAAAGCATTGCTTTCCTGTTTGGCTGAAATTCTCAGCGCAACGAGCAGCGCGAGAGCATCGCCTCGAGCGCTCATCTCGACAAATTTCTGATGCGGAGGTTTCCTAGTCTATTATCAGTTATGCTTCAGTTAGTCGCATTGGACCGCTTGCTATAGACGGTTGACGGTGCCAATTATAACTAAGGATAGCTTTCGGGTGGACTGGAACATCTGTTGTACGTGAGATTAGGAAGTTCTAAGGAAAAGTGAAATTGTAAGTGTAAGTGTAGGAATAAAAGTACATTTTATCTGTCGTGTGGATTGTTTGGTGTTGTTGGTGGTTGATCTTTGTCTCTGTGTGTTCAATAGATAAGCAGAGAACTTGCCACAAATGTCTCGGCAAGCATTAAGATAATGCCACGAGTTTACAGCATATCTGAATCTGATCAAATAACTCCCCACTATCTGGATCATGCACTTGGCTGGGCAAACAGTCTGATGTATGCCCACCCGAATTATATGCGTCCAACACTCTCTGTCTTAGACAGTTGTGCGTCCAGATTAGATCTCTTTTAACGATTCCAAAGATTCCGTGCATATTTGGGGACACAGTGGTGCAAGAGCTGCGCAACCAGGCAGAGATTGCCATGGATGTGATTAATGGTCGCATTGAACCCGCATTGACTAGCGATTTCGGCTTGCATTTTGTACTATCAGCAAAGCGTCGCATTGTCCCATAAATTCTACATTTTCGTATAAATATTAATTGCCCGAATCCGTGACAGCTAAAATTCAAAAATTCACAATTTTACTGGCATTTATTTCGAACCAGTTGCGCAGATGACTTTAAAGTTAATCCCTCTATTTATAGACCGATTTGGGCAAAGAATAGAGTCGCACCCGGTTACTGAATTTTAATCCGATGAGTGGCGATGAGTGGCGACTTAGAAACTCGATCTACACTTTTATGCGATCAAATATCAATAATAAAAACAAGAAAATAGCAGTAAACAAATTCATAAACTATCTCAATTTATGCGTACAACGTGACGCGAGCCTATTAAATATTTGTTATCCAAAAACTTGAGTCCCTAAGCGTGCCATTCACTTGATTGCTTTGTCATCTTATCACCTGATCTGTCGTCAAGTGACGCCAATGCTAATGACCTGTGTATAAGTAGCCCCGACCTTGGTATACTGACCGATATCGCAATTTCCTTACATCCGATCTTAATAGATTTTTACTTGAGCTTTTGTGTCGTGCACTGCCAGCATTTGTCGTTTACTGTCCCAAGAATTAAACCAGCCTTTAACCAATAACTATGGATGCTGCAGCAGAATACCAGAGGCTGAGCCAAAGGATGGACACAGAACAGCCGCAAAGGAGCTCCGTGCTCTACACCACATCCAGCGATGAGGTGGGTAGTCGGATAATTGTTGTTTGCAATGTCCTTTTGACTACGTCAATGCTTTCAGCTTTCCATTAACTGCTGCCTGGACAAAGTCGAGAGACAGCTGCCCCTCCAGGTGGAGGTGGTGGAGTCGGTGGAGACAGGCTTGAATAAATCCCCTGGCCAGCGCGATCAATGGAGTCGGGGACTGGAGTTCCTCTTCTCCTGTATTGCCCTGTCTGTGGGCCTGGGAAATGTGTGGCGCTTTCCGTTTATCGCCTTGGAGAATGGCGGTGGAGCCTTTGTGGTTCCCTACGTAATTGTGCTCCTCCTGATCGGCAGACCAATCTACTATCTGGAGGTAGTCATTGGACAGTTCTCTAGTCGAGGCTGTATCAAGGCCTTTGACATGGTGCCCATTATGAAGGGTGAGTGAGTCCTCAGACACTGATCTCTCTCTCTCAACACGAAAATGTCCACTCCAGGCGTCGCCTATGGTCAGGTTTATTCCACTGCGCTGGCCACCACCTACTACGCCTGCATTATGGCCTTAACCATACGCTACCTGGTGGCCAGCTTTGACGATGTCCTGCCATGGACCTACTGTCTGGTGGAGTGGGGCAGTGCTTGCGTGGCCACAGGAGCCACCGTCTCGCCCAATGGAACTGCCCTAGGCCAGGGCGTATCTTCCGCGGAGCTTTACTTCACGTGAGTTTGAACCAAATAACAATATTTCCCCCGAGTCTCTCGTTAGTAGTAGCTTTCCACCACTTTAGGCACACTGTGTTGAGGGAGCCTGAGAACCTGCAGGAGAATGGGCTGGGAACTCCCAGTTGGGACTTGGTGCTCTGCCTGGCTGCCACCTGGCTGATCATTGGTGCCATCCTCTTCAAGGGCATACGCAGCTCGGGCAAGGCATCCTACTTCCTGGCCCTCTTTCCGTACCTGATCATGCTGATCCTGTTGGCGAGGGCGTTGACCTTGCCCGGCGCCTGGCGCGGCATCGTCTACTTCCTCGAGCCCAAGTGGTCCGAGCTGCTGAATCCGCATGTCTGGTATGCGGCCATCACGCAGATGTTCTTCTCGCTGGCCATCTGCTTCGGCACCCTGGTCATGTACGCCTCCTTCAACGACTTCCACAAGAATGTTCACAAGTAAGTGGGGTGGCTGGGTGTGTGCCATTTTCCCTCCCTCTATCTAATGCTGCCTCCACCTGCTTTTAGAGATGTGATCATCATTACCAGCATCGATTCGTTCACCTCGATCCTCGCTGGCTGCATCATCTTTGGAATCCTGGGCAATCTGGCTCATGAAACCAACACCGAGGACATCTCTCAGGTGGTACAGGGAGGAGCTGGACTGGCCTTCATCTCGTATCCGGAGGCGATTGCCAAGTTCAAGTACCTCCCGCAGCTTTTTGCCGTGCTCTTCTTCTTCATGCTGCTGGTGCTGGGAATTGGATCCAATGTGGGCATGGCCAGTTGTGTGATCAACGTGATCAAGGATCGCTTTAGCCATTTACCGCACTGGCTACTGTCCGCCAGCTTCTCTCTGGTTGGCTTCCTTTGCGGCCTGGTCTATATGACGCCGGGCGGCCAATTTGTTCTCAACCTGGTGGACTTTTATGGCTGCACCTTCATAGCCATTGTGCTGGCCATTGCCGAGCTGCTCGCCGTAGGCTGGATCTACGGGGTGAAGCGCATCTGCAGCGACATCGAGTTCATGCTGAAAGTGAAGACGAGCTTCTACTGGCGCATCTGCTGGGCCCTTGTGGCCCCTGGCCTGATGTTCCTCGTCCTCGTCTACATGCTGTTCAACTATGAGCCCCTCACCTATCGCGGTGTGGAGTATCCCCGGGCTGCGTATACCGCGGGCTGGATCATCTGGGGCCTGGGAGTTCTCCAACTGCCCATCTGGGCCATCTACACGATCTACCAGCAGCCGGGAAAGACTTTCAGCAGTGTAAGTCGAACATTCTCCTCGCCCCAATCCCAAGAATCCTGTTAAGAACTTTATTTTCCCAATCTTCTAGAAATTCAGGATGGCACTGCAGCCCACAGCCGACTGGGGTCCTCGCCAGCCGCAGGAGCTCGAGGCCTACATCCTGCACAGGAAGCGCCACGCAGAGTTCAAGCCCCGACGCGGTGGCCACCTCTGTGACAACATTTTCGGCTAAAAATCCACACATGTACATTACATTTTGTTTTCATTTAATTTTACGCTTTATTATTAATGCCAAAACGCACAAAACTTTTGTTTGCTGCAAGCTTTAGTTATGACAAAAAAGTTGTTTGTTTGGTTTGTTAAGAACAAATGTCTAATAGTTTTAAATTAATTTCCTTTATGGCTTAGGCTTAGCTTAAGCATTAAAAGTGTGGGTTTTAGGATTGTAAGTACTCGTAATTATCCACAAACAAAATAAAGAAGATAATTTTAGAAAATATAAGCCAGAGACCTCTGAAGCTTTCTTAGATGGCAGCTACTTAGATGGAATAATTGTCTTTGACTGGTTGAATCCCTTGAGTACCTTGAATTTCACCATTCCGTCTTTTAAGGAATACGAACGAATTATACATTTGGTTTATCTTTTTGTGTTGCTCCTCTCTGCTTTAGTTTAATTATCACAGCACTTTTTGATATTGTTTTTATTGTGCAAAATTATACGTCCCTTCAA
The DNA here is from genome assembly GCF_008121235.1 of Drosophila subobscura. Taxonomy (NCBI): domain Eukaryota; kingdom Metazoa; phylum Arthropoda; class Insecta; order Diptera; family Drosophilidae; genus Drosophila; species Drosophila subobscura. The sequence goes on along the minus strand of NC_048531.1, from coordinate 11,691,927 downwards.
CAGAATCCATGAACCTGGTCTCTGTGTGTGACTCTGTGTGGAGCGCAAGTGCTTAACAAGTTCGCCTCTCTCTCTCCCGATCTCTCATTCTCTCTCTATATATTTATTTGTTATATCATTAAGCTATTTAGTATGTCTCTTAATAGTATGCTTAGTGGCAAGCTTTAGCCAAGCAATAATTTGTTAAATTAATTATTGAAAATCTTTGGTTTGGCCTGCATCATCTTCCCAGCTACATACGAGTACGAGTATATAAAAGTTAACTTTTATATCATTTTTTGAACCTCCAAACGGAGTAGATTTTGGTTTTTGCTTTGTTTTTTCTTGCTTATTTTTGGCAGATTTCTGTTAGATTTGGGCAAAGTTTTCCCCCGACCTTATTGCGGCTTTTCTGATCTGCAACCTTCCCCCCGATCGACAGTGTGACAAAATTTTCTAGGTTTTATGCTAAGAATTGACTCTTGGTTTGCGGTTTTTGTTAGCCTACTTTTCAGCGCGAAAAATTCAGCGTTTATATTTGTTGTTCTCTGTGTTTTGTTTATACTACATATTAAGTACATACGAAGTTGTTTTTAACTCTTGATATATCTAAGTTAAGTTCGAATTCATATACATATAGTAGTTCTGATTGATTCGCTAATTTATTGTGGCTAAAATGGAAGTTCTTCGCTAGCAACTCACACTAGATATGGTCCTATTTATTGGGTCTGTCTCCCTAGACGACGTTTGATAGCAAAATCTAAAATACGATATGAGTTACCTTGAGTATAGTGTCTCCTACTTATGATATACGCCTCTTGAGCCTATCGAGGGTCATTGGCAGATGCTGATCCGTATCTGAGTTGAGAGAGTTTTAAAATTTGTTTAGGCCTAGTAAATATCGAATCAGAATCACGTAACAGGTGCAGGTCCATCGCATTCGTATTGCAGTGTTTGTTTCATTTTTAGTTTTAGTCGAGTTAAACTATGTATTTATAGCTGATAGAAAAATATTGGGCGATGCCATCTAGAAGGCCTGTATTGGTCGATAGAGTCCCGTGTAGCCGCAGAGCCTGGCCCGCATGGCCGGGATGAGGAAGGCGGCCAGCGAGATGTCCTTGAGCAAGTCCGCACACTCACACACCAGGAGGTACATCTTGTCGCCCTTCTGCGAGGTGCTCTTGTGCAGGGCAATCCGCCGCAGCCCCGCCGCACGTGGCAAGTATCTGAAATGTTCCATGCACGAGTGAAGGAATCAACAATCAAATTCCAGGCCAAATCAGGCTTTTGCCCTCACACATACCTGTACAGCATCCGGGCGCCTGTCCAGTAGAGCCAATTCTTTTCAAACCTTTCGCCATCGTCTCCCTCGAACACCTGCGGAATTAAAATTGAATTTTTCATGAAATCTGTGGAATCATTCGACCGGGGCAGCGGCAGTGGCAGCGGCAGCGACCCCAACCACCTGCCTTGAACACAGTAATAATGTAGCCGGTGGCCGCGGTCTGCGACTTCTTAAAGCTCCCGGCCTCGTTCGATGGCAGGACCAGCGGCGGCCGGCAAATGGACGCCACCTCGCTGTAAAGATCAAGAGTGTGGGCGGCAGTGTATCTGAAATGGGTTTCAATTGAAGATGGAAAATATCATGGGAAACATTCAAATGGACTCAACTCACTTGAGGGCCTTTGGCTCAAACTTGGACAGCGATGAGACGCGTAGGCTGGCATAGAAATTGGAAGGATCCGTTTGCAGCGTATTGATGAGATAGTACGAGATGAATGGGAACTCGGCTGTGAAAGAAAGTCAGTCAAGTAAACGAGAAGTCCCACTGCCTCCAGGAGAGACACACTTACAGTTCTTCTCCATGTTGGCCAGAAGCATGCCGCCCACGGCCGTGTTGGCCTGCTGCACCTCCGTCACCAGCTCGGAGGCAATTGAACGCTGTTTCAGCAGCGGGTGCGCCAAGGGAGACTCCATGACGGGATCGATGGCCTCCAGCGGACTCATCAAATGCACCAGGATGCATAATTTCGGATCGGAGACTTCAAGAACGCTCAGCGGACTGGCCGTCTTGCCATCGGCACTCAGAGCGGGCAGCTACAAGGCGGAGTTTTAGATCTCGGAGATCATAGGTAGGAAGAGCTGACTTACCGGTATACCGGCTGGCAGGAAGCGATCCACGCTATGCACGGGAATGATGAAGCAGTCCCGATCCAAGGTGGCCAGTGAGATCGGCTCGGCTCGCGTGACTCCAGTGTGGCCACCACCACCAAAGTTCACTGAAAAACGCAGTAACTGAATATTAGCGATCGAGTTTGATAAGCTAAGCAAGTGTACAGTTAACGGTTTAGTTGAATAGTTAACCAACGGCATCGATGGCAAGCTTTCGATGACAATTACAACACTCGAATGACGGAAGCCTCTCATTGGGTTGATCCAGTGCGTTTGTGAAGCATAGATAAGCTTTGCCTTGGAGATTAGTAAAGTTATAGGAGACTGATCAAGTGGATCTCTGTCATTGGTTTATTGGCTCCTCCACCCAATGCTCTTTCTGTGGTGTTTGTGGTTGGTTCCCAACAAACAAAATGTTACCAACAAATTACTGAAAGCATCTCCTCTCCGCTGCCTCGCTTTCAGTAAAGAACCATCTCAAATGTTAAGTAAAAAAAGGTAAACAGAGACGAGCAACCGTAAGAACTGTATCTGTAACGGTGGGTTAGCTACAACGTGCGAAAAACGGAGTTTAGATGGGGAAATTGGTGTAAGTTTTGGTGTTTGGGGTGTTTTGGTGGGTTCGGTTGTGGGTTTGGGGTTGAAACTGGAGGAGTCTGGGTTTGATTTGTGTGCGAATGTTTGTTTGTGTGGGTGCGTGTGAGCATTTTGGCAATGACGTTAGTGGCTGATCGATTGGGCAGCAACAACAACAACTAGTTGAGACCGTAGATCCAGTTGGATCGAGTCTATGTGGGATATTTTTGAGGAGATTCAAGTTCAAACCTTGCCGCGTGGCTGCAGCCGCGGCCGTTAGCAACGTGGTTGTTGCATTGGCCACTGTTGCATCACCATATCCCAAGGTTGTTGTTGCTGTTGCCAAGTGATGCTGCTGCTGCTGCAGCTGCTGCTGATGTTGCTGCTGCAGGCGTAGCATACTGTTATTCGCACTGCTGCTGACAGTACCCGGTCCGCTGCTACTGCTATTCCACCGCATCAGGGAAAAGGACGGCCGGCGGTCGACCAGCGGCTGTGGGGCGTCCAACTCATAGGGCAGGTTGCCGGGCAGGGCGAATGACGTGGCTGTGCTCGATATCGGGGTACTTGGTATGCCTGAGAATGCGCTACATCGTTCTGCAATGGATTCTCTCGATATTTATAAGGACACAAACACGCAGCAGTCAAACAACAAACAACATACGAAATGAGTGTGTGCGTGTGTAGGTGTGTGTGTGTGTGTGGGCGGGGGAAAATAATAAATAACAATTAGGTTGGCTCAATGGATTCGAATCCCTCTCCCCATCTGTTATTATTCACTGGGGACGAGACAAGACACATTCATCAGTTTCTTCTGTTTTGGGTTAGGTTGGTGGGCTTTGGGCTATTTGTTGGAGTTCGCATCCAACTCGCAGCCACACCGCCCACCGCCCACCGCCTACCGCTAAAGTGAGACTCAAGGCCATTGCCAGGGAAGCAGGAAGTACAAAGAGTTAAGGGGGAATACAAAAAACACTTACATACGGCTGTGCTCTAGCTTTCTGTACGAGTGTGTGTGCTCTGTGGCCCTGAAGCCAAGCCAACTGGAAATCGGAAGATTAGCTTATGCTTCCACTCACACCCCTACGATTGGCAGGAAGACCTACAGGCACGGGCACATGCATTAAAGATGAAAGGTGGAAGAGAATGCAGGAATTTGGCATGATAACTCTGCGACTTCTGACTATCGCACTACTTGGCATTCTTTTGGAATTCATTGAATTAATTTTAAATCAACGTTAAAACTGTTGGCCAATTGATAACAATTTAAATTTATTTTCCAATGAGGGACACATGTACATATGTAAATATGTTTTTAGTCTGTTTTGGTCTCTCTTATAAATATTTAAACCTCCATTATCTTCCCACCTTTGAGTGGTATCCATCGTGCCCATAAGCTGTTTGTAAAACTGATGGGAACATTTCAATGAATGCACTGCAAATGGATGAAATGTAAATGGGGGGTTAATGGAGCACAAGTGACGGAGGGCCACGCTCAAGCGAATACAAGGGGATAAGTAAAAAAGGAACGACGGAAAGGAACAAGAGAGTGAGAGAATGGGAGTGGGGTGAGGTGAGCCATGTTTGTGGATGATTGAAATGGGCGCTAGGAGAAACGGAACATTTGCTTGTGCTGTGCTGTGCTGTTGGTTGTTGCTGCTGCTGCTGTTGCTGTTGCTGTTGTTAGTGCCGCAAGGCGAACGTCAATTTACCTTCGCCCACGTCATAGCCAGGACGATTGGGTGAGAAGAACAGGTGTGTTCGGTAGTGGATCTCCTCCGGCTGCTGCACGAGGCCCATGTCCCGCGACCGTTTCGTCCGGTTCGCCTTCGACTGTAGCTTCCCGCCGCCGCCGCCGGACTTGCTTGCCCCCTCGCGGAAATTCTTGCGGAACATTAAATTCATCGTGAGTACGGTGGGTATGTGGTACGGGCTACGCAGTGTAAGAGACTTGTTGTTTTGGTGTGGGTGGTGGTGCTGCTGTTTGTCCTGTTTGACCACCGCAAGGAGCACGTGTGTGCGGTTGTGTTGGCTGTGTGGGTGAGTATTGGTGTATATGTTGGTTGGTTGGCTTCTTTGTTCGTTTGTGTGGCTCTCTTTTTGTTTGTTATCTCATTTGTTGTGTGGCTGTGGATTTCATTTGGATAACTTTCCGTTATTTTCGTTTCTTTTGTTGCGCTTTCGCTTTGTTAACTTTGTTATTATCAGGAATTGGTATTAATTTTTGTTTTAAAGGACTTTCCATTTACTTGCCCTTAGCCAAGGACAGAAAATAATGATAACAGGTGTAGAAAAGTTATCTCCATGTTTTTTTGGTTACTTAAAGGGGAAACAGTCGACTAGTAGACACCCTGTGAAATGGTTGATGGCACGACTATCGACCGCTGGCTATATTTTGTGTGTGCTTAGGAAATGTGCAGGATGTTCAATCATAGAAATAATTGAATGGGGAAGAGTGCTTTAAGGCTTAAATAATGCTACATTTTTACAGTCGTTGATTGGGTACCCATTTACTTCACCGAATAGTGTCGAGGCACTACATACCCTGCTCTGAGAGCGAGAGTGAGGTACCCTCGTAGACCTTCCGGTTCGTTGACTTGGTCGTGCGGCCGAACCAAAATGGCTGTTGTCCGCGGTAAAGTGGCCCAAATGGCTTTCGGGGTGTTTGTGTAAGTGCCGGTGTTGGTTGGTATGTACAAAACTGTATTTGCAAGTGTGTGCGTGTGAGGAGAGAACGGCTTACGGCTTACGGAAATTGCCGGTTTCCGTCTCAAAATTACTTAACTCAAGCGAACCGAACCAAACTTTCAGGATACGTAAGAAGCAAAGGGCAAACAGAGAAAAAGGGGCAAAGTGGAGAACCGGAAGCAGCGGGAAAAAGCGGCAAAATAAAATTCCAAATGCTTGGCAATTACGATTGCCTCTAAGCTAAGGGCACTGAGGCACTCTCGGCTGGTAGGTGTCAGTGGGTATCCTGAGACACGTTTGTGTGAGTTTAATTAGTTTTATGGTCGCTTATTGATTGCCTGGCGCGATAAATTTAGACAGCTGTTTCCGAGAGACGAGCGGTGAACGGGGGGATGGATGTTGCAGGAACGTTGGACCGACTTTGAGTACAAATTGAAAAGTGCTTAGCCAAGTCCTGGGGCCATTTATAAGCAGCTTGCTGGCAGGCTCAAATGAAGCATAAAAAGGGTGTTCCCAAGTTACCAGGCAAACTCAATTTAAAATTATTCAAAGTCTGTGAAGGAAGGGCATTCCACAAAGGGAACTCTTGGCTTTTCTCCAACTAACTTGAGGCAATTCCGGCTAATCTCATTAAACTTGATGTGAAACGAAATTGCCAAACTTAATCTTAGTGAAATGTCAAGAAGTTTTCCCATAATAATTTGAAGAATGATTAACACATTAGGAAGTCATAATTTGCACTTGCATCATGTGTACCCTCTGGTATCAAGTAGGTTTCCGCCAGTTTATTACTCATACGAACGGCCAAAGGCCCCAACTGCAATTCCATCAACAAAATTCCTTTCGGCACCCACTTAAGCTCTGTTTTCAGCACTCCCTCAATCACGCAGGCCATCAACGAAACCAGGAATCTAACAGAACTACGCCAAAATGGATCGTAAACATTTTTACAGCATTTTCAAGTGGCTGGGCCCCAATCTAATTAATTGTTTTTACGACCCCAGTTACAGCAATAATAATGCCTATCATTAAACATTCAACATACATATGTACATACAAGTCAAACAATCGAACGGCCAAGAGATGAGATCTGCGGGGCAAGAGCAAGGCGAGCGATAATAACCACAGAAAATAAAGGAAAACAATTTTGGGAAGCCGCATTTCGTTTCGTTTTCTGGCCAAAAATAAACAAGCTAATGAAATACAATTTTTGCGTCTTCTCCTCTGCCAAAATAAACCAAAACGAGCAAGAAGAAGAGTCACAAAAATTATAAAATTAGAATTTTGCCAACAAAGAGAGCGAGAGAGAGCGTGGGGTGGAGAGGGGCATACTGTGCTGTGCTGTACATGACCTAGACAGGTAAGGCAGCCGGGTCGGACGGCCCTTGACCTTGCCGAGTGTGAATCGTAAACTACATACATATCACGTGCATGAATATGTGTGTGTGTGTGTGTGTGAAGTGCCAATGCATTTGGGTTCTGTACCACATCTGAGTGTGGCCGATACCTACATATAGATACATGTGCCTGGCTCTGTCGATTGGCACTCTGAAATCTGATTGCTGAAAGAGTCAATTCATTTATTTCTTTATTTTTGCTTTTAGTTTTCTATTTTGATAATTCATAGATCAACCCATTCGACGATGCAATTTGAAATCTCTTAAACAGCTGCAAAGTGTTAGAAATTCCACGGGTGAAGGATCCCAAACAGTAAAAATTCGAATATCCTCAGGCATCTAACAAAATAAGTTGCACTTGTTTCACCCTTCTGAAACAGCTAAACTGAATATATGCAGAATTGATACAATGGAACGATTGAATTTTCACTTGGAATATCTTTTGTTTGTTGACATTTTATCCTTTTATTGCTAAAAATATTTCACTATCTCCATGCGTGCACGTATACACAAATCGGTTAAATTATGGTTTAATTAGACTAAAACTGAGGCCACATTTAATTTGGTTTGCACTTTAATTAAATGAATTCGTATATTATTTTTCAAGTGCAACATTTTGTGGCATTTTCCGCTTTGCCAAATTGGTTTCAGCTAGTTTTGGCTGCACACAAGCACAGGACACAGCGACGCAGAGGCACAGACCGACCGTGGTTCTCTTTGTGTTACGGCCGTTTCGTTTGTGCGTAATATTCAGACTAGGACTGCTCGGCCCACTAATTGGTTTAATTCCACATAAGTGTGCAGACCCGAGTCACGACACTTAAACGGGCACTATCCAGATACACATGTATCCAATGCCATGCGTCACCCGGTGGGGGGCCAGGTGGCAATCAATAGAGAAATTGGGAGACCTTATCGAGGGGACGATTTAAGGTTTTTCCAATATTCACACGCTTTATCCAACGCGCTCCTTCCGACGCAACAACTCAAGGAATTATGAACGTTGTACGAACATGAACTGCCCGCGTCGCGTCAGATATACAACTGGCACTTGGAGAGCTTTTCCGCTGACAGGCGGCCATGCCATGCTGGCGACGGCGCTGTCAGATCTCTCATCGCTCGCACGGCGAGCGTTTTTCATTAACTTTGTATGCTACTCTATAACTTAAATATATGAAAAATGACAGAACAGAACCAAAAACAAACGAATCGCAGACTGAAAGCTCTGGCCTGCTTGTCTTCGTCACTTGTTGCGCATACGCCGCTTGTGAGGGACCGCTAATGCGACTGTTGTTTGTCACATTCATTAAATATGTATGTCTTTATATCAGGGCTCGGCACGGTCCTACCTATTGTGAATAGGAAAAGGCTCCGCGCGGGGCTGCCGCTCACGTACACGTGTTTTACAGTGATTCTTCCCAATACCAAAACAGTGCAATGAAACATATGTTTTGCGTGCTGCCGAGACCTGCTTTATATGTATTTATATTTAATACACATCTGTACATAAAACATTATACCCTATTTACTCTTCGAGTACCAGGTACAAATATGAACATACCTATATGTGGGAAGCATTTCAGGGCTTTACGAAACGCCAACAATTAACGCCAAATGAAAATGAAATCGAGTGAAAAACGTCCCACAGGGCAATGGCGTAAAGTAATGTAAGAAACCCCGAAGCAGAAGTAGGCCAGTCGAAGTGGGTTGAAAAGGGCACTTGGAAAAGCTATACAAGATATTTTCTTTCTGTTGAGGTGAAAGCTGATAAATGTGTAGGGTTCTCATCGTCTCTAGGCGCTCCATAACAGCATTTGCTATTTTTCTCAGCTTTAAATATTAATTTCAATTTCATTTCCCCACCTTGTTTCCCCATATAAAGGCTGTCTTTCATAAAGCATCAGCATAAATGAACTCTTTTTCACATAAGCTATGGGATACCCCTTATGGCATTTTTTTCCTTCCCCCATTGTAGCTTTTATTTCCTTTCTATTCGGCTTTGCTTCTCAGCTGCCCCTTGCTATCCGATAGGCTTTTTATTGATTATTTCCTGTCTGTGTGGTTACCAATCACTCTTCATGCTGTGGCTATTCCCAGTACCTAGTATAACCTAACCCCACCGTTCGTACCCCAACGAGAGGCAGGAACCACTGCCAGAAGTTTGGCTGCCAACCGGAAATCATTCAATCTTTTTTAATTTTTTGTTTCTCTACTAATTGGTTTACCACAATAAATGAGCATCTTTATTGCCAGCTGCAGAGTGCTACGAGAATTGAGAAGAAAATCCAGTCATTGGTCCAATGGTCAAACAAACAGATTTTGCATTCATTAATGCCATCTAATAAATAATCGTACTTCGAATAGAGAAGCTTATTTTCAGGCAGGATACGGCTAATAGCGATAAATATGTCGCTTGGAAATTATTTCCAGATATTTTGGGTTAATTTAATATACTATTTATCTATTTAGATAAAACGTATTCTGCAGTTCGGCTAAGCACCAACTCAAGTGCAGCAAGAGCTAACCGCATTTGTGAGGTTTTTGGGGCTTTAGACAGTTGTGTCCGTTTTCGACTTGAACTGGCCCGGAGCCCCAGAGACCAGCTGTGATTTACATGTGTCCAAGTTGGAGCGCTTCTCCTGCCTCCTTCCCCGACAGCGATTGTCATGCAGCCGGCTTGGGATTAGTGCTATGTGAGATGGCCCTGCCACAGGACCTGCTCTTCCCATTCTCCTTCACTTTTAGGTTGCATGCGGACTAACTGCGGCAAAACAACACGCAACACTTCCACTGTACTGCCACTAAGTGACTGCTGCAGCAAAGTTAATCAGCTGAGGAAATACCCTATTAAAACCACCAACTTGGGATTACTTTTTATGATCTATCCGAGTAAGTTATTGTTCCTCAGTTGATTGCTTTGTCGATTGTGAGTCGACGGGGATTTGGTTTATTAGCTTATCGACGCATAAGCCACTTTTCCAAGTACTGGTCCTTAAGCTTCCACAAACCACCCTTCGGGACACGATCTAAATGAGATTCCATGCTTTATAAATTCAAATGAATTCCATTTTCATGGCCTTCTCAAGTACTGCAGGATGGCGTACGGGAGACTTGTGGAGCACTGGGGAAAAGTGTTGAAAATGTCGCCGTTTCCCATCCGTTGTGCACTGCACACTAAATCTTAAGTTGGCTTTTCGGATTCCCGTTATGAGCTGCTTACCGTGTGCATAAATATTCCTGTTCCTCTAACCATTTTCCACTCTCTGTACCTCTCTCTCTCTCCCCGTTGCGCTCGCTTCAACTGCTGTTCTTCTCTCTCCTGCCTCTCCCTCTTCCTTTGTGTAGGTTTAAGCAGGTCGTAACTTTTACCGTTTCTTGTTGCCTTTTTGCTTTTTTTTAGTCTCTTCGAAGTTGGTGCTAGGCACGTGATTTTTCTCTCTCTCTCTCTTATTTGCTTCCTCCAGCTCATTGTTCTCTCTCATTAGGGTTTCTGGTTAGGCTGTCATGGCAAATGCCATTTTGATTGTTCGTTATTGAGTCCTCCGCCAGGCCATAATCTGCATTATTTGCCTAATTTATGCCACAAATAAGTATGTAGTTTGTTCATTATATTTGCGGTTAACGGCAGTCGACATAAGCCTTACATTTCGTCAGGCAGTTCGATGAGAGAGTCAGAGCTCTATCTATGGCATATTGCATATCTTGATGATTGTCTTCAAGTTTTATATTTGTTATTCATTTTAGAAGTCAGACAGCTAAAGCTGCATAAAAGGTATCACATAGCCGACTCATCTTTATGTCTGCACATCAGCTTTAGTGCTCCGCTGCTGACTAACGCTCACATGACTGGGCTCCCACTGACTGGCTCTCCCCCGGTGCTGTCCATTGCATTTGATGCATGTCAATTCAGAAAATAGTTTTAAAAAAAGTATATTTTACCTCTGCTTTGATTCTGATAAGCGGATGTCAAAGATAGGCGGTTGATGGACAGGGAAACTACGCGGGAATATGGTAAAGGGAATGACAGCTAGAACGTATGCATGTACATAGCTATGTACATATGTATCAGTCATTTAGTACGAGGGTATCCCCGACGTCACCCAACGGTGCTTATTCACACTTTTGTCAGCGCAGTAAAATATTATCATGACCGAATGAGCACGGAACCCTTCTTAACCATATAAAATTTGAAATTCCATTAACGCTACCATTGAGGAAAAAAGAATAGAAAGAAATGGGACCGGGCATTATGATGTGAACAGAGACCATAAAATGGTAGTGCAAATTGCAAGTAAATCTGTGTCAGCATTTCAGCTCTCGCTGCATCAGTTTCAATTTTCTCAACTGCTTTTCCTCGCGCTTGTGGAAAAGGGGGAAGCGAAGAGGGATGCCAGAGGGCTGACAAGATGGCCGGCGCGCCAAGGGAGAGCATAAATAACGGCATCATTCCATTTCCGCGAACATAAAATTGAAAAATGTTGTGCAAATTACGTGTAAATACCAAAAACAGAACCAAACAACCAGCACCGAAATCGCAATGAAAGAGCGCGTAAATGTTGCGGCCGGAAACTGTTTCTTCGTGTGTTTGTGTATGTGCGCACTGGTCCTTTTGTGCATGTGTGTGTGGGTTTGTGATTGTGTCATGTGAGAGCAAGAGTGTGTGTGCCTGTACCAGGCGGAAAGTGTGGCAACTGCATTGAGGTTTACGGCGACGGAGGCTGATTACACTCCCATTCGTACCGTGCCACGTGCAGCAAACTTTCATGGTAAACAACATTCTCTCATTGCGTTTTTTATACCCGGGGATACAACTTTTTAAAAAATAACTACAACTGTGATGGCAGTTTAAACGAATTTCAACAGATTAGCTGCAAAGTTGAAAAGCTCGAATACTATTTCATCCGTATGGATATACCTAGATTTGGTGTTACAACTTGACTGCACAATATTTATGGATTGTTAATTGTTTTTGCATTTGTTCTTTTAAAGCAGATAAAATATCAGAAAAAACGTCCATAGTTTGGAATAGTTGAATCTAGCCTTCCCACAAGCGTTACTTTCTAGGGTAATTGCTGGCATGCTCGTTTCTTGCCTTTCGTGTCGTTTGCCTTTCAGCCAGCATAATTCTCTGTGATATTCCACACTTGATATTTGCATAACAGTCAACCACAGTCAAGTGCTCCACAAATATCCAATTACCAAATAGAGAAAATTGCGGCGTAAAAACTTGTTAGCAATTGGCAAGAGCCAAAATGCTGATGTATAAATAATTCCTAACCATTATGGGTGTGCTGACACAAGTGGCCATAACCTCACATAACAAACAGGCAGCGCAGTGCTCCCACATTCGCCTGTCTACCCAGCAGGAAATTGCCATAAGCACGCACAAATTGTTGGAGGGTGAGAAAAGGAGAGCATTTGCACAATTTACATGAAATTGGTTTGCACTTACGGGCAGCCCCCTTCCATGCTGCCCCATACACATAGAAATATACGAGTATGTACATACTCTATAAATGTAGACTCACTCATGTAGTCGCATTTGATGGGCTCGGGTGGGGGCTCGTTGAATTGCCTGAGCCAGCTCATCAGGGTCGCCAGTTTGTTGCGTTTCGTTTGGGTCCGCTCGCACTTGAGGACCGCCTCAGAGTCGAGCTCGAAGCCCGGATTGAATTGGCCCATGTCCCAGAACTTCTGGACGGCGTTGCGGTACATTGTACGTGGTGCAGCTCTCAACAGGTGTCGGCAAACTGAAGAGAAGGAATACCTTGCAAAGGTGTTCTGATTGATAGCTGGGCCTCGCGCAGGCAGCCATAAATTTAGCTCAACCACTGATAACAAAGACCAAGTTACATGTCAATCAAATGTGAACTTCTTTCCACATTTTCCCCCTTCTTTATTCGTTGAGCAACCACACAAAATCCCAAACTAATTTCTGCTGTCAATATTCATAATAAGCGCTGAAATCAAGGCTGAGACAAAGGCAGGCCCCGATATTTATGGCCCTCTGCTGCAAACACATCTTACTGGCAAGCCATAATTCACAAAAATCCACAACAATGGAAGTCGTAAAATTGAGAAATTTATTTGCATAAAAATGTATGGGAATGGCATCATAAAGTGTCTCTCGCGGGGGTCCAATGAAATTTCCAGAATTCAAACTAAATCAATCAATTCCAAAGTAGATATATTTTAGTATTAACTAAAATAAAATTGATTTCATAAGAATAAATGATTTCCTTAAACAATTAGCACACTGACATGCTTAGAATACTCAAATAATATTTTATTTACTTTCTTAAAGTATCTGAAAAATGTCCCCCACATAGCAATTTGAATTTGTGAAGATTTGAGCTCGTAAAGTGTTTTTTGTGAGATTTATCATAAAGCATTAATCATTCCGAGCGATTGCAGCAAATCAATTATCCACAAAAGCGAAGATTCATCATCTGACTCCGACTTTAACTTGTCTTGGCCCCTGCTCATCACAACAGATTATCGCCAGCGCCGCAACGCCGATGCGTCGAAACTTTGTCGCAAAGCAAACAAATTGGGAGAGCATGGAGGACACAGAGGGCGGCCTAGCGACAGAGGGAAAGCGAGACTAAAGAGCTGTTAAGAGCTACTCCTCCTGGCCGGTGTCAGCGATTTTTCACTTTAACAGCTTCGCATTCATCTCTAATAAGTGGCATTGAGAGCGTATCTGTGTATACATGTACCGATGTATAATGGCGTCTTTTGGTGTATGTCTGGCCAAAATAAAACTGAATTTTGCTTCTTCTTCGGCTTGCCGTTGCCTGGCAGCATTCTCTTATTGCATTTGCATGCCGAACAAAATTTCCATAAGAAAATGGCATAAAATCATACAATATTAACCAAAGGAGAGGCAGCGCAGAGGGGAGAACTTGCTTGGATTAGGAAGAGTAAAACTTTAGCAACCAATTTTCTTTAGCATAACTTGCAAGCGCTATTTAAGTTCATTTTTCGGTTTCGTTGAGAGCTCTTCGAGCTTCTTTTGACTCTTTCACGGAAAGACAGCTACGTAGACAGTTTTTAAAGAGGATTATAAGAGAGAATTATAATTAAAACAAAATCAAAATACCTTTCTGATCTTTGACTACTCAGTACACAACTATCTATCTTGAGAAACTTCAAACTTTTGTCAGCTAGCAAGTTCCTATTGAATCCTGTATGACTTGTCCGCGGTAAGCTAATGGTGAAGATGATAAATACTTGAGGATCTGTAGAGAAGGGAACCTCTTCAAAGGAGCATTCCGTTTCCTTGTTTTATATCCTATACGTGACTCTCCATTGAATGCATTCTCAGCAGGTGAGAAGGGGCGTTGTTGGGTGGTAAGTAAGTTGGAAATGGGCGCTGCACCATCGGGACTCATGCTTTGGCATTCATTTTATTTGCGCATTTCTTCATCATTCGTTTGCTGGCAAGAGAAGATTGTGAGGAAGGCCAGGAATGTGGGACTACCGCGACTGAAAGCGCGGCCAGACCATAAATTCCACGTGACTGTGTGGGCAGGCAGAGAAGGCTGCACCTTCACCATCGTAAATGAAGACATTTTGTGGCTCAAAAAAGGGGTTTATGGAGTTCTTAGCCAGGCATATGCATTAAAGATTTTTATTGTTAGATTTTCCTTGAATTATTTGAGCCCTCACACATACAATATATTTACATATATGTATGTATAGGGACATAAACAACATAAAGTATGTAAATAGCCAGCATATTTCTTTATGGCATTTTTGCTTTCTGTATAAATAAATCTGAGCGTGAAGAGTAAAGGCTGCCAAGTGGATTAAATATGAAGGAAGGGCGAAGCTGAGAAGGAGGGAACAGCCCAGAGCATGTCGGGATACTTGGGCACTAAATAGAGCATGAAATCGAAGGAGAAGCCCCCAGGATTAGCCCAAGCCCTAAGTGAGCAAAGACATTTTTATGACTTAATTTACAAACAAAGTTTTGTAAGTTTAACGAGTGTCTAGCAAGCGATGCGAAAAATCTGTGATAAATAAGTTTCCCAAAATACTTTGATACGCTCAAACCTCAATTGCATCCGAGTGCACTTTTCCCCAACATAGTCTGAGATGATCTTTAAATACGCTACGATACCACTTGGCTGCCAGAATAGGATTTTCCTAAAGCTGAGCCAAGCGGAGGTCTGTTCCGGCTGACCTGCTGCAACCATAAGAAAAACATCTTTGAGCTTATTTGGTGAGTCAGTTTTATAATGAGGTTGACCTTACTGCTGGCTTGCCCTTTGCCTGTCACTGGTAATCGCATGGTCTGACCTCCACTGACAGAGTCCAAGGATGAGGCGAGAAAAATACTTTAAAAAAAGTATCAATTGATGGAGCCAAAGTTCTGTAAGTTGCCAAAAAAACAAACACCTGCAGTGGCAGTGGCCGTGGCAGTTGCAATCTGCATCTTTGTTGCGGGTGCAATTGCTGTGCGGCCGTTGGCAAAGTCATAAATTTTGATAAATGAAGTGGGATGCCGTGTCGCCAGCTAGTTATCAATGTTGCCATTGTCCGGGCTGAGTCTGTCCATCCGTTCTTCCTGTTCGGCCCATGTTTGGCAGACATCCAAAAAACAAACACCCACTCAACGCTTGTTGCTGCTGCTAGGATACCCTTTCCATAGCCAAAAGGTCTCTTTACCCCCGAAGAGCATCTAAGTTTCGCTGCTGTTGCTTCTTGAGTGGGACGGATGCCTTTGGCTTTCCTTCTAGTTGGCTTTTCAATTTACTGTTTGTTTGGGTCTTTTCTATGGAATTTCCCATTGTTGCGGTGGTGTCAGAGCAATTGTTGTTTCACGTTTTCTCGCTTCTCCTGCTCCTTTTGCTCACCTGCAAAAATGTTGCTCATGCATATGCAACAGCTTCCGAAACGCTGCATAAATCATTCGCAGCGTTGCACGCTGAGCGAACGTTTTCGTATCCCCCTTTATTGACTTTTTCTGTCAGCATGGGCAAAATATTAATTAACTAGAGACAGAAAGACACAATGAGATTGAGGGAAGATTAATGAGTATCTCACGGTCTGGCGCTCTGTCACAACTACAATTCTGTTCCAGCCTGTAAAAGTTTGTCTGTTTCTGTCGTAGTCAGTGCCCTCAATTATGTTTAAATTTACTTGGTTAACATTGATAAAACATCGAAGGGAAACCGTTTTAGGATAGATTCGAGAAACTGATAAACATCACATGCTGATTGTCAGCGATAAAATTTGTATGTAAATAAGGTAATAAATAACTGAAACTGAAATCTCAGGAAGGCAAGAGTGCAAAACTCTTAAACTAATTTGGATAGAAACAATAGAAGTGGCCATGTCGTCTTGTCTATGCCGAGAGCTTTCAATAATGAATTATGTTTCTGCAAGGTTTGAGGGACTCAATCTATGAGCATATATACATACATATATATCTCATCTTATTACCTTATCAATCTTACTACGACAAAGCTCGTAGCAACCATTTCAATGAAATCTATTTTGGTGGCAATCAAATCTAGTTCTGTGATCTTTGGTAGAAACTCTGCCGGTTTTTTGGGACTTTCGCTTGCAATCAGCGCTGACAAATTGCCAATCGATTTTGAAAAGACAGACTGCAGCGCCTGTGCGACTTTTTCCCTCTCAAACGCTCTACGCTCTATGACTGTCTGTGGAAAGAATAACAAAGTTTTGTTTGCGTTTTGATGATTGCCGAAGACAATGAAATGGCAATCAAAGTCACGTGCCACCCATCGCCAGCTGCAAAAAGTTGCATGTAGATTTGTTCGGTGGGGAAAAATCAAATAAAGGAGGAGAAAAGTATGGGAGAGAGAGGGAACGGATGGGAACGAAACGTATCAGGCCCACAGAAGCTAAGGTACAAATATATTTTTGCTGTCTATTTCGTTTTGAATGTCGGAAACAAATGGCGCGCTTGGGATGCCCACACCAAGACCGAGAACAAATCAAAACATAAAAAGAACAACGCATTTCAATTGCATGCCAAAACCGTGTCTAATATGCTCATTAGCCCTTTTAGTGTCAGATAAGACACATTTAACAGATTTGAAATCTTGTTCTTCTTTATTTGATTGTCATATCATGACCCTGAGCCAGACCCTGACCCCTGCCACGACTTACCTTTGTTGCTCGGTCCATTGGCCGTCTGCAGCGAAGACATGGGTATGGCCAGGCAATTGCGCGATGGGGCCGGCACCGACAGTGCCAGATCCTGTGGCGGCTCGGAGCGCGGACATGGCGTGTACGCAATCTTGCTGCCACGTCCGGGCGTGGGACTGACCCGGGCATGACGTCCACCGGTTACGGTGCCTACGCCTCCGCCTCCGCCTCCGCGTTCGCTCATGTCTGCCTTGGACTCACACTTTTACTGGGCGGATAAATGCATTTTGCAGCGGCATCCGCTCTGCCCCAGAGCTGAGAGTGGACAAGTGGAGCAGCTAAGGCAGCAGGTTTGTGGTTGAATTATGACATATGGCAGTGGTGTGGCATGCAGCCCGCTTCCGGCTCTTGTGTGTGTCGATGTCGATCCCAGGCAGTTTACGTTAATGCTAATGCACGGATTCCAAATATCTTCGGGGGGGAAGGGTGGCTTTTAGCACTCGGAATGGCCGAAACTTTTGCATTCAATTGGCGGAGGCTGGGTGAGGACTGCGACCTGAGTGCACTCGTGAATGGCTGCCGAATGAGCTGGTGGAGGCAGGCGATGCGGTGTGGTGTTGTGGTACCTGACCGTGAGCAAGGCTAAGGATAACACACGCGGCGCAAGGACAAGGACACGGGGATACAGCCAGAAGCAACGACAGCGGCAACGGCAGCGGCAACGGCAACGACAACAAATCGAAACTTTACAACATTCAAAACGGCTCTCTACTTCACTCACTGTCAATGCAACGGCAACACGGGGCTACACCAACAACATTTGCCACATCCACGTGCGACCAGTCGACTTGCACTGCTCGATGTCCTGTTGACGACTGAGACGAAGGCGGAAAGTGGAAGTGCAGCCACAGCCGCAGACACGGGCGTACAGTGGGAACAAGAGGACAAAGAGGCAGAGCAAGACGACAGCTTCTCGTGCGGGCATAAAAATAACACGATGCCAAGTGCCGACTACACACAGTGGTCCCCACTCCGACGAAAAGAGGTGGTAAAAGCCAACTCATTTCATGAGCGCTGTGGGTAAAATGATTGTAATAGAGAATATTCCATAGCTTTCAAAAATCGGATGCATTTTTATTATGTGAGTTTATTGTTTAAAAAATAAGCCCATTGTCCAAACCATCTACCTTTTGGATACTTTTTTTAATTTGACTGTGCAAACCCACTGTGCGACAACGACGACGATGACACCAATAACAACGAGAAAGGCCGAAGCAAAGCAAAACAAACAAAAGACTCGTACTACCCGCCAACCCATCCATCCCCATCACACCCCACCTTTACAAATATCCGACTCTCTCTCACGGTTAGCATCCTCCACGTTATATATCAGCTGATTAAATATTTATTGTACCCTTTATATATTTTTTTAAAATGTATTCCTTTTAAAATTATTTTAAAAATATTTCCTGATTTTATTTACGTGCTTTTTCTCGACATGAAGTATGAATGTAAAAAGCGGGCAGCTACATATGCATGTACATATGTACACATGTAGGTAAAAAGTTCAGAAAAGCTTTTCGGTTCTGTTAACTTTACAGAATAGCTTTTTGCCAGTGATGTTTCGCTTTTCGGTTATGTTAACTTTACAGAATAGCTTTTTGCTAGTGATGTTCGCATTTATAAATATGCTTCTTTATGGCGGTAAGTTAAAAAAATCTCTCTCTACCTTTTCAATTTTGCTACAACAAAATGTAACACTACATAAAATGTATTGTTAGATGTAATGTAATGTATATTTAATGTATTTTTCCATTTCCCCGTTGGAAGATGTCGGATTATTACCACGTATACGCAATGAACTGTAATGTAATGAAATCGTACCACTCGTACATCCACTGCTTCAACCGATTCATTTTCCATTTTCTGAAAAGATTCACAATGATCTATAAAAGATTTGCATCCCATTCCCGCACCGCCAAAGTGGATTAGCAAATAAAAACTTTACATTTCTCATTTAATTTGTATATTCTGTTTTGTCTTTATTGGTTTTAGTTCTTGCCTGTTAAGTAGAATATAATTATTATTAAAATTGTTCTTTTAGATTCGTTTCGGTTTCTGCTTGCTCTCAGATCACACGGACCGAGCGTGGAATTAGTAGTGGCATTTTATTTTCTGGTTGTAGTTCACTCTGATCTGATTATGGGTCGTGTGACCACATTAATACTTTTCGATGGTTCTCACTGCAATTTTCTATTTAATCATGTCTCTTGAGGAGTTAGCTTCAGTTCCAGTTGGATATTAATTCTCGATTAATTTAATTACAATTTAGGGCTTAGAATTTACAGTTTATAAATTTATTTCAGTTGAGTTTTTCCTATGGGTGAAATTATAGTTTAGATTTAGGTGTTTTGGTGTGACTATATAGTTATGACTGCAGCTGTACTGTTGCGCTGCACATTGTGGTAGGTAAAGCTTTATGTATTCAATATCGATACTCGTTATATTAAGTTTTAACAATTATGCTCACTTAGGCCTAAAACATATCGGTTTGCCCTATCAGTTTGAATCTGATGCCCGTCTCTTCTCATTTATTTCTTTATTTTGTGAGTAGGAAAAAAATGTAATCAATTGTTGCTGTCATCGGATCGAATAAAATTTATTTTGCCAAACATTCCGGGAACTAATTTGAGTATCTGTTTTTTTTTAAGTCTGTAATTATGTGTGGGTGTGTGCGTGCTGACAAAAAAGAAAAATCAAGTAACGTATATTATTAAAACTTAAATTAAATATAAAAAACATAAATTCATTTGTATGTGTTTAAGAAAGCTACAAAATACAAATACAGTATTGAAGTCAAGTCATAAAACTATTCTTGTCAGCATTACCTATCACTAAATTGTATAAGAACTTTATATTTAATCAAAATGCTTTAGTATCTCTATGTAAATCTCCTGTTTGCATACCCTATAATATCCATATACTATCGTTTAAAATTTGATTCGTTCAAGGCCTACAATTGCTTTCCACACATATTTGGATATCAAATCTATAACACGCCTGACAATTATTGGTTCAAAGAGCTGAAGGAATCGTTCAAGGTCGTTATCAATATTGGGTTATACGGCATTCGATTATTCTCGTAGACATTTAGTGCAGTTCCAAATTGAGGAAAAGTGTGAAACGGGCAAACTACATGCCTGGGGTATAGGTACATACGGTTATGGTATATTGGACATCAAGAATAACATTCATATTTCGATATATGTATGTGTATAACATATTTATATAGACGAATTTCTTCATGATGAAATCTCTTGTTAGGTGGTTTATTGGGCATACATTACATGCATTACTTGTTAAATTCTTATCGCATTAAAGTGGAGCGTGCATATGACGTGCCTGGGGTCTCTCCAGTTCCAGTTTGGGGGCTGGCCGCAGATCCTTGACTATCCATCCATTTATTCGAGTATGTATGGACTATGGCTACGCTTAACTTAATTAACTTGACTTTGGAGCTCAGTGATCATCATCAGCCACAGCAGAGTCAAACACACAAGAGGAAATAGTATCCTTTTCGCCAATTCGTATTAATGAGAGGGGATGATGAAGCTGTGTGTTTGTAGAATTTCTTGTAAGCCAATCTAGAAACCAGTAAAGTTCCCAACAGAATATAATAGAAAAGAAGAGAATTTTTTGCGAAAAAAGAAAACGACAATTTGTTGGTTTTTTGTTTCGAGGTTTTTAAAATGTTTGTGTATTTTTTTCAAAGAAAGTTCTGTTTGTTCTTGTTTGTTTGTTTGCTGATGCATTCCATTCATCTTCATGTTCTGTTGCAATTTTTACAATATTCATAAATATAGTTATTCATATATGTATATGTATATATAGCATTATACATATATTTATTCATATAGATATAGGCGCAAGATGTTGGTTTTCTTTCTATGCCCTTCAAAATATTGTAATTTGCTAAAAACATCTTTTATTTGCTGCTGCATATTTTAACAATGTTCGGTTTGGTTTTTTAATAGTATTTATTTTAATTCAATTTTATGGCTTTTGCTTTGCAAACGAAAATTAAAATTTATGCACTTTTAGAATGTTTGGATGAAATCGGAAAACCCAGCACCATTTCTACAAGGCAAATCTGCTGCATAATTTCGAGGGAATGGACACACTCCTCGAGTGCAAAGACTCAGCTTGCTGCTCTAACTGTACTGGCTTTACCCGTTGTTGCTTTAGTTAAAACAATTAAATTTTCATCCCCAGTTTAACAATTTTGAGAGTTTTGAAAAAATTCGTGTTTGTCCTTCGCCTTCAATTTTTTTAGATTTTTTGTTATAATTTCATTGTTTTAAAACGCACAAATTTTCGCTACAAAATCTTTTCGTTTTTGTTTGTTAAAAAAAGTTATAGAAAAGTTTTTCGTTTTTTTTTTTGTTCATATCTTTAGCGCAAATGGTGTTTTTGTTTTAGTTTTTTTGTGTTGCCCTTCAGTGACCTGTCCAAAGTCAAGCAAACAAAAAAGATCAAATTTCACTTAAATATTATATTATAGAAAACACGCAAGATATTTGTGTTCCTTTTATAACGTTGAAGTTATACTCACAGTAGATTTTTGCAGTGGAGAAGAGTTAGAGTTAGCATTAGAAAGAGATGCTTGATCAAAGTAGGATGGTGGGTGTCTGGATGGGTGTGTGACGAGCTGGGGTGAGGTATGGGGGTGTTTGTGGATTGTGAACAATCGGTGAACAAACATCACGACAAGTTTTGTTTGGTTTAGTTCAGAAAAGGAAACAAGGTTTTCGATATGAAATTAAATTTAAACCAAGTACAGTTGTGTACAAAGTACAGTTTGCTTTGGTCGCGCAGACTTTCTTCTTGTTCGTTAATTAGGCAGCAGTACACAAAGAGAGAAAGATAGGCAGATAGATAGACAGATAGATTGATAGTTGTTGGTAAGGTTGGGTGGAGACAGAGCGGGAAGGTAAAAGCTTGCGGTTTGCTGTGGGTGCCCAATGGGTTCTTGTTGTAGTTAATTTGTTGTTGCTGATTGGTTGGATTGCCCTTAATCTTAAACCTTTATTTTAATAGTATATATTAGAATATATGCTAAGCTTAGTTGTTGGCTCTGTGTCCTTTGTCTAAGTTTGATTTGGTGATCGTGCTTCTATCGTTTGCATTTTGTTACATTTAAGACAATTGTCCTTGCATTTTTCTAGTTTTTATATATATATATATATAAGTATATATAGCTGCTTCTTATTCTCTTCTTCGCTGCTGCTTCTTCGCCATCGTCTTTGGTTGTTCTTAATAGTTGTCTTACTTGGGAGCTGCCGCTGTTATTGCTGCTCCCCTTTCGTTTTCTCCTCCATTCTTCTTCCTTCCTTCCTTATATATGTGTGTGTTTGATGAAATCGTCTTCCTCCTGCTCTTCGTCTAGCTCTTCCTCTGCTTCGTCTCGCATATAAATATTTAATTTATATTTCTTTATAATAAAATTATATTACCTTTATTAGTATTGTATTTGTATGTATATATAGATTTCCTTTGTATTTATGTATATATAATAGTAAATATTTTTGGTTGCTTGTTCTTGCTGCATTATATACTAGAGAAATGTGTAATTTAGTTGCTTTTTTTGCTTTTAGTAGCGTTTGCTTTGCTAAATGTTAAATCTGCTCATATATGGATATTTGTTCGCTTAAGTCTGCTACAAATATCGCCGACAAATCAGCTGTCTATCAAGGACCTTCGGACTGAGATCCTCCTGGCCCTCGTACAGCCCCCAAAATATGCCTCTTCTGCTGCGCGCCAGACAAATGTATGCATATAGTAGTATACATATATACACATATATATATATATATGGATCGTGTATATATGTATATAATTATTTTGGTTTTAAATTTAATTTTATATCGAAAATGTATTTGTAGTTGGTTTTTCTTTTTGTTTTTTTTGTAATTTTTATTTGGTTTTATTTTCTTTATATTTATTAATTTTAAATTTAAATATAATTTAATAAGAAGAATTTGTTGTTGTTTGATTTTACATTATTTATAATATATATATGTTGTATTTATAATATATTTTACTTCTTGTTGTTCTGACATGTCTGTGTGTATGTGTTGGTGTTGGTATTGGTGTGGTGTGGTGTGGTGTAGTGTGTAAGTGAGGGTGTAGTTGTGGTTTCGGATGTGGGTAGTGTGTCTATATAAAGTTTGCCAGTTTGCAAAAATTTTCAAATATTCTTTCTTTAACAGTTTTTAGTTTTTATTTGTATTTTTATTTGCTGTTTGTTTAGCTTTTATTTTATTTTTTATTTTCTCTTGCAACGAAATCGACAAATTTTGTTAATACCTAAACACAGTTTGTTTTTATCCATTAGCTACAGATTCTAGTCTTCTTTTTGCTCTTCTTAAAACGAAAACTGAGATAACAAAATGCAGCCGCTTTCGTTGTCGTCGCCAGATGGCGCTGACGCCCAAACGGAACTGGAGGCTTTCTTTCGCCTGCTGCTTTTGCTTATCCTCCCGATACTGCGTGCTTGTGCTGGGTTCTTCTCGTTTAGTATTTCTTGGTAACATGCGATTTTTCTTGTTTGAATTGTAGTTGTTGTTGTAGATGTTGCTCTTTTAAACGGTGACTTCATTAAATTGTATGTTGTTCTTGTTGTTGTTTGGTTGCATTACAAATTTGTTTGTTGGATGTAATTATTTGAGGGCTTGGTTGATGTTCGTTCATGTGGTGTTTTGCTTGTTTAAATTTTCATTTGCTTTTGCGTTTATTTAAGTGTAAGTTTCATTTGTATTAAAGTTTCTTAAATGTTTTTTGCTTCTTATTCCTCCGCTTCATGTTGCTTTTTGTTGTTTTTTCTTAACTCTTTGTTGTTTTATTTTATGTTTTGTTTTTAAGATCTTTTACTGGGGTCCATAGCAACAGCGTGGCGCGATGTTATTGCGCACAGCTACAGTCTTCGTCAACATCTTAAACAAATAGAAAGGCTTAAAAAGAAATAATTTAACGCTTCACTTCGATGTCATCATGGTCACGAACTCTGCAACGAAAAGAGGTGAACGGTGTGTCGATTAGTATTTTAATTCTAGAACTATTGGATGAAAAAGATCTCCAACAGAGCTCAAAGTTTAGTAGACCAGACGCTGAGACAGCACAAAAGCACGTGTCTATATGTATGCATGTGCATATTAACGAGTACAAGTTAAGTTTGTCATTGGGATAGTATTAAACTTAAGAGAAATACTCTTTTTTGCGTTGTCAACTCTAATTGACACACATGAGGTGGCAGCAAGTACAGAACTTGACACAGCAAATCACATATCGACCAGAGCTTAGCGCTGTCATTAACCTTCTACTAAATTAAGACGGCAATTAATCAATCGCACAACAAGCAGTGCACACCAACAAAAACAAACAGTGAAACGTGAAGCAACAACACCCTATGGTGTGGAAGGGGATAAACGCGACGCAGCCAATCAATAAGACTAACGAGCCAGTCACGAGACGCCCGATGAGAACACTTCTCAGCACACCCCCACACACATGAATACTGGCACACAAAAGCGTCGCCAAGGCACAGATTTACTAGGTGCAAAGACTCACTCTGAAAATTGCCAGAGATTATAGACTCTCTTTCGCTCTTCCGAAAATAGAAAGCAGACTGACTGGCAGAGACAGGAGCAGAGAGACGCTGTATTTATACAAGGTAAAGCAGACCCGACCCCCAACCCAGAGTGCTCTCATGCCAGTTTCGTGAATTTGCTCTATTATGTTTGTCGTGTCAATCAGAATAAGAACATCGAAGAGTGGTAATGCCTTGCCTAGCTTATAGTGCACCACAAGCCGAGCATCATAAAATTCAGCAGGCAACGTCATATGCAGATACGGAAGCAGCGAAACTGCTGCGAATGCAATAAAGATTACCCGCCGCCTCTGCAGCAGATGGACACAGTCGATAAAAAAAGCATCAGCATGAACTCAATCAATGTCCGATAATGGGGAAGACGGCGAAGTGGGAGTGGGAGGTGATGGTGCCGCCGAGCTCTTCCCTGTGGTACTGCACATGGTACATGGTGTGCTTGCTTGTGTGTGTGTGGGTGTGTCCCCAATTTATCAGGTGTTTGCATTTTTCTATTTTTAACAAGAGAAATAGCTATTCTCTGCTACTACTTCTGCTGCTGCTGCCGCAGGCGCTGCCAACTGTTCTCGCTGATTGCACTTCTTCCTCCTATTCTTCTTGTTTTCTACTAGGGGGTGACTGCATTCTTCAGATACTTGAAGGAAGGCACAACAAGAAAGAGGGCGTGGGTCGTGTAATTAGCAAAATTGCTTCTGGCCAGCGCCAGGGTTCAAGGACTTTCAATGTCCGGAAGGGAGTACTCCCCAACGAATATTTCTATCCTTCTAATCCCAATATTGTTGAACACACCCATCTAATAAAGGAAATCCATATTCGTGCGTAATAAAGGTTTAAAAATAAAACGTTATTGGAATAGAAAACGCTACCAAAGAATGTTTATGGGCCAAAGTTCAGGCCCGCCCGGAAATGGGCTTACCCAGAATGCAAAATACACGAGACACATGCCTCGCCCTCTTCGGGTAGACCTTGACTTTTGCCACGAACGCTCGCGCCCTTTTGATTACATCTCGTCCCAAAAACATCATTCACGTAGAAAAACTCCACTTAAAGCACACCCCATTTGGTGGTGATTATAGGGAATTCTCATGAGAGGGGTTGGCGGCCGTTGGAGAGCAATTAAAATGAAATTAGAGTCGATCGCGTTCAAACCTATTCCATCTGCCGCGCCCAGTGCTGGCCGCCAAGTAATATGCTGGCAAATTTTCATGCATTTTCTTTTAGACTTTTGGCAATCCCTCAAGCGCACCTTCCCCGCCCGCATTACGTTGTTTGGTGTTTTTGTGGTTCTGGTGTTTATCTTTCGTCGTTTTGTTTACATTCACCAATTTATTATCTCCACTCTCCTCACCCCCTGTCACCATCCATCTGCCTTGCATTGCCTTGTATATGTAAATACCCTTGCAGGTGGGATAGGGTATGGGTATATGCGCAGAAACATAAACCGCACAGAAAGAAGCAGTGCCAAACTCCCATCCATATACAGTTAGAATTTTCACATACTTCACTTAGCTTTCAAATTAATCAAAATCTGACTGACATTTGTTTTGAGGGTATCTGAAGCTGTGATATATTTTTATTTTCTGCAGAACGCCCACTATTTCAATCCTAGCCACGTTGCTGGGCAAATGTTTAATTTGTTTCTTCACTGTATTTTGTTTAACATTTTATTTGATTTCTGACTTGCGGCTGCCATTGCTGTTGTTCATTTTTTGCCGCTGTTGTTCTTGCCGGCTATGTGTGTATGTCCAGCTCCCTTCTTGCTTTTCTGACAACATTTGTATATTTGGCAAGTGGCCAAGTAAGTCTCATCCCATTCCGATTCAGAATCCCCATTCCCCAATACTCAGATATTCTCCAACACAAAACATATTCATTGTTTCAACCATATATTTTTTCCTCTTGCTAAATGTCCAAAGAGGGGTGGTGTCGCTGTCGGTGTTGGAGGAAATGGAGATGGGGGCCGGCCCCTGCACTGAAGCCGGCAAGGCACCAATAAAGAATTTGGTTAATTGGCAATAAGCGAAATCGCTACAAGGCGAGCGAACAATCCTCAGAATGGCAAAACTTGTATTAAAATGTATTTCATTTTATTTTTTGTTTCTGGGTGGGCCCCTCTGGGTCGCCACCCGCCACCGCTTGCTCTCTTAATCATTTAAGTGTGGAATTTACGCGCGACATTTATTTTTGCTTTTAAAAACATTTAAATTTTCGGCAAAATACATACAACGAAAAATGATGATTGGCTTGCCGGGGATGGCAACTGAGGGAAAAATGTTTCGAAAGTGGAAAGTGCCGGTGGAAAGAAGTCCGTCTTTTATAGCCAGTCAACTTATTAATTGACAAAATGGATAGCCCGGTGACTTGTTCTTTATAGCTCTTTACGGGATTCATTTGTTCTTATCTTTATACTATACTAGTTATCTAAAAGTATTATTATTTGCACTATAATACAAATGCAAAATAGCGATTCAGTTATTTTTTATGGAAAATAGGATAAATCTGACCTGATTCCGCTTTGCGCGGGTGTCTACTACTAAATGGTTTCCCCTGAACCTCATCACGATCATTGACTAGATCATCAGTTTTGTTGGCAGTTCCCACTCTCGCTTCTTAGGATTGTTTCAAACATTTTGCTATTTTTATGTATTTTGTTCATAAATTACTTGTGATTAATCTATTTGATCCGAAAAATGCCTGCAGAGGCAGCTAAGACGATTTCTATTTGAACTTGAGAATATACATAGATATGCATACATGCTTAGGTACACGGATACCTCTGTGTATATGTATGTATATATAGATCAGTGTATTGTCCGATTTTAATGGCTACTTTGGCGGATTGGTTGTGTGCTCACAACAAAAGGAAATTTCAGGGGAAAATATCGGGAGTGGGTTGGGGGATATGCCAGTGGGCGGGCGGGCGCGCATAAGATTCTGTTCCCCATTTCGGTTCTCAAATTTTATTTTTTATTTGTATTACTTTTTCTTTTGATGATCATGATGATTGCTTTGTGTTGCTGTTCTCCCTTTCCCTCCCTATTCTCTCACACTCTCGTTCGTTCGTTTGCTCAATTGAAAATTCAATTTTCGAGCAATTAAAAAATTACGAAGAACACAAAACACGAAAAATTCGTATAAAGTACTGAGAGATGCCCATTTGTTTTCTACATACTTATAGAAATCAGCAAGCGTGTTGCCCCAGTGAGTCAGAGAGGGACAAGACAAGAGATCATGTGCCGCACAACTCAGTCGTGACTCAAATGGGATGTCACAGATTAATCTCTGGTGCTGCTGCAATTTTTGTGTGCCAGGTGTAACAATAGCACACCGCACAATAAAATTAGTGGCCAAGAGCCGCACGCAATCCACAAAATGTGGTGGCATACAGTGAAAGCTCTCATTGGCATACGCGGGCCATGTCGTTTACTATCGTGAGTGTAGGCACTCTTCGTACTCACCTTCGTAATTGACCTGACCATCACCATCGATATCAGCCTCACGGATCATCTCATCGACCTCCTCGTCTGTTAACTTCTCGCCCAAATTTGTCATCACGTGACGCAACTCAGCCGCTGAGATGAAGCCGTTGCCATCCTTGTCGAACACTCTGAAAGCTTCTCGGATCTCCTCTTCGCTATCGGTGTCCTTCATTTTGCGTGCCATCATTGTAAGGAATTCTGGGAAATCAATGGTACCGTTGCCTGTGTGGGAAATAATAAGATTATCAAATTACTTTGGTTGCATGTTCTTGGGGGCAGATGGATGCCATCATTATAATAAGTTTAACCCCCCCAAACAGGATAAGGAACAGCCATCTTTATGATGGAAAGGTCTCCCACTCTTTTTTGTGTGTATGTTCGGGGCTGTGTACACTACTTAAAACATTTTCTGGCTCGCGCACCTTCTCTACAAATCTCTCGCATATTTTCAAATTTGCCTAAGCCCCAAACAAACTTATTCCCGCAACTTATATCTGGCCTGGGCACACGTGTGCCGTTTGAAAGATAAGCCTGACTAAGACTCTTTGTGTCAAATCATTGGCTCTCTCTCTCTCGTTCTCTCTTCAACTCTTATCTCCTCTGGCTCTAGTCTGGGGGCCAGGCCAAGAGGAATGAAAATTTGCTAAAGAATTTACCAAACATTTTCCAGAGGGGTTCCTGAAGCACGACAAAAAAAACATAAATGAAGTGGTTGAACCCCGAAATTCTTGTTATACTAATTGAAAAAGTTTCTGTTTAAAGTTGCAAAATAGTTTTGGAGAGGGATAATATAGAAGGAGCAACTTTCGGCCTTAATTGTTATTGACTGACTCTCGACCCGGTCAGGGGCCAGGTCCTGACTTTTCTATCTTTATTTTTCGTCTATAAAATTTTATCATACAATACATGAGAGAATGTTTCCCAGCCAAATGGAGTATAATTTGGGTTCTTGCGGATTGAATGTGTTTTTTATGACACGTACTTTCCCGAAAATGGCTTCCCTCTGGGGAACAACTTTTTAGATATGATGGCTAAAGACAGAATGGAGGTTCAAGTTCCTTTGAACTCATGCTGAACTTGTTTTTCTCAACTTGAATTTAGATCTAATGGCAATGATACAAAGGATAAAGAACAAAGGAGGATGATTAGGGGCAAGGCGAGCTACCGCAAGGCTCATAAATTCAGGACTGTTTTTTTACCCTTTCAATGATTAGATCACAGGGGAAATGTTTGCAACAACTTGAACTGCTCTTCGACCCCCGCATAAAAATAAGGCAGCCTCCACAAAAAGAGGCTGTACAAATAAACACAAGGAAAGGAACTCAAATCGCATTTAATTGAGCTAAAACAAATAAATAATGTTTGCCCAAGTTCAAACGAAAAAAATAACAAATTAGCAATCTAGACACACAAATGTGTGCGATTCAATTCGAATTCAATTTGCGGATTTGCCAATGAAAGATTCATAAATATGTACAACGCTAGTACAACAAGATCACAACAAAAAAACCAATTGCACTTGGGGCTAATTTAAGTATTATTATTATTATTCAATCCGGCAACATCGAAATCCAAAAATGTTGTTCAATAATACATATATGTATGTATATATCGACGGGGGCACCGACTTCGATTTCGGCTCATTTCTGCTGCGATTTCAGATTGTGTTGGGTGGGCGCGCGGGCGCTTGGTCGCCTGCCTATTTATCTGTTTATGATTATATTTAAAACATTTGACGCGATTTCTGTTGCTTTTGGCTTTGCCGATAGGAATTCCCCAAAAAAAAGAAAAGCCAAACCAAATACCAGAAGAAACCCCCCGCCATACCACAGACAGACACCACAAATTGAGACAGACACAAATCATTGAGAAATTTGTTGCCATTTTTGTTAGACGCTTTTTGGACTGGGCACGCCAGAAGAGCCCCATAACCAATTATGATGATCGCCAACACGATGATGACGATGATGATGGGCAATGTCTGCCGAGGTTTTCGGTTTCCATTGCGTTTCAGTTCTTTCTCCTTACACACCCATCCTCACTCGGGCGACTCGCAACGTTGCGCAAAAAATTTTGCAGACAATTTAAAATTTTAATAAGATTTGCTTCCCTCTGCTGCTGCTCTTTGCAGTGGCATCGCTAAATTTAGTTTGGCGCATCTTCCAATACCCAGCCCCAATCCACCTCCCCGTGCAACACTCTATAAATAACACATGGTGATTCCGTTGGTCTGGTCGGGTCTGGTCTGGTCTGTCATCTGTACTGTACGGACGTTGCCATTTTTCTTTCGCAATTTTATTTGTATATTGCTGGACAATTCCATTTGCATGCAAAACTCCTCATAGCCTCTGGAATCTAATGCGGTCGTTTGTATGCGAACGGGACTGGGACTGGGACTGCGGACTGAGTCTGGGACTGGGGCTGGCCATCGTCATCGGGCTGGGAGACGACACCAGCAAAATGTTAAGTAATGAATGTTTAATGTTTCCGTCAGTTTTTGTTGTTTTTTGACTTCGCGCTGCTCTTTTTGGGGGCTACGTTAGTGAGACATTCGAGTGGGCGGAATGATTCGTTTCCTGACTTTGGCGGTTCGTCCACTTCTCTACGATCTTCTAAAAAACATGAGGGTAAAACTTATAGGTACGTGGGGCCACAGCCTGCAGATCAAGTGTCCGCCAAAATGGCTTCAACTGCACTATCCCAACACAAAAAAGTTCTTACATACAACATAAACATATATGAGAGACATTTTTCTACAAATAAAGATGCCAAAAAGTTGACAAACAAATGACAGACTTACTACCCATGTACCCCACCCCAAACCAAACTATTTTTAGCTCTGATAAACAGTTAGTCAAGTGTCTCTACCCCTTTTCCGTCTCTCTATCTTTCCCCAGTGCCAGCTCCTTAAAGCGCCTGCGCTGCTACTGCTGATGATGTCTCTGCTGCTGAGAATGCTGTGCAGAAATGTTGCAGATTTTGTCCTGGATATTTTCATCCACATGCGCACAGAATTTACACGTGCAAGAGCAGCGACAGGAAGAACACAAACACAGCAAGTGAAAGAGAGAGAAAGCTTGGGTGGGGACAAAAAACAGTTGCAAAAGAGTAAGGACAGATAAAGCGTGAAAGAGGGAGAGTCCTGCTGCAGGAAAATACAATTTTCCTTTTTTTGTTGCCATTGTTGCCTGAATTCTGATTTACTTGTTACGCTTTCCTCTCTTATTCTTCTTGTGCAACATAAGAGTTATACATATATGATATGAGAGAGAGAGAGAGAGAGAGAGTTAGACACAGAGTAAACGAAAACAGTGGGGAGGAGCAGGAATATGGCCTAGATTTAAATATTGTACAAACAATTTAATGGAAATTTAAACGCAACGCAAAACAAAGCTTAGAGCAGTGAAAGTTCATTTACTTTTGTTTTTGAAAAATTATTTTACTGCTTTAAACAGGGAATCAAACTGAACTTCTTCCAAAATATACTGCTACATAAAAAAATGTAGTAAAATTTGTTTGCTCCCACTGTATGCAATTTTCACGACTTAATAATTCACTCCACTCTCTCTCTCCTTTCTCTCCCTCTCTCTCTCTTCCACGCTGCCTTTTAAGTTTCGGTGAAAAGGTGAAAAACCTCGCAATAAAAACTGTCGACACATTTTCAATAAATGGCACGAGGCGCGAGGCGCCTGTCGCTCGATTTCCTCCGTACATATGTATGTATGAATGTACATACATTCATATGTACACAGAAATGTACCAAAATAAAAATTGATCTTCCTCTTGCTGCAAAAGAATGTGTTTCGCTTACACCCAAAAACCTGTCTAACGGAACAACCACCTTTTGTCAAAAACAAAAAAGGAAAAGCAAAACAAAAATCTGACAGCAGCCGCAGCCAAAGACAAGACAAGACAAGAGCCAAAATATTTTAGTCATCTATTTTTAATGCCTATGACGTGTTTTTGTTGCATATTTTTAGCCGAAGAAATGATTTTTCCTTTTTGCTGTTGTTCCTCCTCATTGTTTGTCGTGTTTTGGGGTCTGATATGTGTCTGGGATTAGGCCAGAGAACAGTAATAGATTTGGCCAAACAAAATTAGACGGCCAGAAACGGGTTAAAAGGGGATACGACTGGCTCGTCGTTTTTAACGGGGACATTATCCGATGTTGAGTTGGCTAAAAAACTAGTATTTACGACATATGGGTTACGAGATATGGGTCTGACGGACTTGCAAGGGTATCCATAGTGCAACTGAACAACTCTTTGTAATCCCCATTTCCAATTTCCCATTCCCCAAACTTACCATCGGCATCGACCTCGTTTATCATGTCCTGCAGCTCGGCCTCTGTGGGATTCTGTCCCAGGGAGCGCATGACTGTTCCCAATTCCTTTGTTGTGATGGTGCCATCGCCGTCTTTGTCGAATAGCGAGAATGCCTCTTTGAACTCGGCAATTTGTTCCTCTGTCAGCTGATCGGCCTGAAAAGATGCAACGAAACACGAACCGGTTTAATAAGTGTTTAATAATTTCATTACTAAAAGCTAATCTAAACGAACCATTTTTATTTCGTATTTCTATATTGTATATTGTCGAACGATTGTAGAACTTATTGCTTGTAGAATGAATTTGTTGTTCGAAGGCTCGACACAGGTTACCGAATGAGTTTTCAACGATAACTACGATTGGAATGGAGATGAGGCTGGGGCTAGGGCTGGGACTGGGGGTTGGGAATGGATTTCAATGTCATATGCGAAATGTCTCAACGAATAGTATACAATTAGGAATAACAAAAGACGAAAAAGGAGAACAATTGTACTTTGTTTGAATAAATTTGCGTATTGTCGTCTGCTTGTTTGCAAGTCGAATCGAGAAACAATTGTATCTGTATCTATGCAATGGTATCTCCAAAAAGGTGTTAAGTATCCGCTGAATCCACAAAACTTGACGTCAGCCACTGAATAAACGAAACGAAAACCATGGAGGGGCGGGCGACTGCAGAGATACAGTGGGAGAAGGCGACACCCAAAACCGTTTTGTTTTTTATTTCCTTCCCTCTTTTTTTATTGTCATGCGAATGATGAGTGACAAGAGACGTGCCAGTTGTCAGGGTTTCTTTAGCGCCACAGGGAAGAGGCAGGAAACGATCTTCCATGTCCCCTGCTCGGGAGGATGAAATTATTGTTTGTCCGTATATATTTTCAATACATCATACAAATATGAGCAAGCCTCGCGCTCAGGCGATATGCGATAGGCGCATCAAAAATTATACACATATTTATTAATATATTATAATTATTCGTGAAGCAAAAATGCAAAAACAAACTGACTTTGCGTCAGAGGCTGACGTATAAGTATTTATTTAAGCTGACAAGTGCAAAGGCACGCATCAGTCGTTTATAAACAGGGCGTTTCATGACACTACGACGATCGACTATTTGTCGGCATAAGGCATTACCTGAACCGATCCATCCTAGGAATAAACGTATTTTATCACGAACATTATTGTTGAAAGTCATAGATTTTTGCAACTCAAACGTCTCAGTATAAAACCATACTTATATGGTATGTACTTGAAAAAATTCCCTCATCATATCTAATCAGATTTAAAAGCAATTTTTTGCCCTCATATGTAGTACATTTCAAGGTAAAATCGGGCCAGACCACGCCCCGCAGCAAACGCGCCCACTATCTTGTATAACACAAGCGTCAACGACGAAAAATGTGTATGTAATACCTTCTACCATACATATCTTACTTGTCGTCTGGGCCAAACATTTTTATGGACAACTTCCGGCTGATTCTGGCCATAAGAAACCTCTTGAGGAAAGGGGGTGGGCAGTCCGTAACCCACTAAAATAAAGCCAAATCAGCAATTGGCATTGGAATTAGTATAGCGCCCCTAGTTTTTGGCTTTTATCTAATCGGGGGAAAATCAAGAAAATAAGTGCTGCCTTTGGGGTTGCACTTGCTTTGGCCCAGAATTTGTCGCGTTGGCGTCTCGCGTTCAATTGAATTTTGTTTGGCTTATCGCTCTCGGCACTCTTGCAGATAAAAAATGGTTCAGCAGCGTTATGTCATTGCCAGGCATGACTAAGCCACCCAGCCCAAACCAAATCTCAATCCCCCGGCACGGTGCAGATTAAAGCCAAAGCATTGGGACCTCTAAATGGTAGCAAACAACAACAGACCCCACCCACCAGGTCCATTAATGGCATTCCGTGGCAGGAGAGGGGGGGATGGGTATGGATACCTAATTGGGAACCCATTTGTATGCACAATCAGACGCCCACAGCTCAGCGGTAGAGAAGATGACACATCCCTCATTACTGCTTGAAATCTTCCTACTTTAGGAGCAGGACTCAAGCTGCGCACTATTATATAATGAGTCATCCTTCTTGGAACAGAGTGTTGGCCAAGCCAAGAGAGTTCAACTCCAACAAGTTTCTACGTGTTTGGGCGAAAAAGTTTGCCAGACTACAGCAGTTTGTGCCGCTTTGCCGGCTGCTCCAACCGGTTCCGGTGAGTTCAAGTTTTACTTTATGAATGGTATGGTTGACGATTTCAGTAAACTTTTAAGCTGTAACTTGGTTTCTTCGTGGATCATTCTCAAATGCCACCTCACATCATCATATTCACATCATTCTCATTCGAATGATCGATGAAGTCAGCCAAGGAAACTGACTCATGGGAAAATGATATCGGGCGGAATGTACAATGTACAGCGGATATCATGAAGAAATTTCGATTCTGCGAAACTGTAACTCTAACTGTTGAATCAACTATGATATGAGTGTACAGTTTTCGGTCCGCCTTTTTAGCTGCAGATCCACTTTGAGATCAGGAGTTGATTATAACTGTAACTGTCAGCACATGAATCACGGCAGTCGAAAATAGATGGGAGAGAGGAAAGCAGGGCAATTTGTTTTAATTAAAAGCTGTTTTCATTCTGTGTGAGCTGTAAAAATCGCTAATTTAATTAGGCGACCGAACATCAGCAATGGGGGGGAAGACGGGGCTGCTGCTTATCAGAAGACAAGTGCAAGAGGCAAATACAAGTAACATACAAGTACAAGAAGAAGAATAGGGCGACGGGAAAATTGGATTATGTGGTTAGGCGGCGTCTAGCAGGAATTTTCCTTCATTTGCAGCCGTCGGTTACTCCCAACCCCCTCCACATATTGGCCGGGGGCTGAGACGTTACAATAAAATTCTTTTGCGAAAAGAAAAGGCAAAGTGGAACAGGCAGCCGCCAACACACACACACACAGGCAGCCAAACTGCACAGCGAACCGAACGAATAAACGAAAAGAGACGACGACCGAGGAGGCCAAGCACAAAGCGAAACAGCAAAATAACCGCAATGCGGCAAAATGAAACGGTTATGGAAGAAAACAACAAAAGGTAGGCGGCGCGACAACGAGTCGACACGAAACGAATCCGAATGTGAAGAAAGCGCACGCAGATAAAAGTGCAAAACGCAGAAAGCAACAACAGAAAAATACTCAACACACATCCGAAAGAAACGGGAAAGAACAGGCAGAGAGACACGAGAGAGTGAGCGACGCAGCACAAAACGGAACTGATAACAAAATGTGCAGAAAAGAGGGAGAGAGAGAGGAAGCTCACACCATTCACACCAAATTCTCACACCAGAGGGCAGAGAAACTGTGTGAAACGGTTATGGGAGAGAACCAGCTTCTACTCTCTCCTCTCCGAAACGGTTCAACTGAGAGCGTGCGCAAAGCAGTCGAGAAATAAATTCCAAAAGCCAAACGAATTTTTTCACCATTTCGTTTCCAACCTCAATTTAGCGGCCAAATATTCGGTAAATAAAAACGCAAGCAAAATACAAGCACAAAGCGGATCGAGAAAGAACGCAAAGAGGACGCAAAGACCAACAATATGCCGGGTCCGGCGGCATTATTGTTGATCCCGTCACCACTTCAAATATGATAAGAGCAGGAATTGGGGCTTTTCTATAACTTTCTGATAAAGGTGTTGCTGTGCCTATGCGTGTGCCTTAACGAGGGAGGAGAGCCAGAGGGGGTGGGGAGTCGTTGCAAAGGTGTTGTGGAGATGATGATAAGAACATCTCTCTCAGAGGGTGGACCGAAACAATCAGGGAATTGAGACTTGTGATCGAGATGGATAGATGTGTGCTGCGGCCTGGAAAATGGTGGTCAATCACTCATGGAATACCCATGTAGAACCGGAATATCCAGAAATATTAATTTCGTTTTTCTATATTACACCTTTGGTGTTTGTTTTTTTCATTTCAAAAAAGAATTTGATACGTCCAGTGAAAGGCAGAATTATAATGAATATTTATCTGTCTATTGAGGGTATATGTATGTACGTGTGGCCAACACTTTTGATACAAAATTGATATTATAACCTGGATTTCAAACTCCTTTAACCGCCGCAAATGCTTTTTTTCTACATTTTTTATAATTAGAGTAAATTCTCAAGAATAAAATACGTTTAAGGGGTAACATATTTTTTATAGAACAGGAATAAAAACCAGTTTTTCTATCACACGAGAACATTTTTTTTGGGGTGCGAAATGAAAAACGAAATTTTCGGGGACAGCTGCTTTTTAGGGGTTGTGTGTGTGGAAAGCCGTTAAAACCATATAAACAACGTCTAATTGGATGGGAGGATGCCTCTGCCTCCAGCCATCTCCCCAACCCGCCACACATCGCACCACATGGGAGGCCGTTGTCTGACTTTGATTTCTCGCCAAAAATTTCGTGAAATTTCAATGGAAAATGTGAATTTTGGTTTCTATAAACAAAAGCGGGAGAAAGATGCACATGTTTTTGGGAAATTCATACACTTACCATTTTTATTGTTGGTTTTGTTGGTGGAAAGAGTAACTAAATGTTAATCCGCTGCGGCTGCCTCTGCTGCTGCTTGTTGGTATGTGTGAGTGGAATTACGTTGGGGGGATTGGAACGCGCGCTCTAACGTTTAACTAGAATTTTATTTGCGCTTAACACACTGCAAAGATCAAGAAGAAGAGGGATGTGTGAGGAACACGCAGGTTGCTGGAATAAACTTAACGGCACAGCGGCAGCGGCAGTAACAACTTCTTCCAGAACAACAACAATTGGCAAACGAAAGAACCAAAGCAGAGTGTCTGAAACAAAGGTAAAGACACGCCGAGACTTTTGTGATATGTTTTCCACGCTGCTGCTGCTGCTGTTGCGGTTTTTGTTGTTTCTGTCGCTGCTTCTGCGTTGCCGAATTTAATACAAAATTTGCCCTGGCATTATTTTTTGTTGCTTTTCATTCGGTTTTTGCTTTTCTTTTCTTATTTTAATTTTTTTCTCTTTTTGATTTTGAGCGAAATATGCCAAACACACGCGCGCACACGGCAAGATTTTCGTTTATATAGTATCTGGTGAGTGCTGGCACATATAGACATTGCTCGGACTCGGGTTTTATACAGATATTTGTTTCATTTTCTCGTTTTCATATATTCTTTGGCGTCGATTTGCTCGGTTTTAGTAGCTGTTTTTCGCGGAATTCGTTGAGGGACAAATGAGCAGATGGAACTTTTATTTCTTTTTTTCTTTCTTTCGGCTCCTCGCAGCCCCTTGGAAAGTGTGTGCTTGGGTGAGATATTGGACTCTGGGGCAACTCACGATCCTAATCAGAAGTTCCGCTGGGCGCCAGGCGACTTGTTCACGACAAAATCAGAAAATAGAATGGACTCTCGTATTGGGTGGAATATGTGATAAATATAAGCCATTTTTCAGCCGACTCATTTTTGCGCTTCGCGCATGAGCCTTAACCCACTAAACCCCCCTCTATTTAAACGGGTGAACAAGTTAAGTGAAAGCGCGGAAAATATTGCAGTGGATAGTTCTCCGTGTGGATACAATCTTCCTTTCTAACTGAAAACCAATATTACCGTGATATATTTCACCCGCGCTGTCTAAAGAATCCCGTCCAGTTTCATGATTTTTGGGTGTGAATTCTTGTGCCCACTAGTCGACAATGGGTTAATCAACATGGGAAATCATATTCCGCGATTTTGGTATTCGGTTTAATATTACTGACTAGCTAGAACTTTTTGCAATTTACGTATAATTTTACCGAATGGATCAATTTTCTACAAGATTGACTACATTCATGGGCTGCTCTTCAGCTTTGAATGTGGTTTTATTTCAAAACACATCTCACACAGTATGTACATACTTTTGGCATCATTTTGGAACAAAAAAATATTAGTTAAGGTCAATATTGCCTAGGGAGTTCAGTATCGGAAATTAGCAGAGACTCAAATTGTTAATATGAATTTTAATATTTTCTTTAGTTTGTTTAATTGGCGTTAGCGTTACCGTTTGGTTACATATGTATGTAAACGTATTATATAGACAGCAAAAATGTGCGATTCGCTCTCTTTTTTTTTTTCTCTCGCAACATGCTCTTAGTTTTTCGAGTTCTGTTCTCGCGCTCTTTTGCTCTCTTATCTGCAAACTTTTGCCTTTTCTGGCTCTTGCTTTGCCGTTCCTTCGTAAACCGAACCGAAGCTCTAGATAAAGCAGACAAAAATATATTTAAATATTCTTTTAACGGTCGCGCCGGCGCCGGCGCCGAAGCCATCACTTGCCAATATGTAAATATATATGTATGTTTATATGTTATAAAATCTGGATCAATGAAATAAGCTCGGGATGTTCCATGGAAAATTAAATGATTAAAATTTAAGTGCAAACTGGAACGAAAGATCTTAGTATGTTCTTTTAGCGCTAGTCTCAATGTGCACCATCGATTGGATTAAACGGAGAATTTATTCATCTGGCTTGTACGAATTACGTGCACTTCGAATGGTTCGCTCGGTTTTGTCCTGTGGCGATGTGCTGGTAAGCGATGCCTGGTGCGTCATCCTCTGCAGGAAATTTACAATGCTGTAGGTGGTTATGAAGGAGCTTAGAGTGGGCACCAGCGTTTCTCCTCGGCTCTCGGCTTCCTGGCGCTCCCTCTCCCGCTTCTGGTGTCGCTCCAAACGCGCCTGGCGCTGTCTGTCTCTGACCGCCTCCTGGTCAAAGTCATCCAAGTCGAAGTGCGTGTCGGCCACGGGGTGGACATAGACGCCTTTCTTCAGATAGGCTTCGAGTTCACTGGCCGTCATGTTCTTGGTCTTGATCAGCTCTGTGAAGGCGATTTTGGCCTCCAGTTGCTTGGCCTGGGAGCGCTTCAGGCGATAAAAGTCCTCCCGCTCAAACTCCTCTAATTCGGCGCAAATGTAGTTGTAGGTACGGATGAGCTGTGGGATCACCACGTGCTCCAGAGCGTTCACCCGCATGTTGGTTTGTCGCGAGGCTGCCGCGAGCATCCGCACCATGTACTCCAGGGAACAATATGCCACCAGATCCTTGAGGGCACTTAGGTACTGCGTTCGCACCTTCTGCACCTGGACCCCGCCGCAGCAGAGACCAGCCAGCGGGAAGGCACCTCGCTCCTCGGCCTCCAGCTCAAAGTAGTTAAGCGGCACGCCCACGATCTTTTGCTGTGTCTTGCGTAAAATTGCCGTGGCGCTCTTGTTCTCCGCCACGATCACCGGCTTGAAGTCCGTGCCCAGCAGATTGGCCTTGGCCAGCGAGAAGATGGCCGCCCGCATCCGCTCGTCCACAAGATTCTCCTTCTCGTGCATGCTGCGTCGCAGCTCACGTAGCTTCAGGTCGATGGCGTCCCGCTTCCGCTTTAGCAGACTGATGCCTCGCTGCCCGGACTGGACGCGCAGCTTCATCAGCACAGAGTTGGCCCGCGAGGGGTATATGGGCAGGATATCTTTGTTGGACATGGCGCTCCTACAATGCTCCTGGATCCACTGCTTGTTTCAAGCCGAGAAAATGAGTGTGGCTGGATTGTTTAATTTAGATGTGAACCAACGAGCCTACTTGATTGATTAGCAAATTTCAAAGACAAACATTTGTACATAGCTCAAGAAGATACTTCAAAATTTGAAATATTTAATTTTGTTAGGAGCATTAAAATAGATTTGTGTCTTTTTAGTAAGTCTCATTCTGCTGTTTATTTTTTTTTTTTACCAAAATTACCCTTAGATTGACCAACTAATCCGTGGTCAGCGATAGCGATGGCGAGAAGAGGCAGAAGCAGAAAATATCTGAAATTACAATGTGGAATGCAATACACACACACACACACACACACACACGAGTCCACCACACACTTGTGTCCATTCCACTGGGATGGGACCAACGATTTTGCGCATTTTCCAGCTGCGGTACATATTCTTTTGCCGCAGAAAAGTGTCGCAATGTTGCGCCGTTCGGTGCAATCGCAAGAGCGACAGCGACAGCGATGGCGATGGCGACAGCAGCAGCCTTGCAACGCATGCCAACAAGTTAAGTATGTTAACCTCTGCGAAAATTAGACATGCCAAACGGTGCCAGCGAGGAGGAGGAGGAGGAGGTGGAGGTGTAGACGAATGGGTGGGTAACGAAAACGAAAATGAAGTAACAATGCAGCAAACATGGGGCAGGGTCAAAGGGCGACGATGTCGACGCGACGACAGCATTGCGCCATTTTTCGTTTGCCCCGTAAGACATGAAATTCGGCTGCGGCTCGTACTCTGTCTGTGTAGCCCCTCCCATCCCCCGCCAGCCCTAGCACATAGCCCTGTGTGTGCGTGTGGGGTAAACATTTGGACAGGCGTTTCTATCTTCTGGACTGTCGCTGTCGAAGCAGAAGCCCCTCAAGCGACATCGTGATGCAGGGGTACCTACACCTTTTCCTATTCCTACCCAAACATGGATTGGATTTCTTTAATCCAATTGGATAAGATTTTACTAGAGGGCACGGAAGTTATTACATTTTTAAATTGATCCATCTGGATGAGCATACGTTGCCAAGCAAACTCCTATTTAGCTCCCTCTATCAACCCATAAATCTATGCTATGCAAACAAACTTTAAAACATTTCTCTGAAGCAGGTAAATTGTTCCTGGTGGCCGACACTTTTTCTTGTATATTTTCACGAACATAAATTGTGCAACTAACGAAAGTATTGAAAAACCAATTATATTACCCTAGCCCTTCCCCTTCTTTCCCTTCTTAAGGCGCTTGTTCTTCTTGCGCTGATCTTTGCGCCACTTGCGCCAATACTTTTGTATCTTCGAAGCTGCCCGATTCATCATGAAGACGACGAGACGCTGCTGTTGGCGCCGGCGCTCCTCCTCTTCACGCTGCACAACGATGTCATTGTAGATGGCCTCCTCGCGCCGGTACACTACCATGAAGCTATCGAGCGCTTTCTTAGCCACCAGATATTGGTCTTGGAGCACCAGATTCTCCCGCATTACATCACCTATGTTCGCGTCGTACTTCTTGACCAGACTCTGAAGCTGCAACAGCAGCTTGTTCCTGTAAGACAGGCGAAAGGGGGCGTGTCGGTGTTAGGAATGTTCTACAAAGGGAAGTAACATTTACTTTTCATTGCGGGCCTCCTGCTCTTCAAGCAGATGCTTATCAGTGAGCTTTGAGTAGGCCTCCTTGGCAATCTGCAGCTGCTCCTCCAGCTCCTTTTGCTTCTCCAAGCTGCTCCTGTGGTT
Organism: Drosophila subobscura; assembly: GCF_008121235.1. NCBI lineage: Eukaryota > Metazoa > Arthropoda > Insecta > Diptera > Drosophilidae > Drosophila > Drosophila subobscura. Next base: position 11,650,267 of record NC_048531.1, on the reverse strand, counting down.
AATGCGCATGGCGCGGCTACATTTCTCGCTAGCAAAAGGGAAAAATGAATTGTAAGGATCGGGAGGAGGTGCGGATGCAGGCTTGCACTCACATCTCATTCTGAATGCGGACATTGTTCTGCCACTTCTTGTAGGCCAGATCGTCCTCGACCTTCACCAGGTAGATGCCCTTGGCCGCCATCTTCCATTTCTCCATAACGCGGCGTGTGGCCAGGTCCTTCCGCAAATTCGCGATCTTTTTCCGTATGTCCTCGTTCTTGTGGTACATCTCGTGCAGCATCCGCTCCTTGCTGATTTCGCTCTGGGATGATCGGTACAAATGCTCTTTGGCAATGTCCAAGAGAACTTGGAACGAGACTAAAATTGTGCGGTCCCTGTCGCTCAGGTTGCGCATTAATTGGGGGAAGAACTTGTAGATCTGGTAGTTCTTCTGAAAGTAGTCGAGTATCCTGATCGTTTTGTGGTCGATTGGGAGCGTCAGCTCTGACCCCATGCGGGTCATATGGCTTTCCAGTAGATCCTCAACCGGCTTGAGGATCTCCTCGTAAGACGTACCCTCGAGCACCTGGCGAAGTTTCTGCGGCTCCTGAAGCAATTTGGGCAGAATCAACGACATCTTAATTATCTCTATAGCTTCCTGCAGGACTCGCAGCACACACTCAATTCTCACGGCGCGCAGAGAGGTTCCGTCTAAAGGCAGGCAATCGTGGGCTCCATTTTCTTTCGAAAACTTTCTTTGAAACTCACCCATTTTCTCGTTTTTCGGGGAGCTTGATCTTTTCTTAGGTGTAATCGTTTGTCGTTTGTATGTCTCTGTTCATAGCCATTACACTTCTGAGCCAAGCTGGCAATATTTTGATGATTACAAAGAGAATGTTTACTTTGTTTAAATTGTTGCCTGGTTACCGCTGCAACGCTGGGATAGACTTTTTCAATTATGTAAAGGTAAAGAGTATGATTGAAGAATGGATTTACCTAGGGAGCCTGCGGAAATTTGTCCAATGTGCCCCATCAGACAATGACAGGTGGAGGAGGGATGATGCTGTTAAGACACTTTTGGCCATGCCGCATTATGACAACTGCCGCGGCGTGAATGGACAGAGGAAAGGAGACGAAGAGAGAGAAATTGCTGAAGAAGACCGTGAAACGAATACAAAGGTGGTCAGGAAGTGGAGCATTTTCATCAGGTGATTTTGAATCTTAATGGAAAGTGCACATCAGTTGGGCGATATTTGTATTTCAATTCTATTTTGTAAATATGTAATTCTTATACAGAGCGTAATATGTACTGCCAAATCGATATGTCGTAAACGGACGATTGACACTATCTGCAAATTTCCAACTCTAAAATTGCACACATAAAGTGAAAAGGCAATTCCTCATCCCTCATGCAAACACACCAATTCATCGGACAGAGAACTTCCACAGCGCCCTTCCTAAACACATTTCATTTCCATTTCCTTACCCACTTCCCATGTGCCATGCCCATTGCCATTCCCATTTCCATTTCCATGCCCACCTCAACCATTCCACTAAAACCATTTCCCAGGGCGGGAGCCACCGCAATGACAGCTGCTGCGTCAGGCGTCAGCGCAACAAGTATGAGACGGCATCTGGAGAGGCCAAAAGAACAAACAACAACAGCAGCAGCAACCGCAGCAGTCCAAAAGCTTCCAGGCAGAAGCAGCAACAACACCAACACCAACGTTGGCGACTGCGATGACAAAAATGAATGGCGAGCATTTGCTGAAAGCGTTGCCAGCCAGCCAGCCCAGCCCCAGCAAACCTTTGCAAAGGCTCGGCAACAGAACAAATGTGCTTGTCTGAGTAAAAAAATGCTGCAGTGCTCACGAACCAGCAGGAGTACAAGTACAAGGAATACAAAAAAAAGAAATAAAATAAAAAATGCAAGAAAAGGACAGAAATAAAATTGAGCAAGAAGTAATATTTGTTGTTACTGCTGGTGCCCCTTGGCTCTGGCCATGTTGATGCGTGATAAAGATGGTAAGGAAAGCGTTGAGCGATAGATGAACCACACAAGGGACACCAAGAGAGGGAGAGAGACTACATAGAGAGAGAGAGAGAGAGAGAGAGAGAGTCAGTCAAAGCAGAAAACGTAAAAAAATGACGCATAAACAGCTCTGGGAGAGAGTGAAGCGAAAGAGAACAGCAGAGCCGCAGAGAGCTTGCAGGAGATTTGGTTTTTGTGTTGGTTATGGTGGTGGTGGTGCTGCTGCTGCTTCTGCTGCTCCACATACGTAACAAATGGCCATGTAAAGCGCCACAGCAGAACAACGCCAACCTCTAACGGTACTGCAAAGGCTAAGAATGTGCAGCCCAAAAGGGACAGCCAAAAACCGTAGCTCGCTCTCTCACTGTACCAGTCCCACATCGTACCGATTCGGGCTGTCTACTAGCTGGCTCATTAAGCCCCAGCGACGAGGACACGACGTTGCCGTTGCTGTTGGCGTTGCCTTGGCAGCATTTCCCAGCTTTTGCTGCTTATTGTTATATATTTTCATAGTCCTTACTTGACTTTTGCTTCTTCTTTTTTTTTGTTGCTGGTTCGGTTCCTTCATGACTATCTACGACAGTGAGTGCAAATTTCACAGAAATGTTTCCCCGTTATGCTTGGCCTGGCCGCATTGCAGCTATAAATTTGTTTGTGGTTTACTCTTGCCTTGGAAGATTATACGTATCCGGACAACCGAACAGCGGGCGGGCGAGATAGTGGTAGAGAGACAGCGAGCGAGATAGAGAGAGTGAGAGAGATAGAGACAGAGAGAACGGGAATGGCATGGAACAATGGGCACAAGGAAAGGGAAACGAGAAACAAGAAACGAGAAACGGCAGGCTAGGTGCTTGCCGACTGTTGTAATATTGGGTGAGAGGATGGTCGGTATGTAACCCCATAAAGAACCTTTCTGAAAGTGTTATTATAATGCTTGGTCTGGCGGTAGGAAGGTCACTCTGGTTATTTCCAACGGAAATTCAAGATATACCCCCCAGGAGGCTTCCCTTAAGCCAGGCGCCAAGAGATTGTTTTTATACTTAAACTACATATGGATGTTGATGTATGTACATATGTACATATGTATGAACATATATTGGGCATAGGTGGAATAGTTTCTGATGGGGAAATTTAATGGATTTAATGTGATGTTAGTGGGATCTGATCATTCTGGCAGTTCCATCCGACAATTGAATTTAGTTGTTGCCACGTTCCATTAGTCTTGGCCCCTGCCCATGCTCAAGAAAAGACTGAGGAAATGTTCTCAGTTGATAATGAAGTCACACCCAAAACTCAAACGAACAAACTCTGCCGATTCCTGGACAAGTTTCAGCTAAATATTTCATGATTCTTTTTTTTCGTTTTGTTTCCCGGTTTGTTTCTGTTTGACAGTTACACTGTAGACTTTTGCACGGGAAAGTCCCTTTTCTGGCTTAAGATTGTGTGTGTGTGTGTGTGTGTGTGTGTTTCGGAGCAGTCTAGCATGTATTTTAGGTCGGTAACGTTTGGTTCTTTTATGGAGCAACCTGCCACAGTGCCACGCTCAAGTTGTCTCAGAAACTTTTGGCTTCTGCTCGGCTTTTCTTCCGTTTGGTTTGACTCCCAACCTTCTCTGTAATTTGAATTTTTTGAACTGTGAAGCGAGCGACACAGCAAATGACGTTAGTGGCTGGGTGGGGGCGTGTGGAAGAGTTAACTTGGCTAATAAACTGAGCCCAGCTCCACACTTGCAGAGGCTTTGAATCCTTCTTGGCCTGTCTGCTTACAATTTTTATGATATTCACAAAGTTTCTCTTTCCTTGCCAAGGTATAGAGGTGGATATTTTATAAACTATTAAAAGAGGGAAAAAAGATGCATAATAATGATTCGAGGAAAGCGACTCCTTTGAAAGTTTTTCTAAGATGTCATGTCAAGGATTACATGAAACTTTACATTTAACTTAAATTGTTTCAACTCTTCTTTTAGAAAGGAAGGGTGAAGGAAATTAAATATAAGTAATTTCGAATCAAATGGTTTTCATGATATTCGACAAAATGTATCACTATGAAGTCTCTTTATTGCTATTATTATTTCTACTTCTAACTACTTCCTCCTATCCATTAGTTGTGATGGAAGGAAAATATTTTGTTTCACATGACCCCAGGCACGTGTTGGCTATCAGTCAGCTTGGATTATCTTCAAATATTATGTTTCTATATTTATTTTGGATATATTTTGTCTACATTTCTGTCTGACCAAAGTCAACAGTAAATGCCAAAATGCCGGCACGTGCACCGGGGTCGTGTTCAATGTTACTTCCTGGCTATTCGTTCTTCCTGTTCTTCGCTTTTCTCTCTTTTCTCTAGTACTACTCGCTCTCCTCATTCTTGTCATATAGCTTTTACCTTATAATGCTTCCTCCTGGCCCTTCCCGTACCACTGTTATTTAATTTAGTCCAAACACCAAATGTCCACGCCGAGTGATTGATGAGACTGCGAAAAAATTCAGTTGTTAGTGGTAAACCAACCGTCGCTTATCCTCATTTTCCCCACCACCGCCCCCTTCGAAAATCTTACCGAAAATCTCTCCGACAAGTTAATAAATTCTTTTCGTGTGCTGCATTTAACGCCTAGAGATTTTCGTTTCTTTGTTTGTTTCTTTTGTAATTTTTGGGAAACTTTCTAATGAAGTCGCTGTGGGAGAAACCTTTATCAGAGAAACCTTTCTCTGCATTGTACCCTCTCGGTGTTTGTTTAGTCTCTTTTTCTCTGTCTGATGTTTTGTATGCAAGGCACGCAAATTTGTTGCCAATAAGCAACCGAAAACAATTTTTATAAGGCCTGAATGGGGTGTAGGAAGAAGAAACGAAGGCTGCAGATGGGGTGGGGATATACCACTTGCCTATGCGTGCTGCGTGCCTTGTGGACTGCTTTTTTTCCCTTTGCCACTTCGTGTTGTGGAACGGAGCTGCTGCTTCCCAGGACCAGTCCCAGGCCCAGGCCCAGGCCAAGGAGTTGCTTAGCTACAGAGGCCCCAGGACCCAAAAATGTAGGTCATGTTGGACTCTGTACTTGGGGAGGCAATTTGCCAACAGAGAAGGGCTGTGGGAGTAAAAGAGAGAGAGAGAGAGATAGATATGGAGAGGAAGCATGCACTGTAAGCCATGTTATACATACATACACAGAAATTTTGGTTGCTGTCCGGGCTGGATCTGGCTGGAAGGGAAAGAGAGGAAGCTAAAGAGAGAGGCAGAGGGAGAGCAACACTGTGCTTCCCATGAATACTTAAGCATGGGCGTGGCCCCGTTTCCCCAGACTCCTACCACCCACTGGTTCCGCCTACCACACGCCACCCATTGTATCTGCTCCGTCTCGTGCTTTATTACAATGAAAATTTCATTAGAAAATTGAATGTTGACGTGTCACATGTGCCACATCTCACACAACCATACCCCGCACTCAGTCACACAACGTTCCTTCCAAACAATTTTGAATTGACTCTTCCTGTTTTATTGTATCTCCGAAATCCATATTTTTACGCTGAGTGCGCATAAGAAAATAAGTCTAGGGCGACGGAGGACTCGCTAATCAATTGTAGGCATGCAACAATGTGTTGAATTTCCTCGCAGCTTCTTATTTTTAATCGATTCTTTCTATATGAAATACTTAAATTCAGCCCAAAAGCAACTAGATTAGAGGCTGGGTAATCAGAGGGCTGGCGTAACAGTTAGAACTTAAGTGCTTAAGTGACAAGACTGCCAAGCATGGCACTTTGTGCACATGTTAGATCAAGATGTTTAGGTGTCAACTTTTGTTGTAATAAACTGAACCTCCCAGCGTTGTGGAAGACAGGCTGAAATGCGAGAGCACACACCAGTCGATGGGATGAGACACACTTATACATTATTATGAAAATAATTATTGTTATTAAATTTGTAACCATTTGTATGGTCCAGATCTACCCCTTGCGAATAATCTTATGATAAAGTTGTTTTTTTTACATATGTCGACATATCAAGTAAAAGGACGTTCCATTTTGTGATGTTAGTTTTAGAATGAACCTTCAAAATCAACATCAATGAACACAAACTTTTCCACTCAACTGTCTGACAGCAGACATTGCGTATTCGCGATGCGGGCGAGGCCGAGTCCGAGTCCGAGTCCGACCATCTATTCCCCAATCAGCCCAGACAAATGAGGGTTCTTGTCAATATGAGTAATAGCTCATCAAAGTTTCATTTTCCCAGCCCTAACTATTGCATGTAAATCATGTACAACAAAAAATTTAGAAAATTGGAAACTTTCGACAAACCGTTTAACCCGAACATGAAACGATGACAAAGACGAATGAAATTTGTTTTTATTACCAAACCGTGGGTGGGGCCCAATGGCAAAATGTCTTGTAATATATCTAGTTATATGGTCGATAGTCGTATATTTTCCGGTTAGATATTTTGTGTGTTTGTTTGGTCGTGTTCGGTGTTTCCGGCACCCCGAGAATAGTTTCAAAGTTTGTGACACATGCAATAATTTGATTTTGCTGGCAAATGCAGAAGGAAAATACAAATAAATTGAACAAAAGAATAGCGACAAGTAATTGAAAGCAAAATAGTAGGAAAAGAAGTGGAGTGAGCTAAAAGAGAGTCAAGATGATAAAAATGAATGGCTGAAAGAAGATTGAAGATAAAAAGTAATAGATAACATAGCAGATGTAGCTCAAGGGGGAAAAAAACTGAGCCAAAGATGAGGGATAAGAAACAGTAAAAAATGAAAGGTAGAAAATCGAGGAGCCTTAGAGGCTTTTTTATAGAAGATGAAAGAATTCAAGAAAGCAGACTGAGAAACAGAAAAATATGGAGAAACACAAGCAAAAGAAGTGGAGACAAACTCGCTTTCGTTTTCGTATCCAGTTTCAATTTTCAGCCAGGCTCCTTGCTTTCTTTTATTCACTTACATGCTCGTTGGGGGCGTAATGAGACAGAGTTTCCCTACCAGTCCTACCCCCCGCCGCTTGTCTCCTGCTTCTCCCTTCACACCACCATTGAGCATGTTTTATCGATAATTCGTGAGTGCGACGCAGAAAACACTGTTCGAGGAGAGTGGGAGCTGGAGTGGATACCAGGCCCTTCACCTCCACCCACTCCATCGACCCGCTCATCCCACTCACGTCCATTTAGTCTGTATAACAAACAAATGTTTTGTATGTGTCAGGCGCCGGTTTTTCCTTATTTTCCCTGCTTTTCCCTTTTAGTGTTATTATTATTATTTCTCTTTGTTTTTTGTTATCCGAAAATCGGATTTTGCGGACGCGCAGCTTACACGGAACTTCACAGAACAGGATATACTTGTATTCGTACATACATATTCGTATGTAAGTATGTATGTGTGTGGCTCTAGGTGGGATCCATTTGGAATGTATTGACAGGAAATTGGAACCGGTGCCCAGACGGGGATGACTATGACTCGGCCTCTGCCACTGCCGTAAAGACTTTTGTTGACTCTCGATGTTTCGTTGCTGCTGGTTTGGGGGGCCTGAAGGCCTCGGGGCCTCGTGCTGGTAGTAAATGTGGGCGTACATATCTTACTGGGACATGTGCCGAATAGGCGCCCCTTAAAGCTAAAAATAATATGAAATTTATTGCTGTAAATGACAAAACAGATTCTACCTATGGACTAGGTATGTCTGCAAGTTTGATTTATTTGTTATCCCCGAGACGGGACAGTTCTTTGACTCTACTGATGACGCGCTGATTGACATTAGAAGGTTACGAATGAGTTAGTGGAACAGTAAAAAGAAACATTACACGAAAGAGTTGCTTATGTTATTTATGGATGCCTAAGCACACAATAATACTACATTGCAGGCAAATCTCTGCGGTCAGCGGACAAACATTTTTCATGGTGCTGTTTTCTTTTGATTTTGCGAGCATTAATGTTGCTCACAGAAGTGTGCTATGAAAAATACAATTTACTCTCCCTTGAAAATTGCATCTATTAAAAGGACACCAGCACCATGCACTGAAATACTCATAAATTATAGAATTATTATTCAATTAGCGTGACAAACAAGTCTCATACATAATGCAGCACTGGGAAAAGTGTGGGTCCATGTGGGAAATGCCACTGAAGACATGCAGCAACAAATACAACTGCAGTGTTAAGCTTATTAATAGAAAACAAAGTAAAAAGAAGCAAAAGTAAAAAAGAAAACAGCGCAAAATGTCAGCGCCATGTCGGAAAGCGCATTAAACAAGAGAGACGCAGAAGAAGCAACAGAAGAAAGACAACCAGAAGGGGAAAATACTTGGAAAACAAGGCGGGCGAAAGTTAAATGAAAATGAAAAATAATTAGCAAACAACTGCAGTGAAAAGGCAGCTCGGAAAACAGAGAGAAAGTGGGGAGAAATGCGAAAGAACGAGGTCTTGCCCTGGGGCCGAGATTACGATAATTATATTAAAAAATACACATTTTATGATATTTAATTTTGCTGTTTTATTATTATGGCGCAGCAAGGCACTTTGACCTTGTCCAAAAGGAAGCAACAGAAACTAAAAACGACAAAAGTTGATACTCTTTAGTAGAGGAAATAATACGAATTATGAATATTATAACAGTGAGACCGTTCTGGAATAAAAGAGAGAGAGCATGTGTATTTTTTAGTTTTGATAATTTAAAAAAAGTAAATACTCTTCATTTGGTAGCTGTAACTGGTAGCGGGATGAGAAATGAAATATACTCTTGCACTCGTATGTTTAACGGCACACTGAATCGGCAGAAATAGCCACAGCAACCCGCGATAAGCATGTCGTATGACATGCAATCCGATCAAAATGTCCCACTAATTAACGGAACGAGCTTTGCTCACTCTCTCCCTGCTTCTTTCTGCAGTGCTTAAGCTTCGCATTCTACAAAGAGCACAAAAGCGCACTCCTTCTTGCTCACTCTCTCCTTCTCCTTGTTATTCTTTTCTAGAGTTCAGTACCGAGCAAACGAGTTACCGCCAAACTCAATTATGGCATTTCAGAAATAGATGCACAGTGCCGGCCGTAATTACCCCTTTATTTGCATGGATTGCTTTTTGGCAACGCTTTTTTATACAAAATTAAAATACTTCCAAGTGGAAACGTATGTGCAGAGCTGCAATGGCCAGCCTCGTTTCACCAGTACTCATTTCATGTGCTATACCGTTACATACTTTTGTGCGAGCAAGCGAAATGACATGGCGAACATGCCATGGCATGCAAAATGCAATTGGGAAATATACTTTAAGAACAACAACACGAAAGGCAAGCGAAGCCGAAACGCCCCGCACTTTATCGCCTTCATCCTGGTCAGAGAGAGGGGGAAGAAACAGGCAGAGAAGGGCGGGCTCGGCCAGAGGTTGCTAAGGTGCGATAAAAAAGTAAAACAAGCGAAAGCAAGCAGCCAGGAAACAACACCAAGCAGAAAGGAACGGGAAATACATATGTACATATGTATGTGTGTATGTACAGTTGCGAAAAAAATAATAGCACCACTGCAGCACATTTTGTTCTTGGACAAAAAAAAATCAATTACTGTTGCGATTTTTTAAAATTTTTAGTTTTTTCATATAGTTAAGTATTCCCCATTAACAAACAAAGGTTTGCCTTTCTTCAAATTTCTGTCTTTATATTTTTTTTTGTAACTTTAAGAAAAAATACCACGAATATGGCGAAAAAAATAATAGCACCGTTAGCACTATTTTAAGTGAATATCCGTAATTTCGCGGAATTAATTTTGTATTAACCACGTATTTATTAGTTTTAACTAATATTTCATTGTTTCTATCATAAAAGCTAATAATAATCATTACAATAATACGTGGAAAGCTCTGAAATGCGAAAAAGCGCGACCCTTGCAAAAAATTGATGTTTGACGTAAAAACTTACAGAGAATTTGGTCAATTGGTAGGCAGTTTCAATAAAATGATTAAAAACGCCTTAAACTATGGAGAAAAGTGTAAAACACGTGGATGAAAACGATCTATGACCCCTTTTAGGGTCAAAAGGCTGATTCGCGAGAGCAAGAAGGTTCTCTTCAAGAATGCTATCGAGCTTAAAAAAAAGCTTAAAATAAAAGCGACGGGCTAGAAAGTTTTGAAATATCTTAGACAACATAGCCTAAAAGCCTGATCCCCAAAAAAAATCGCACTTTTAAACGCCAGACAAATTACTAAGCACATGATGTTTGCAAGGGAGCATGCCAATTGGACATCCCTATAATGGAGCATAAATTTTAATGTCAGATGAGTAAAAAGTGTTTTATTTACTGAAAAGGGATCTCGATCATACTTAAGACGTTCAAGGAACACCAGTACACCAAAGGAAACCATTAAAAATAAAAGGTTGAATTTAATGGTATGGGCCTGCTTCTCTTACTATGGAGTAGGGCCAATACATTGACTATAAACCATCATGGATCAGCACGTGTCCTTGAATTTCATGGAGACAGTAATGGTACCCTTTGCAGAATACAAAATTCCACTCGTATGGGTCTTTCAAACGGAAAATAACCCCAGCATAAAAGCAAAGGAATGGTTCTGGGCCAACACTGAACGTGTTAAAGTGGCCTGCACAGTCGCCTGACATAAAACCCATCGAAAATCTGTGGTCCGACGTCCAGAAGGAAGTTGCTGATTCCAAACCAACCACTGTCGGATCCCTTTGAGAACAAATTTAAGAGTCCTGGTCCAAAGCTATCCAAAAGCTATGCCTGGACTTAGTGGATTCCATGCCAAGACGCTGCGCAGCTGATGTTGCCAAAATAGGACACTGAACTAAATCTTGAATGATAAATATTGATTTAGAATTAATAGTTCAAAAGGGTTAACTAAGAAATTCATTACTTGTTGGTCATTTTTTAAATTTTAAATCCATTTTTCAAAAGTGGTGCTATTATTTTTTTCGCCTAATTTTACGAGTTTCTCTAAAGTTCCTTAAATAACTTAAAAGCCTTACAAAAAAGGTGCTTTTTTTTGTTGTTCCCAGATTTGTAAGAGTCTTCCCTTTCTAAAAATGTGCTTAAAGTTTCCTTAAAGTTAAAAATGTGAGTTGGGCAACTATTTGAAAATTGCTTGTGGTGGTGGTGCTATTATTTTTTTCACAGCTGTATGTACATATGTATATACATAAGAGAGAAATGTGAGAAAACGAATTGTAAATACTCTAGTAAAATATATCTCATGGGTGCCTTGAGCCGGCTTAACATGACAATATTTTACTGTCGGTTTGCCACTATTTCCGCACGAATATCCACGTGTGGTCTGGTTTTATTTTTATAGACCAACCGAATGAAGGAGGAAATGTACTCTTTTTGTGGGTTTCTTTCGTAGAAATAGCACTCGCACACACAGGGGCGGAACATTTACAGTTTTACATGCAAATGCAACGAAATGAGCCCATAACATGACATACCAACTCAGAACTGACATGGAAATGTGTCGAGACATACTCGACTTTAGGGAGGGCAAGTGGGGAAAATGGTATCCATGGGACTGGCCCCTCTCACATGATGGACAGTCGGAGGACGGCGACTGATGGCCCTGACGTAGTGCAAGAGAGAGAAAGAGCGATTCTACTTTGGAATACTCACATTTGTTCCTATATTCCCACTTCCACGTACGCGACTCTTCTCCAACAAACTTGATTTTACTGTACCTAATTTGGTAATTATTATGGTAGGACAAGGCCAGAAGGTGTGTAGGTGCTTATTATTTAAAAATGTTCAATGCATACTCCTAATGAAAGTAATAATAATAATTGAATAGCAAGAAACATTAATTTTTGTGTCCATCTATCTGTTTAATTTGTAGCCATAATTAAATGCCGTTTCCATTTCCAGCGTCATTTCCTTCCCAAATCTGTGCTATTTTCTGAACCTCCTCTAACCTATGTAAGGCTCTCTCTGAAGTCCAGGCCAATTAAATCGGAACCCACCTGAAAAAACCATGCATAACGGAACCCAGCACAATAAGTCGTTATTTATTCATTAGCTCATTAACCAAATGACTGAGGAGCACTGTCACCTGCTGTTTGTTCGGGCAAACATTTACTCTGGCTTTTTCCGAAGAAAGATTTTGGCAAACACAGTCAGAGCGAACATCGAGTTTGATTTAGTAGCGTGATTGTTCCAGCTCACAATCTCGAATTTCACTTTCATTCGGGGCAAATACTTTTATTTGTCTTCAACAAAGAGCCAGCAAAGGTAACTACTATAAAATCGAGTAGACCGATTGGGTTCAGGGCAGTCAGTTCCCGACACATCAATCTTTCAATCCACAAGCGACATTATGAAGATCTTCGCTCTGCTCCTCTGTTGCCTGCTGGTCCTCCTCTGCTTCACCTCTCCAATGGAGGGGCGCCTCTTCCTTACCAATCGTAGCGGCATCTTCTGTGTTTGGGCCGCAAAGAGATCCTGTTCCAAGACCACGCCCGTGTGCGTGCAAATAGCCGCCACCTCCACCTGTAAATACTATCGCAACGAGTGTCAGTACAGCTTTGATACCTGCCTGGGAAAAACGGGTAATTATTTAGCGACAAGTAGGGGAGCAACACCAATGCAGCATTTATTATTTAAATATCCCATTAATCTCCACGCAAGGTTTTAAAACCAGAAAACTTCTATAATTTCTGACATTTTTCTTACAGTGTATGGTCAAACGGGAGTCGTAGATGCTACAGGGGCACTCTGTGCGGGGATAGTCCCTCTGGGAGGCATCGGTGCTTGCTAGAGACGATATTCCATCATATATGTATACATATTTATCCTTAGCTGTAACGAATAAATATTGCATATTTATTGTCAATAGTACTCTCATAAATAGTCATTTATTTATTTATGGCAGGACGAAAGCGTCCTGGTTTTGTCATTCAATCTCGCCGCTGATCAGAATCGTTTATTTAAATGGTTTTGCAACTCTTTTGGCATTACATGACCCACACTCGCACGTAGAGCTCGTGCTATCGCAATGATGAATGCTGGAAAGTGGTTCCCTTCGTCCTTTTTTAATTGCTATCGCATAAATTGTTCGTTTTAGTGGGGGAAAAACGAGGGGGAAATTATGGTTATGGTCACGCAGACAATGTAAATTTATGGAGCTTTTGCTTTTTAGTTTGCCATTTTTTGCGCCATTTTTTGTTGTTGGACAAAGCAAGCGGATGTGAACGGCGGGTGCCTGCGGATGCAATTAGAATGCCAGAAAATAAATCCCCGCACATGCATATGCACATGGTATGCACATGCATCTACACGTACGCCCTCGACTGGGAATTAGGTCATTTCCGTAAAATTTAAGCGCTAACAGTTCGGAAAATTGTCATAATTTTAGCAGATCTTTTTTCAGAGCAGGTTGGAAACTGAGGGTAGGAATGAGGATTGAGGAGAGTTAATTTACCCTCAGTAAAATCGAATGTTGCGGTTGCGTAAACATAAAGATCGAAAAAAGTTAGACTTTACATATGTACATGTACACATTTATGTACAGAAGTAGTTTTTTTTTTTTCATTTATTTTCTTTCCTAAGTCTTTTGGGACCACACGTGGTTGTCTAACCCCTTCTTATAATTATGGGTGTTATGTTCGACGACGAAGATGAGCCCAAAAGAGACGACAGAATGCTGGCCCAGCCTACGGTCGAGGATGATGTCGAAGTTGAGGACGATGACGACGTTGAGGAGAAAGTGCTGATGCAGGTTCCTGTCCGATTTACCGAAATGCTCGTACAATTACCCAGATTGACCACATTCCAGCCTATGGGAAATATTGATGAATACAAGAAATGCATTAAGGTGTATGCCGCACTCACTTGAGACACTTGTCCGGCAATTGGCTCGCTCCATCAGGCAGCGGTTCCTGAATCTGTGGCACCGGCGTGTCCTGCTCCAGCGCCCGCAGACGTTTGCGGTGGCAAAGCAGCTGCTGCTGGTGCTCACACAGCGCGAAGAGGGCGTAGAACTGCTGCTGCTGCTGCTGCTGGAGCCATTACCGTTAATGATTACCACCGATTTGCCTCGGGAGTTACCAGATGCCGTAGAGCGACGTCCGCTCACCGAACTCCGGCGCACGGCGTTTGTGCTGGCCCTAACATTGCTATTTGCCCTAGCTCGGACCCGGCGAGGTGTTGCACTATTCAAGGCCTTGGCCCGTGTGCGTCGTTGCTTGTTTTGCGCCTGAGAGGCGACCACGATCAGGGCGATCAGAAGCAGAAGAGACAACGCGAGACGCATTCTGCAATTGATGTTTGCTTCTGGTTCTTTCTTCAGAGGAGCTCTTAGGTTTTATACCCCTCCAAGGAACGTGTCTCTGTCTGGCCTTGGAAGATTTGTATTATAATATTTCTTCCTCCATTCTTTAAACACACATTTGCACTTCAAATTTCTTTGCCTGCCCAATTGTGTAAATACTTTAGAGCGAAAAAGAAAGAGATGATGGGACTACGTCACGTGTGTGTAGTAGATATTTAAGGAAATTTAAATATGGCAGAGAGCAAATAAGTCATTTAACTAACTCTTGAATAGCTCATACCTAATAACAATCATACTTTTAGGCAGTTGAAAAAAAGAGTGGAATATGACTTTTTAAGGTGGTTGTCTTCGGAATGTATTCGCTTCTACCTATGAACATACCTTTATAGAGAGATGTGGGTTAGTGTAGAACTATAGATACAAATTCATAAGTATGCAAATGGTTCATCAGTGCACATAAATGAATCCATACACATGCTGCCATAGATCATGTCTGACACATGACACATGTTTGTTTGCTAATGACATTAAAATATAAATTTATTTGTAAGTATTAATATTTATGAGGATTGATTGAACATTAACTCTTGGTCAAAGCTATGGATATGGATGGATGGAATTTAGAACACGCTCTAATTTTCAATACCTGTTACAGCAGTTCCAAATCTACACTTTCTTACTCTACTCTCTGGTGGACATCTGATATGATTAGCCAGATTCTTGTATAATTTTTGTTCCGCCAGAGGTGGATGTTTGTTGTTGACTAGCATTGGCCTTTATGGCGTTGGCGCCACTACCGCAGGGAAGCTTCTTATCCAATGGCATGTTCTTGCAGAGACTGTCGTTGACCTTGCGATGGACTGAAAGGGATATTTCCAGATAAAAGTCACCAAAATCAGCAGGATTCCACTCACATGCGGTAATGCCATTGTTGTTGCAGTTGGATATCCTGCGTTGGCAGTCATTCTTAAAGGCTTGACACAGATTCGCCCTTCCAAGGCGTCCACATGATCTGGTCGTGGAAGTACAGCTACTCTGAACGTTCTTCTTACAGGTCTGAGCTCTGCGGGAACTTGGGTTAGCGCGGGTTAAGGAATTGCTTACTGAATGGTCAAACCCCTCGGTTGTGCTGCCGCTGCTGCTGGACATGGCCAGGTGGAGGATCAGGCCCAGGATGATACACAAGTAGCAAGAGGCGTTCATGGTGGGTTCTTTGTTTGTACAAAACTGAATGACAATTAACCGAGTAGCTCTTGCTTTTATACAATTTCATCTGTATTTGCTTTGCAAAAAATTATGAAAACACTTTGCTCTAATTACCACTTCAATTTCAGTTTAAATTGACTCTCAGCTGAGCTAATACATAGATCTCTCTCTCTCTCTCTCTCTCTCGAAAAGAAGTTTAGAGATTTCAACCTTGAGCTGCATAATGAGTTTAGTTTTGTTTTTCTGTGGGTTTCAAAAGGTTTATTCACTAAACAATATTCAGCCTCGGCGTATGATGATGGGAACAACATTGGAAGTCGAGCTGGAAGTGGAGGATGAGCCTCCGCAGATTCCGCGACTATTCAGACTGATCGACGAGCACCTGGACAGGGCCACGGCCGTGTAAGTGGTGGAGCTCACACACGACTGGTAGCGCAGCGCGCAGCTGTTCCTGAAACGGGTGCACAGATTGGAGGAGCCGTAGCGTCCGCAGGCATTGGTTGTGGCGTTCAAGCTGCAGTTCCTCAGCACACACACCTTGGCCCCAGTGCTGCTGTTGATGGTGCTGCCAGTAAGGAAGGCGCAGGCTAGGGCCAGGATCGCCAGGAGTGTGGACAGGGCTAGAGCGGTTTTCATTCTGCTTGTTGGTGATTTCAATGGTCTTTGATGCCATTTGGCTCTAAAGACTGGACTATTTATAGTTCTCGTTGACGATTAGTTTCTGCCTAGAACATATCCAAAAGAAAAGAAAGCCGCAAATATCTGCCGACGAATGAAGAGATACACCTGTCCAAATAAAGAGAGCTTATGGCTGACATTGGAAGGTGATAACAGAAGGTGGAGTGGTTATTGGCTCTCCTCCAGTGGTCACCTTGGGTGCGAACAATGCCCATTGTTAAAAGCCTATGCGAATAATCCACAGGAAAATTATCTAAAAGAAATTATGATGACGAGGAATTTTTGTCCTCTTGTCTTGTCTTTATTTTAAAAATCTGTAAAATTTTTTCGATTTATGTGAACATATCGATATGAACAGAAAGAGTATGACAGCGAGAGTTGGAAATAATTGAAATTTAAAGTATATTTCTCATTTTTTATTCTAATTCATATTATGAAATAATTAAACCTGCAGTTCTTATAAATTCTAGTGCGCAGGTTCATAGCTGGCTGCCTGCTTAAGCTGCTTTTTTTTAATTATCGTTGTGTACAATGTTAATAAATATGTACATACATATGTACATATGTACATAAATACATCTGCTATACCTTGAGCGCTACGTCTACATCGCAGATACATGTATCGTACTTGGACACAAAAAAGTGAAGCATAGCATACTTTCGGCTACTGGGAATAATCCAAGCAGACTACTATTATTTGCATTTGTGGGAATGTCACTGCCTGTACAAATAAGTACATATAAATATATTCGTGATCTGCATTAAATAGGCTTCCAAGGGAAAACTTTATAAATGTTGAGTCGAATTTTTTCTCTGTTCTACATTTACTAATCTGGGAGCTACACGCCTATTTGGGATTGAAAGAATGTCCTGGCTTGGTTCGGAATATTGGAAAAAGGTCTATTTAAAGCTACTAATTCCTTTTCTGCTCAACAATTATTTTAATAAGCCAAAAAGCGGCAAAATCAACAAAACTGCGGGTGACCTGCTGTTGTTCGTCTTATTGACTGTTCTCACCTCTCGAATTCATTAACCTCTTGCTTACAACAAAATCCAATGCACTAGATTTCAATTCAGGAGTAGAAACTTGATCTGGCTTCCCCAATAAACGACACATTAAAACAGTTTATCGGATAATCCCTTTCATCTGCCACCTACCCCATGACTGCACAAAAACAACTTCTAAATGAAATGCGTGAAGCAGAAAAACGCAAACACAAAGAGTAAAAAAAAAACAACTATCTCATGTTCAACATTATTATTATTTTATTTTTTGTACTCAGTTGAGTGCGTTTAGTAGTTTTTTGTTGTTTCGTTTTTGTTTGTTAATCAATTCGTAAAACGCACTTGTATAAAATGCTGTTGACGGCATTGTTGAGTGACTGCTGGTCAAGGCTGGAAATCAGTTTCGATAATTGGCTTTAAATGGAGAGAACCTGAAGAGCTCTTGGCATCGCTCCCTCTTGATGGGGACTGCCATTTTCTAGTGGGTTGCATCTGGGACCAATCAAGAAAATATTTATGCAAAAAAACCGTTTATTTCTGGCAATTTTTGCCAGGCTCGCCAACCAATTTGCATTTATTTAAGGAAAATTTCATGTGCGTGTCTTGTGCAGTTTGAAGTTTGGCTTGCGGCAAAATGATTGAGCCAAGTCAAGCATCCATTTAGGCCAGTCAATTAGTTGCCCATTGAATCGATAACGTCTTAGACATCATGTCACACAATTCTGCCTGCCTGCCCAACTATCTCACCAACATAGCCAAGAGGCTTGTGAATTGGATAGTGAAATCAGATCACCACTTTCTGTTGATTCAAAGTGGGTTCAGCACATGAATTGTGACTGTAACGAGCAGCAATTCTTTGAACTTTTAATTAAGTAAAAGTAAGTTAGATAAATAGTTAAAATTAAGTGTTCTTGGTTTTGTATTCTTTTTTCTTATATACATATGTTTACATTAACTTAATTGGAGTAACATCACCACTAATAAATTCAGTTTGGATGGGCTTTCGGTGTTTATTGATTTGAAAGCTCATCATCATTATGATTTGCTAACAATAGCTAATAGATAATACTTTAATTAAGTTCATATTGAAAATTGATCCATCGAACATTGCAAATCTGATGAAATCCCATAAATAGTAGAGTGCATTTCCTCCTGCTTTGTGGGTCATTTTTAATGAAGCTGCTGCGCATTGCCTGCCAGCATTAATCAATTTGTCAGTCTCAATTAAGCTGCATACGAATATACTTCCACTCTAAACAAAAGATTGATTATATAACCCGAAGCAGTGCCATGCCCCGAATGGGTGCCGATTAATCAGCCATTGGCAGTGAAAATGGATGAGCACTAAAAAGAGAACGCAGAAATAAGCGATAAAAACAAAGGCCAGTAAAAAGCAAACCCAAGAGAGAAAGAGAAAAAGGGGAACGGAGGCAGACAGACAGAGATGCGGTCTGAAGATGCCACTTGAAGTTGTGGCCAACGGGTTTGGTCTGTGCTTTGTCGCATTGCAGGAAGTTGCAAGTTGTCAACGGGTTGGCCGCATTTGGTCATTTATTGCTTGGCATGGGATTGATGACGTTGCTTTAGCAGGGTATCCTAGGGTATGTACGACTTGTGTTGTGACACTATGAATGGAACAACTTTCCGTACATGGATAGGCAAGTAAAAGGAAATGTTATTTTCGATTTTATGATTGTACCAGATATAAATACCACTGCCCTTGATGAAATATCCCTCTTAGTTGGCATCAGCGCGTCGGGCCACGGCGGTACGCAGCATCCTTATACAGATCTGCATTGGATTGCTGGCGCTGCAATCAAAATTATTTAACTCAGATGCGGCAAATGAATTCGCGGACTGCGATTCGCGTGATGCTGCCAATGCGGCAATCAGAGACGCGACTGCGCCCCCGTTTATCAGCTAACGGAAAGAAAGAGCAACAACAAACTTTCACTTTCGACCGCGTTCACTTCGTCTCGTCTCGTTTCGTTTCGTTTCATTTTGTTTCGTTTCATTTTGCTATCTTTTTCTTGCGCACCGCCTTCTTTTTGTTGGGCAGGTCAGTTATAGCACAGCTCTGGTGTTGCAGTTGCAGTTGCAGTTGGAGCTGGATATATGTAAACCTGGGAGCTGGGGCTGGGCTGGGGCTAGGCTGGAGCCGACTGCTATGGTTGAGTGCATTTTCGATTTGGTCTCCTCTAATCATTGGGCTTGTGTTGTTGTCTAAGAAAATGTTGTAATATATTTTTAATTTGTACCCAGAAATGATTGCCAATTGCCCGGTGCCTAATGTTGATTATACAATTTTCTTGTTGCTCTTGTTGTTGTTCGTCTTAAACGAAAGTGTTTTGAGCGCTTTGGCGAGGGTAATACTTAAGCTACAGATTTGATCACACACAATTCGGGTAATTATTTATTGTTGCTTTCGGGTGGGCAGAGCCGGGTTGAGAGTCGGGGTGACTTGGGGCGTACACAATACAAGATCATCGTCTGTGCGCACGAGCACTCTCTGTTGGCGATGGATAGAAGGTCTAAGGTCTGGTGGCAACGACTCTGCACGGTGGTCGAAAACCAAACACGTTCAAGTGTGTGTGCCCTGTGGACATACATAGGTCCATCGGATCCCCTTGGCTCCACCGAAAAACCAATGCGAGGTGCGCATGCGTGAGGTCGTCGCACTTAAATGTCAAACGGTTCAGTGCTCTAATGAGACCCGCCGACCCGCCGACAGCAAGATCAGGCCCGTCCACCCGAAAACCAAGTCAAAGATTGGTCAATTCGATCGGGCCAAGTCGGCTCTCAAGCCTATTGCGAGGCTTGTCGCAATTGCTGCGGCTGCGGCTGTTTCATGTGGCAAGAAGAATGACCATAAGCAAGACAGATTAATGCCGGCCTGTCTAATTTATACAACTCATTGCGAGAGAGACGACGACAGAAAATTCGTCGTCCAAGTAGGACGTAAATTAATGCGATTTCGGTTCGGGGGTAATTAAACATATGGCTCGTTTACACACCCCACACAAACGAACTTGCCACAAAATTGGCCACAATTAATTGTAAGATCGGTCTCTGACAATGCATCACCTTATATGCATAACACCTTGGAATGGCACATACCTGTGTGTGAAGTGCGCAAGCGTGTGTACTTCTCCGTCTCGTCGCAACATGCTCGCTCTACAACATGTTGGCTCTAAGCGACCTTTCTGATAAGCTCTACCGCTCTCTCTCTATCTGACTGTTGTGTCTTGCATGCAAATCTAGCGAATGTTCGCCTGCAGTTTTATTGTTGCTTTTGATATTCTGTTTGTTCCCCGTTTCCCCCCAGATCAGCCTCGTCGGGCGACCAAATTTGTACGTTTAACGGTGTTCAGTGTGCTGAGCCAGCGGCCACAAATCCATATCCAAGCCATCCATAGGTGGATAGCCTCCAAATGCCACAAGAACCCAAACTATGGACGTGGCCGGTTTGTTAATTGCCTGAAAATCATACTCTTTTTTCGATTTTGTATTTTGTAGGCCACAATTGATGATTGCAAAATCTGCACAGGTGGAGGAGTCCAAATTGGAATATTAATAAATAAATAATAAAATAAATATGTTTACTGTATATAGTCTATATACTTCTGATGCACGTTAAAGACAAATGGGGGTTTCTGAGGCTTTTGAGTTGACATGCGTGCTCCCAACTAAATTTATTCTTTGGTCAACTCAATATGTTTCAAAACTATGTTCAGCCAGTTAAATATTTCCATTAACACTTTTAGATAGATCAGACCACAGCCAATTATTTAAAATTCCGCTCTTGAGTGCTAATCAAAGCAAAATGCCAATTTGCATAAGTTGAAGTGATTTCCTCGTTTTTAGTTCTAGAGAGAGTTCTATGACTCCATCGGAAGGTGTTAAGACTTTCGCGATTCTGTCAAGATCAATACCATGATGATGATGATAATCATGAATGGTGACGATCACACAAATCACACAAAAAAATCAAAAGATTGTATTTTGTTGTTTATTTATGTATTTATTTTCGAGGCGAAGCAAACAAAATCGCATTAGTGGAAGTTGCCGCCTTGGATATGAACATTGTATGGACATACATACATACATACATACATACATACATACATACATATGTACATATGTACATACATTTTTATGTACTCTACTGAAAATCTGGCTTCCGAAGCATCAATGGCTTAAAATAAAATCTCTGTTTTCCTCTCCTTGCTGTCATCGCATAGGAAATGATCATAATGGGTTAATAACAAATAATAAACATTTCGAATAAATATTATTGCTTGCCAAATGCCAGCAGCCTTGAGCGAAATTAAGCAGCAGTTGCCGTGTGCTGCGATTGGACAATTGGCCATCAGCGTGCTAATTTCATCGCCAAATGTGTTACCTAGAAAACCAATTATAACGGCAGAGGGATGTAATTAAGCTAAAACGACAATAAAGAAAAATAAAAGAAGTTGGAAATGGAACTAGACATGGGTGGTTGCGTTTTATTTTAATCCTGGAACCTTTATACCTTAGAATATATGTACATATGTAAATATAAGGATTGATAAGATTAAACAATAATATCGATAGTTTCACTTTCAATGCTTTCCCTAAGTCACCTTTCTCTTAGCCTAGATTTTAATTGGTAACCATTCAATTCTTTTTTACTCGATTTTAATTGGCAAACTTTCCATGCAAATCAAATTGAAATTATGCAGATTCAAGCTGTTCAATGAAATAGTAGTGAATTTTTTGAAGAAATACCACTTCATGTGGACTGGAGCTCATAAGGATCAGCCCAACATGCCCAATACCGTTTTTTTCAAGAATTTGAACACTAATCTGATGTCTGTGAACGCCAAACCTATTCTTTTTTGTTATTTCTTACCATATTATACAACTTTACACTCATCAGTCAAAAGTATTTTTTTTTCACTGCGACACAGCTCAGCCACATGCGTTCTTGCAAACTTTGGCTGTATACCCCTATACTCTCAGAGACAAACGCGTAGCTTTCTGGGACTTCTTGCAATTAAATAATATGAAGTCATTCGTCAACGAGCTGTCATAACACTTACAGAGTGATATAAAATTGTTTTCATAATTTTTGAGGATATTGAAGACCTTGACCTTGCCTTCGACCATCTTCGACCATCTACTAAAATACAACTTTTTCGCATAAAAAATCATTTTTCAGGATGCTTCTTTTAGTTTAAACTATTAAATATAACAGTAATAGCACATTCAAATTAGTTTTGAATTCCATTATACCTCCTGATTTTAGTTTTTAGTCTAATTCTAAAGTCTCCCATATTGGACCGTTCAATGATTACTTCTACGCTCCAAAAACAAAAGTACCGCTATATTCAAACATTTCTTTCATCAAAATATTCAATATATAAACTAAGCTTACTGATGGTAACTCTTTTCAATTGATTTAATTTGTTTTTTAATTTTTTTTTAATACTTGCACCCAGCACTACTATTTTATTGAACAGCAGTTTTCATGGGTATTTTTCTAAATTCATGTAAAACAAGAAGATGGAATACAAATGGAATAAGATTTCATCGGGTTTATAATGCTTACGTTGCAATCTTTTCAAAAAGGTATAAATTGTTTAATTTGAAAGACTGGAAGGGTCTCAAAAATAGTTGTGAAAGTGATGGGGTGCGGCACTACTATTTCATTGAACACAACTGTATGTAATTGTAATTGCAGGGGCTAATTAAAACGAGAGCTCCGTTCCAATGTTGAATGGAAACAATGCAAGGTGCCCATACTCCCCATGCCATTGAACTTGTCATCACCACCATCTTGTGCATCTTTCAGCACACGCCATCCTGCCATTGGAGTCGATAATTATTATCATAGGGAATTATTATGGTGCTGCCGTTGGGGGATCCCGCTACAATTGCTTCAAACCGAATATCATGATAAATATGTGCATAATATGTATAATCATAATTCATGCAAGATAGTTTTTAACAAGTTTCCGTATTAGGAATTGCTTGTAGTACATTAATTGCTTGTACTTGCTGCAAGTAAGTGCAACATTTTGATGGCTTCCTGGGAGGAAGAAATCTCATAGTAATAATGAAGTAACGCATTTTACTGTTTACCTATTCTATACAGCTCTGATCGGATGTTTTCCATTTTCCGACTCTAATACCAGTACTTATAAGATGTTATCTCAATTACAAGAATTTAGTCTACACAAAATAATTAATTCTCGCCATTCTCCTTATCTCATGCTCTGTTTGTTTAATCATAGATTCGGCCAACATTTGATTCTACACTTGGAGCTCACCGAATATTTTCTAGAATCTTTTTCCAATTGTTTGGGTCGGAGATTTTACTTTTCAAGGCCCATTCTTTAGTTGGAACCCAAAGAAAATTTGAATTATTATCATGTTAATGCCATCCGTTCAATCTAGTTTAAGTTTCAGTTTCAGTTTTGAGCTTTTGGTTTCTAATTTGCAGGTTTTTGGTTTTCGTGGAACATTAATTGATTTAATGTTTGCGTTGGCTTGAAGCTAACATTTATAGGAGTATTATGTTAACGGAGCGTTACAAATCGCAACACAGAAGCAAAGGAGGCATTAAGTGGCAACAAACTGTTGGCGGCTGTTGAACAAATATTGTATCTGGCAGATACATACATCTGTACGTATTTATGTATGTAGGTACATCGGAGCCAAGCTCAGATGCCGAGCTCTTCACGCGTGGCAACGTTTTTTCAAGTGCAGCATGCAATTTTGCAATATTGAAAAGAAGACTTCAGAAAAAAGTGAAACTCAGCTATGGAGTGTGTGTGTCTGTGTATCTGTATCTGGGAGATACACAAGCATAACTGTAACCATAATTACCGACAGCAATGAAAAGCGAAACAAAATTAATGAAGTGTGTGATACCCGCTGAGAGCAAAAACTAACTGAAGAAACGCAATTCCAGCTCCAAGACAATGCCACCTCCTCCTCTTCCTACTCCTCAGCAGGCCGTGTCTCTGGCACTTGCACCTGTTGCCGCCGCAGCGGTGTGAAGGTTGGCAGCGACGTATCTTTGAGCCATGCAGAGAGCAGGGAGTATCTTGTTCAGAGACGCGGAAGTTCGGGAAAAAAATGTTTACTTGCCCGGCCCAAAACAATGCACAATGTACCAGCCACACACTCACTCACACGCCCGATTGTTTTGTCCGCCTCAAAAGTTTTGTATCTTGAACTTGAGGCATCATCGAGCAAGATGTGCATACAAACACAAATGAATACATACATACATACATATGTACATCTGTAAATGTTGCTGTGTGGGTGCTGTCTGTTGCAGGGGTGTTTGGGAGTGTGCTTCAGCCAACTGAAACAAATGGCCTTGAAATCGTTTGTTAACAAGCGCACTGAAGAAAAAATAGTTCTAACCACAATTGTTTAAATTTTTTTGCTCCCAATGATGGAGAAGATATAGTAGTTTGGATTGCATCATAAAACACAGCTTGAATTTCCTGCGAGTTTTCTCGAAGGTAATCCCTTTGCACGAAATAGTTGTTGCACTCCTTTCATCCCTATCAAATTAAGATGATGGAACTGTCGAACGGTAGAAGTTTACGAGGTAAAGCTCTCATTTAATGGCTGAAAAATGTTGTACATATAGATAGAACGATTTGTTTTTACAAATTGTAGCTTAACTCAACTTATATTTTATTTGATTTTTTGCTATTCAATTGTTTTTCGAAAGTTCAGATTCGACCTCTGTTGCAGTGCATTGGAAAAACTTTAAAGAACACATCATCAAAAACCACAAATGATTTTGACCAAATCATGTCAAAGCTGCCTCGGATGTTGTCTAGCTCCAAGTGGTGTCATTATTTTTGTTGTTTTTCCCCAGACGAGTATGTGTATTTTTGTTTCTGCAAAAATGATGATTTGTGCCGTGCCACTTGAACTATGCGTCAGACTGAGCCCCAGACAATGATTGAGGGAGATGCCGGAGATGAAGATGGAGACGTGGATGCTATGCCTGAAAGTGCGGCCCTCCGCATGTCAGATGTCGATGATGGCGATGGCGATGGGTGGCTGCTGGCGCTGATGCTGTTGCCGTCGATGTTGATTTTCTTGGTGCTGCTTTTTGCTGCTGATGATGTCTGTCTGTGGTACAAGGCATTATTGCATCATCAAACAGATTGAGCAATGAGTGGATTTAAATACACATTTAATGGTTTGCAGTTATGGCCCATTGTGGCCCGGTCGTTCAACTAAGCCCCACAAGGGACTATCGATTTAAGATCTGTTAAAGATTTATATTTCTTTTATTTATGGCTGCAGTTTTTGTATCAGTAAAATACAAAAATAAATTATTTGTTATTAGGAACAGGCCCTTATCAGGTTTGAGGCATGATAACGTTGATATTTCCTTACTGACTGTTCAAGTGAAATTTCCAAATTTCCTATTTGGAATCTTTTGGACACTCTTCGGTTTTAATATAAGCCATATCTCCGGATTTGTGCCACCGGAAATGAAATGGAAAATAGTCCAAGTCCCAAATAAAAGGACAGAACGAGAACCCCCTCTATCATATAGCCGAAATATTAATTTTCCCTTTCTGTATACCCCACTCCTGCAATTGGATGATTAATTTATGTTTTTCCTGTCATTGAAGAGGAGCGGGAAATCATTTTGGGGAAAAATTAATTTTCCGAGTAGTCATGAGTCGTGTCCCTTTCCGTTTGGAAAGGGAGCCACAAAAAACCGTTTCTGCTGACATATAAATGGGAAGCA
Source organism: Drosophila subobscura (assembly GCF_008121235.1). Taxonomy (NCBI): domain Eukaryota; kingdom Metazoa; phylum Arthropoda; class Insecta; order Diptera; family Drosophilidae; genus Drosophila; species Drosophila subobscura. The sequence goes on along the minus strand of NC_048531.1, from coordinate 11,624,351 downwards.
CACAATTACGAAGCATTTTTTCCGTATTTCCCTGTTGCTGTCTCCCCTTTTGTCCGCTCTGCCTCCCTATTTACCTGTTTCTCTCTCTCTCTCTCTCTTTCTAGCTTGTTTCCCTTTTGTGGGCTGAACACGTGCAAAAGTACAAGCAAATGGGGCCAAAGAGGTAAACGCCATAAATGCCCAGGTCCACTCACAATTATTGCCACAGCGGAGCACTGACAAGAGGGAGGGTGTTTTTGGGGACGGAGACTGGACGGAGCAGAAGTAGTGAATAGCACAAAAATAAAGCGAGGTATGAAAAATCGAAAGTGGCAACTCGAGTGACAAGAGGAGACCAAACGGCCTGGTTTGAGTCGCCGTCGCCTCCGCTTGGCTTCGGTTCGGTTTTGGGTGCAGCACAATCTGCGACTCAGCATCTCTAATGGTTGTTGCAGCTGCCACCACATGGGAGGAGGGGCAGGTTTTTGCCATATCGAAGAGCATGTTGCACAATGTCGATGGTGCGAGCACAAGACAGATACAGCAAGTAGAAAAAAGCGTACACACATATTGGAATTGGAGCAGAGATCAACGAGTCTGCCGCCAGTCAAAGGCAAACATCTGGTCGAGCGGTTCCACATCACATGAAATCCCAGAAACCCCTTCCCGCAGGGTGGCCAGGTGCAGCCGGTTTCCTGTGCGTCGTGTGCAACGTGTGCTGCCTATCCAAAAATGCTTGCAGCCATAAAGAGTGGCAAATTGCTCTGAGAACCCCTGAATGGGGGCAAATATGAAGTCCACGATGAGGATTGTAGATTTTATAAGGTGGAAAGAGGGATAGATATGTATACAATTGCCAATATTGCGACACATGACACCGAATATCCTTTATTGCTGATGCCATTTCAATCCTCTGACTAAAACGCTTATATGATCGGGCACTCTTATCTTCAAAGAATATTTATCTAATATTTCTTGGTCATGCCGATTGCATAAATCTCAATAAACACCAAAACAATTATTTGCTAATCACCTTTTTGGGGCTTTGGCTAACCACAATCTGTGGGCCACTTCAGCTGGCTTAATTGAAATGTTTTTGGTTTGGCTTTGGGCTGTTGGCCATCAATAGTTGTTTGCACTCAAACCGAACCACAAAAATGGTGGAAAAATAATAACTTACCTCACTAGATAAAACCCATAAAGTCCACACGTTTTCTGGACAAAAAAAAGACCGCCACCGCACTGAAAGTGAAAGCTTTTTCTCTATTATTTGTTTTCAAAACAAAATTTTTGGTTTTTTGTTATGCATTTGCATACATACATATGTACATACATAAATTATTGAAAATATTTTAGATTTAAAAAAAAAAATTAATAGTGGGAAATATTTTGAATGAGAAATGCTGTTTTCTTTTGCGGATTTGAACCGCTTAGACAATGCTTTGAGGCATACCCCACCTTACAAAAGGTGACGGTTCAAGTTGAAGTTGAAACCCCAATGTGATGTAATTTCTCCGGGCCTTTCATCGCCAGACTCGAGTTGAACTTGGAGGCAGATGCTGTCTTACACCTAACAGAGTACTCTTCCCAAGGCTATTCCTACTCTTGGAAGAAGTTTGTACAGACTGGCTCGCTCAAGGGGCTTTTGGCTTTTCTCGTTACAATGTCCACAATTTATAGGAGGAAGAGTAACTACGATTCAATGTCTTTTGCCCCTTTTCTGCAACCTTTTTTTCTGGCATTTCTTTACCGTTGGCCGCAGCAGCAACCGCAGTCTCATTTCAACGATTCCAAAATTTGCATGTCAATGTGACTTTGAAGAGCACTCTGCCTGTGGCATAATCACAGGCTGTCACATTAATTAGCTGCTAATTAATTAACAGAAAGGCAACAATTACACTTGAAACAAAGCAGTGAAAACCCAATGCATATTTAAATGTTAATGGAAATTAGCCCAAATCAAAAAGACCCAACCGCAAACGAACCGCTGCGACCAAAACATGATGATCATACCGCTTCGAACCTCGAACATATGTATAAAGTTCGAACCAAACCAGACAGACAAGATCGGACACGACAAGATGAGATTCTTCGCCGAAGACAACTGTTTGCGGTATATTGCTTTGCTCTTCTCTCGCATGCAGTGGCCTGTTGCTGTTGCCACGCACAAACTGGCAACCTGCGAACACGTCGTAGCTTATACCGGCTTGATATCAACATTTGCAGCTTAATGCTACAACTTTTTTGAACGCAAGAGCGAACGGTACGCGAAGCGCATGCGCGGACGATAGATCATGCCAGCAAAGCCCATCAACGGTATCCGTGGGCCGCGACTGAAACGTGTCTGAAATTCGCGAATGAAATATCCGCCTAAAGAAGTGTCCCCAAAAGAGTTCTACCTAGCAGGTGACGAGTGAAGAAAACAAATCAAACAAATAAATAAAAACCCCAAAACCAAATAAGGTGAATGAAACGAAGGAAACTGTGTCAAAAGCAAAGAAAGTTGTCCCAGTCCATGTGATTATGTAGTACTTATGTGGGCAGAGTCCCAAGATCTTTTGAGGCGAACGCGTACGGGTATCTTCATCCACATCTGCTTTGTTGAGGGGATGGGCGGGCCTGTCAAGTTTGAATTATCTTCAGCGTGGGCCTCTTGCAATCCCAATGTAATGATGACCATTTTGGGAGCACATACAACGGAAGGCAGTACGCCCAGGCATGCGGGAGAATGGTTCTTCAGACGGTGAATCACTTACAACTGTCTTTCTTTTTCGCCTTCCCTCTGTGGGTGCGGCAGAAGCTCTCTGTGAATTCCATGTTGATTATTCGTGGTGGTGCTCATGTAAATATGTACAAACGATTGTGGGTATGATATCACACGATCAAATATTCAAAATCGAATGCTCAACAAGCATTTGGCAAACTAGTTTCCAGTTATTTTGCATTAACATTCGATGTTGAAATATTTGTGCTTATTTTTAGGTTTTTTTGTATTCATAATCTGAGGAAGAAGCCGTACGCTAATTATTGACCAAATTGAATTGACTGCCAAAAAAATAAACATCAGCTTTAGTAAGATATTAGCATTGAATTATATAAAAATTAAAGGAACTCTGTAGATAGACATTGCCTCTCACATTCAAACATGTTTAACTATGAAATGTAATTATTTTTCCGGATATTGAACCAACAATTCGATGATTCCTGCCTGATCCAGCAATTGAATGGAAAGTCTTTTATTATTGCAAAGGAGAGAAACTCCAGGCCATCCACCACCCTCTCATTAGCTCTTGGCCAATTCAGCTGCCTTCAAAAATAATCTCCCTTGAGCATGACACATTTGATATGCAAATGGCACAAAGCTAAAGCCATAGCGGCAATTGACGCTGCACCTGGCATTGAGGCTGAAGCAGTGGCTGACCGCGGCTCTTATTTTACCGCAAAGCAGAGAAAATATCCGTCAAAGTAGCCAATTAATTTGTTTATTAATTGCCATCTTTGGCAGGGAATTCATTTCGCACAATGGACCCGGGCTCAAGTTGATAATTGGTCCTTTGAACAGATATAATTACGGATTTAGTTTTGTCATTGATGTGATATACATACATATGTACTTATATATGTACATACATATGTGCATGCAAACATATGCGAGAGGCTCTGCTTTCATAAAATATACAAAAATTGTATTTTCTTTGATTTCGATGAATTTATTTGATATTTTCTTTCATCAAAAATGAAACTGAATCAATAAATATAAACTAGCAATTAAATGGCCATATTATGATTTTAACATGATTGAATTCAATGATGGAATTCATTTTGAGACTCAACAATATCAAAAGCCTCTCATGGCAGCATTGCGTTCTTGTCTCGTTTTGAATAATAGACAGCTCAAAGGTAGGAGTATGTAGCTGAAGACCAAAACATATGCAAAGTTATTTTCCTTTGCGTGCAAACTTCTCAAAATGCATTTATTTATATGAGTCCATTGCTTGGATATATGTCATATATAAATATGATCCACGACAGAGCCGCAAGCAGGCAATTTCATTTGCGTGCCACAGCCAAGTCACGTTGCTTTTTTGTGTATTTTATAAATTATTTTCCCAATCCGAAAGCGCTTTTGCTGCTTGTTTAAGCCATACAAATGTTAATCGATAACCGAACGATTAAAACAAAACGCCCAAAACAAAACAAAACACAAAACAAGACATTTTATGCAAATGCAGAAACTACAAATTCCACGAAAGGGTTGCGTAAAAAATGTTCAAATGGGCTGGGTTTATTTATGAAAAAAATAAGAAAAAACCCAAAAAAAAAGACTCCAATGCCCACTGAAAAATATCATAATTTTAAAGAGTTTCAGCAATATTGGAAAACCCCATATCAATAAGGGTTTGGCTTGGGTTTTAGATATAAATATAAATTATATATCTACCTATGTATGTATGTACATACCGAGATAAATACATTCGATTCTAGACAACCTTCTCTGTGAATTGGCGAGGCTCCGGCACCCTCGCAGCCCCCCACTCTTGATTTCAGTTTATCAATTTATTTTTCAAAGACCATTTTCCACATGGATTTTTGTTTATTTTGCATATTTTAATAAAGTTTCTGTTGAGTGGGTTTCGCGTATCAGTGCAATTTGCTGGGGATTTAATTGAAAAATATTTTCATATATGTATCCTTATGTTTTAGATATTTGATAACTAAACCAATTTGGTTTTAACGGCCAAAAGAACTCATTTCGTTTGGTGATTCCCCAACCCATTCCTACAAAAAAAACATCAAATCGATACCGAGACTCAGACCAAGACCAATGGATTTATGTAAACCAGTTGGTTGGGCTAATGAAAAACCATTGGAATGCCAATTGAATTGGCTATGCAAAGTTATGTAGATCCATAAACCGGCTAGTCAGAGCGAAGTGTAACACCTGCACGGAGCTGGGAAAATTCGCGGCCAGCATTGAGGGAACGGGTTCGTTGGTTGACGGAAGAGGTGCCATCGATTGCATAATCGAACCATTGAAACTGCAACCAGTTGATGCACTTACCCACGCCTCCCCTCTCTGTCTTTCTCCCTCTCTCTGGCAGCATGCGGGAACGCAGTCAGACAACTCCCAGACGCCGTCGAGCGGGTCCCAAGCAGGCGCTTCCCGGCAGCCACGAGGGAATCGGTGCCCTGGAGTCTCCCTACTACACCATCGACAATACGGAGGACATTTATGGCACCACCTTGCTGCCCTCGCAGCGGTGCTACGTCGATCCCTGGGACCTGGAGAACTACGACTATGTGCGCAAGAAGATCGATGATGGTACTGGCCAGCAGGTGGATGAAATCCACTATGGAGACTCCCAAAGCCCAAGTCCAATCTACGGAATGGGAATGGGCATGGCGGCTACCATGCCACGCCCACACACACAGACGCGTCGCGTGTCGCGCTCCCAGTGCCAGCTCGAGTGCTGTGTGCCACAAAGAAGCCGGCGGAGGAGCAGAAGCAGCCGCAAAGAACCCTTGTATACCGCCAGGAGTGATATCTACGGTGTCCCCAGTCGCTACGACGACTACATGGCCACGATGACCAGGCAGCTGCATCTGAACAACGATGTCAACGATGCAGAAGAGGAAGAGGAGCTACGGGAGGAGCTCTACGCAGAGCAGCGTCAGCTATACAACGGCTACGGTGGTGAGAACATCACAGACAGTACAAATTTCTTCGTACTGGAAATTGTTTAATTTAAATCGTTAATTGTATACCTCCATAGGCTTCTCCAGTACCAGCTCCACCGAGCACCCCTCCTCCATTGGTGACGAGCTGCCCATTCCCCAACGACGAGCGGCCACCCTCCAACGCCGCTCGGCTCCCATTCAGGTGCCTAACAGCAACATTTATGGAACTGCACCGCATCCAAGGCGCAAGCGCAGCGGCAAGTCTGCCCCACCGCTGACTGCAGCACCGGAGATCGACTTCCCTGCCCCGCCCCCGCTTTCACCAGCCTATGACTACTGCAATCCCTATGCTACACTGCCGTACTGCAGCATTCCGGATTGCAGTGAGTGTCAGCAGCAAACAAAATCCCTCATCTACGCGGCACCCTCCACCCTCTACGGAACTCTGGCCGGTGTCGGATCTGGAGCAGGTCGCCCACGCACTCAGTGCGATTCCCCGCACTCCACTGGAGGCGACTCCTCGCTCTACTCGGGAATTTACGCACGTAAATTCGGACTGAGCAAGAAGGGTCTGCTCCAGATCGACTACTCCTGTAGTTGGAATGACCTGGATCGAGTCATGCAGCGCCAGTGTTAGGCGGGACGCAGCATTAGCACCCACCCTGGGTGCTTAATGTTTGGGTGCTTGGGTTTGGCATAGGAATACTAGTAGAGCGGAACAACATTATGTCCTTAAGTCATCATCTTATACAAACACAAACAATCACACACACACACATACACAATACCAAATAATTGAAAATATTTGTCGTAGCAACTAGTGTTTCAACATTTAAATAAACATTTTAAATATTATCAGTAACTATACAGTAATCAAGGAAAACGCTCTCAGATGTGTTCCAAAAACCCAGTTCTATAGCTGCAAGGCAATCCTTATCATTCTCAATACAAAAATGTAGTCTTGGGATCATAGTTTGGGGCAATTCAATTCCCAATTCCCTTTCCTGGGCCTGCCTCACCTAATTAATTGGTCAGTGGCAGGCCAGAATTGCTCTTTTCACAAATGACATGAGGTCAAACATGGATGATTTAATCAACTAATTTGGATGTGCATGGCATAGTTTGTATAAGGGGGGAGTTTCCACAGTTTTACTCTAATTAAATATGACGTCATGGCCCAGAGCTCATGGGAAACATAATTTAAGTTTGACAATTTGTTTTTTGGGCGACAGCAACAAGGAAATGGTTTTAGCGACTGACGTTGATGAATGTCCGGGGGATTGTCAGGCGGCAGTTTTTCAGCAAAGTCAGGAAGAAAGGTGATAGGATATTTGCACGAATGTGTGCATGTAGTTGAAAGAGGACATAAGTAAGTGTAGCATACAACATGGAGCTCAAAGCAGAACAAAATCCATTAAAGTTTCTCTACTAGAAGGAGGAGATTGTACTCCCAACTGCAGCTAGATGATTATCATTTCCTTGGCTACAGAGCAATACACATACAGCCAACGGTAAAATCAATAAGGTGAATAAAATGAAGTATATTTTCCACTATCTCTGCGCCCTCTTTTCCCCCTTCGCTCTCTCACGCTGTTGCTGCTGAATGCGATTTCAATTTCTCAATCCAATTTACCTTTGCAACAGTGTATAGTGCACGCTGTACACACACAAATACCGGCTCGAATTCAAACACAAAAACGAACACGAAAGAGAGTACAAACACAGAGCACAAGTAAATCACAAACGAGAAGGGACGTGTGAGACGCTTCTTACGCGTCACAACTTTTATACCCGGCACTCAGTACTACATCTGCAACTTAGCGGTTATTTGTCAAATTTTACATTTTTCTTCATCTGTCAAACAACACTACTCACGCCAACACGCTCCTCTAGCTCGCCACCCTCCCCTAGAGACACACTTTGAAGAGTCAGGGCAGAGTCGCGGCAGAGCCAGCGGCAGAGGCAGAGCCAGCGGCAGACGGCCAGTGTGCGGCCACTGCGCGAAGCAGAGTGTGAATGAGAGAATTTTCAAAAAACAAATATAAGCTGCGGAACGGGGTGGGTTTGGCCACTGAAAATTAATTTCTTCATTGTGGCTATAATAATGATCCAATCGGATCCCAATTTGGTGATCTGATAGATATGGTCATTCCCTACGGAATGGCGTTTTCAGTTTTCTGTTATCTTCAAAATTGTAGATTTGGGAGGTTTTCGCCCTTTTGCGGGGGCGGAAGGGGGCGTGGCTCATTTTTGAAATACACTGGTTTCAGTGTGAGCATACAGCAGTCTGGATGCAAAATTTGGTGGCTCTAGCTCTTATAGTCTCTGAGAACTAGCCGACAAACAAGACGGACGGACGGACGGACGGACGGACGGACGGACGGACGGACGGACGGACGGACGGACAGACAGACATGGCTCAATCGACTCGGCTATTGATGCTGATCAAGAATATATATACTTTTTCGGAAAAGTTTCCTTCTGTGCGTTACATACAACCGTTATCCGCACAAATACAATATACCCTATTTACTCTTCGAGTACCGGGTATAAAAACGGAAGATAGAAAGGAAAACTTGGAAGCCCAGAGGTTTGGATGCCCTTTAAAAGGGACAATTCCTATTGCTTCTATTGGAATGGTGATCGGATATTATTCCTTGCTTTAAAATCGTTATTTTCTGATGATTATTTTCTGTGTTTCAGAAGCATCCAAGTTGTTATACCCTCTGGCAGGGTGTGTAAATCTGAATGCATAAAAGGAAATACGAGGAGAAAGAGCGTGAACGAACGGTGGGAATCTATGGGTAGAGATGGGGGAAGAAGCATTGGCTTTGCACATAAAAGCGCAAATATTTGCGCAACATTTTCGACGACGACGACGATAAAAATCGAGTAAGAAAAATATGCAAAGAACCAGAAGAAATGCAAATAAAGACGTCGCAAAAAAAGCAAAAACAGAAATAATATGTTTTCCCTTTGCTTTCTTTGCCTCGGATTTTCTTTTATTATTGTATAACGTCAAACATTTGCATGCGGCGACGCCTAAATATGTGCCACACTTTGCGCTCCACGGTTCCGTCGCCACCACGGCCCATACACCACCCCAGGCTACTTTTGCATTTGCATTTATGTGCGGCGCCAAATCAAGCGGCCTCCTTTTTTCCTACCCCCAAGCCCATGAATCGCAGCGAAAATATTTCGCACTTGCACGGAATGGAGACCTCTGCCTCCGCCCTGAGATCCCCCAACTTCCCCTCAAAGTGTGCTTCAGACTGAGTTTTTCCTGGTAATGTGCTCACAATTTGCCTGTCCACCTGGAGCAGAGCAGACGAAAATGTAAAGTCCTGATTGGGAGTGTGTTTCCACACTGATATCGATGGAAAACCAGGGATCAAATGAGCAAAAACTTTGAGGTAACAAATGTATTAAAATTCTTTTAGCAATTTTGATGTGATCGCCCTTTTGCGCGAATGTTTGAGGAATTTTTGAAAAGCTTGTGAATTCGCGAAGAAATCGTTTGACGGAACACAGCTATCTGCCCAACTTGACACATTATAAGCGGATTCCACCCTTTCCTCATTTTCTTTCTTTCTTTTTTATGGGCGGAGCACTAAGCTGCCAAGAGCAGGGAGGTGTAAGAATTTTCGAATTTACGTTCCATTCTCGGCAGACTGTTGAAAAAAACGGAGAATTTGTCGGCGACAATTGTAAGTCCTTTGCATTCAAATTGCAAGTTAAATGGATCCTTTGCCACTGGCTCTGCCGCTCCATTTAGTGATGCACCCTTATGCAAAAAATAGCAAGGAAGATGAAAAAGTTTCATATAATGGGTATGAAAAGTGCAAATGAACTTGGAGAGGGTCTGGGCAAGAGCGGGCAATCACTGGAGCATTATCTCTGTCGAGAGCTGTCGAACAGATGGCATAATAATCCAATAACAATGAGATGGAGGTGGTTTGAAAGGGGAGCAAGAGGAGAGCTGAGACAGCAGATGGTCAGATAAATATGTAGGAGGATCTCGATGGTGCAAATCAAAGCCATCCAAAATGTTACAAGAACGAGTTTTCACTGCCAAAAGTCTTGTAAATGTTTTTTATACTCAAAATCTTAACTTATATAAAGTAGAACTGCCAGAAAATCATACTTCTAAAATTTAATTAAAACTTTATCTGGAGCATATCAAACCCAAAAGAAAGTTTAGTTTAAGCTTAAACGGTAAATCTCCTTAATTTTGATGTGTGGGCGCTATTATTTCAAGCTCTCTCTTAGCACAACCCACACATGCCAAATACTTTCTAACGCAGTTGGTTGCAAGTACATACATATATGTACAGTTACGTCAGAAAATCTGCAACTAAATACTGTTATAAATTACAGGCAGACAGCTGTCAAAAGTCGTCCCATTGTTGTTGCTACGCATGCAAAATTCGAGAAACTCGAGCTAAAAATAAACCTGAAAACTTAATTAAACTTTCTTCTTTTCTTTGCTTTTTTGGTGTTGTTTAAAACAGCAGAACAATGGCCACAGTGGGGTGTTGGGGGCTGGTTTGGTGTTTGTGTGGGGATGCCAAACAAACTGCAAAACGCAGGCACTTACTCAGTCAGTGGGCGAGTTTATTGTTGTGTGTTCGTGTGTGTGTAAGCGCCTCGTTAGGAAAGCAACTCAAAATGACGCCCCAAGTCCTGCCCCAGGTCTGGGCCGCTGGTGGTCGGGTCGTGTCGGGTCCTGCCTTGTTTTCTCTATGCAATTTGCCAGCCATTTTGCACCTGCAATGAAAATGTTTCTTAATTAAAAACAAGAAAGAAAACTTTGCCAAATGTTGCGGGCTGCCCGAAAGCGACAACTAAAGCCATGGGAAATACCCTGGCTCTCTTATGAAAAGAGCCGCAAGATTTAGTATTCAATGGAAGAAATAATTATTAAATTCTAAAATATATAACTGATGACAGTAAGAAGCGGGTGAGGAAAGTTACATCAGTAATGAAAACCATAAAATGAATAAAACAGGACTGGGAAATAATTGAAACAAATTGATTTGTCAATAATAATTAGTTACAAATTAATAATACAGATCCCTATGCCCCTTCGAACATTCGAATAAAAGCAGCCAGCTGAAAGAACATCCCCGATATACCCGACTAGTCCATCCAGAGTGTGCCAGCATAGGTGAAGGAGACGACTACCATTGCTCTAAGGTGTAGAAAGTGTCTGACATTTAGCGCCTTTGGAAAATGCCGCCAACTTCCTTTGTTCGAATGTGGCTATAGATAAATTCGTGTACATATGTAAGTACATATTTGTATGTATGTTTGAGGCTTGTCCCCTGGCTGCCATTTGCTAATGAATAAGTTAATTTCATTCTGTCCGCAGCAGGGGAAATGTAGAAATGGTGAAAAGGAGACGGAGCTGACGCTCGTCGTGTTATTTATGTGGCCGCTGCCTGACTGTCGCCCATTTTAAAACCCTCAAAGTGGTCATTAGAGACGTTGGCTCAGTTGGTAGTTCCAGCCAAAACGGAGAGGGAGAGAGAGAAATGAGAGACAACAGAGGGGCTGCACTGCGTATACTTAATTTATATATAGTCAACGCCATCACCCTCTAGCCCTCTACCCTCCAGCCATCACGAGTCCCTGCGTCTAACAACAATAGTTGGCCAGCCCGAAAGCAAAAAGTGCGAGAACAGTCTATATGTACATATGTCTGTACATATGTACATATGTATGTATATCTAACTCTGCCTTATATAATACATCCTGTATATATACATATATACATGCATATTTACGTATAGTTTGGTACGTGCAAAACGTCCTTTTGTTGTTGCTGTAAATGCAAATTAAGTCTTAATTTTGCAGCAACAATATCGCTCCAAGGGTGCGGTGCACAGCATGGGGAAAGGAGAGGGCGGGGTAGCTCGGTGCCGCATTATGGCCAAAGTGTTGAAGTTACGTAAGCCCGAATCCATTAGTTGGAGCAGCTAAATTAAAATAGAAGGCTGCCTCGGGCCCACAGGGTAAGAGCCGGAGGGAAGTGTGCTCTGAGTTGAGCAAAACAGGAAGGTGTCGGAACAGTTGTCAACAAGTGTCTGGCCGTGTCTCATGCATCTCCATTACTGAGAATAAGCAGCTCTCTCTCCCACTGCAGCTCTACAAAATAATGCAACAGAAAGAGCTAAAGAGAGTTAGTTAATGAGCATACCATTGCTCGTATTGTTAAGGCAAATGCGGTCCAGGTGGACTACGTAAACTTTGAGGATTACATTTCCATGTTGAGGCTGAACCAGACCAGACCTAGCACTTTCCACACACACACACATAAAGGCAATTTATGTGAGCCCAAAGAGTAGTTTTGGCTCAACGCCTTGGCGCTATTTTCCGAAATATTAAGAATTTCGATTTGTAATTTGCATTAACAGAGTTCAAGGCTTGTTCCATCTAATTTATAATTTGAAATATATGAATGTAGAATGACTTTTCGACGCATTAGTCTAGCTTTTAGATTTTTAATTTATTTTTTAAATCTATACAGAGCTTTAGAAGCAATTTGAGCGCTTAAGGTTTGGGCTAAGGAAGAGTAAACAGATCTTCGGTGTACCGAAAATGTTCATAAAACATGCTTCAACGACGTTTGCAATTTGCGGCCAAGAGGGCAGCTTATGCAAGCCAAAAATTTTGCATAAACTAAAAGCGGGCAGAAATCAGCATCTCCAAGAATTCTTGGCTGCAGAGAGGAGGGGTACGGGACAAAGGGGAGTGCAGCTACATCAACAGCACTACTGCATTTTCTTGCCAAGGCTAATTGACATGAATAAATGTTACGCAATCAGCAGGATAATGAATTCAACGGCGAAGCGGAGCAAACATTTTCATTTTCACAGCGACGACTTTGTATAAAAATCACCAGCTCACAACAAGCGATTCGACTGAAAGATACTCTGAAAGAAAGCAAGGAAATGGTAAGCGAAAATAAGAAGCTTGGAGCGAAATTCTTGATAAGTAATATACGATCCCCTTTGAGTTGATCAGCATCAGCAGTAGTCGTTTAAATATCCTTATACTGTATCCCTAAGCATCTTTAGTTGTCACTTGTCTACCCTTTGTGTTCCCTGGTCTTTGCTGAATAACTTTACGGCCCACACACATACGACCCGAACGTGACTAGTCCTGGCAGCAAATAAATTTCACACCAGTGCCACCGCCAGCCAGGACCCTGGGTGCTCCTGCTCCGACTACTGCAGCTACGTCTTTTCCTGCTCCTGCTCCTGCTCCTGTCTCCTTTCCCACTGCTATTGTGGCTCGTCGTTTCAGTGTCAGTGTGTCAAGCAGGCTGCGATGTGGAATAATTTGCAAAATGTCATTATTAGTTTGGATTTTGCGCAGCAGAAACGCCAATTGCAGGATGGGAAGGAGCCGCCCGACACAGATTCAGATACAAATACAAATGCGTGATACGGGAAACGGGGTAGGGATAGGGATACAACCCCGTCACGCGCCTTGTGCGTTGCTGGATATGGGTTGAATGATAATGCTTGCCCAGGGCTCTCTCCCACTCCCTCTGCTCCTCGTCGTATCTCATCATCAGGGGCACCGGGATAGAGTTTATTTGACTCTCTTTTGTTGTGGATGATGCTGTGCTGGGCTGAGCTCTACCTGCACGACACGTAGGACATTTGTTGGCTCGACTGCCTGTCACACGACAACCACCGTCACCCCTCCGCTTGTATCCTACATGCATAACTAAGCAGGGTAATTGGTTTCACTTGCTACACATATTAAATCCCGCCCGACTCAAGCCTAATTCTACAAGTATATGCAGCTGAAAGACCTCTGATGGATGATAATGTCGGGTGGGATCAGTGAGATTGACAGGTTCCCAACACTAAATTAAACCAAATAAATGTGAAAAGAATCTATTCAAATTAGTGGCATCGAATTCGATTTGGATCCTCCTTCTCAGCTTAAGGCAAATCCTTTTGAATGTAAATGTCTAATAAACGATAATTTGATTGAAAATAGGAAGCCGAAACTTACAAAAATCATATTAAAAACCAAACAGTCGCAAGTCAAATAAAATCTTACGAGCAACGCAAATCTTTACAGCCATATTCATTTGGTTTAATCAGTCTGCTTTGAGTATTTAGATTAAAATGCTAAGTAAAATTGAATTGCTTTTCTCTGTTGTTCTTTTGAATGCTGGCTTGCTGGAATTTCAGGATTACATTAATATTCATTTATACGAGTCTGGAGGAAGTAGTGGCAGTGGGGCCACCCACTCTCGACACCCACTGCCTTGAAAATTTGTCCTTCCATGGGCGTCAGTATTGAGCTAATGGAATGCTAACAAGGATTTGTCAATCAAGGAACATACCGATATACGAGTATGGGTACGAATATATTTTTACCATCCAATCTAACCGATGAACTGCATTCCCAAAATCAGAGTCAATCTTTTGTAGCCAATCCCACCATAAAAAAGTTGACAGCACTAAATTTATTTCTCACCCGTAAAAGAAATTCCCATAGCTTCCAGCCATATGTCATAACAGCCTAGACGTGCTCGCATTTGACAGTTTGAGGAGTAAAGTCCTAGGAGTAATGGCCAGGAGAAGTTAAGAGGGCGCGACCCCGAAATCGATTGACTTTTGCGTCTGAACTCTGGCAGCTTTCACCTGGCCACAACCAAGTGACAACTTTGGGAATGGCTCAGCTAAATGAAATTACAAGGCGAACCATTAATCGTTCAGTCAGTCAGTCAATCAATCAGTCATGCATGCACCTACACATGTACATGTGGACGTAACCATCAATCGCAATGAGAGGCGCGTGTTAACTTTTGGAGCGCCAAATTGGGTTTCTACCATGGGTAAGAGGAGTAACCTGACAGAGAAAATCGAGAGGTTTGCTAGGGAACATAGACTGCAGAACAGCAGAGGGAGCATTCCAGCTGTGGGAGGGCATCAAGTCAATCCGATGTGTGGATAACCCTGGATGTCATTGTATATTTGTTGATGGGCGTGGCGTACATCTGATTGCTACAAATGCGATTAGGTTAAGAGTGACTTCAAAGTGATTAAGTTGGACTTCTTTTGAAGTGAGGATACCCAGGGAGACGGACAGGGTCGTCTGCCCTAATTTATGCATAATAAGACACCAGCCATAAATCTCCAAGGCAACGTTGCATAATCGTATATGCAACTCTATGAGCCTGGGGAGGTCATAAATAAGACCAGGCAAAAACGGGAAAGAAAGCAAATCTGCACATGAATAAAGGGAAAATGCACAACGCAGTTGGGTCTTCCTCCTGCTCATCCCACTCTGCCTGTAGCCCCCTCCCTCCGCATAAGAGTACGGCTTAGGCTCTGTGACGGTTCCAGGGCCTAGCTAAAGGTCACCATGGCGCGTTTTTCTGCGCTTGGTCTGCAGTCCTCCCTTGGGCATTCGCTCCTGGGTGGGATGTGCCACTGTGGCTTGTGCAGCCGTTTCAAATTACGAGCTCGTCAGAGCAGCATGAAACGGGATGGAGATGGGCTGGTAGCTGGTAGCTGACAGACCAGCTGGTTGGTGTATCAAGTGGCTGCAAGGCTGAACGAACAGCTGAAATGAGATGAAAATACGACTGGATGGGTAATAAACGTGCAACGGCACAGAGGAGATGCAAACCCGGGCAGGATTGTCGAGCGACTGACAGGCTGACCGCAGAAACTAATAATGATTCCACGAACTGATGCGGTTTTGCGTGTCCCAGGTTGGTCAGAGGTGTGACAGGAGTGCACCAATCGATACTCTCCAGCTGCAATCCGTAGGTAATCCATTCAAGCAACTGACGCAAAACTGTCGCCTTAGACAGTACCTTTTGTGGTTATTAGCATGACATACGGTTATTGTTTTTGCGCTGAGAAAATGCCAAGTGGGCTGCACTAGACAACCCCTTTCCATCGATCCGTGCAGCACTCAACTGCCTGTCGATGTCCGAGAGTTAATTCCCCCGTGTCCCTCCCTGGAATCGACTTGCAATCAAATTACTTCATTTGCATGCAGAAAGTGCACGGGGGATTCAGTGCGGAGGCGGAAAATCGTGTTAGAGCAAAGTATGCACATGCATAAATAATTGCGCCACCCCTCTCAGATCATATTACAACGGTCAAGTGGAGGGGCCGCAGGCCTTGCGTTACACCACGTGGAGCAACGTAACGCCTTATTATTAAGCCAAAGTGGCCCCAGAGAGAGCCCAATATGGAAAATGGAGTATCTGGAGCGGACGAAATATGCATACAAAATATCGCTTACGCAGGCACATTGTTTTCCACTTAACTGAATGATGTTTGATGCCAATGGCCTGCAAAGAGGACATGTATCATATTTTGTTAGGCACCATACAGCGCAGAAAATAGGCATTTCTCAACCCCATAGAGATTCCCAAAAGATTCTCGATCAGTCTTTTATATCCCAAGAAAGACAAGTAAAACTTGACATCAACAATAATCTTTCTAAAGTATATTTTGAGGACTCTAAGCAGCAATCGAGTGTTTCCCAAACTTCCCAAGTCGTTCCCTGAGCTTTCCTTACTGTTCCAGTTTTCATTTTGTTACTGCTTTTTTCAACACAGATATGTTAATGAAATTCCTTAAACGAATTTTCTTGTTAAATGCAAAAAAAATGGCCACGCCCCATGCCGAGCTGGCCGAGTGCACTGCTGTGGAGGGCGGGATGTGTATGGGGGGGATTCTGACAACCCCTAATGCCCTGCAGGGCGAGAATCCTGGCGGGGGCGATACATTTTTGCATACAAGCGGGGAATGGCGGTGAATGGCGACGGGCGACCACTTGACAAGTCCGGGCCATAGCCGCAGGCTCAACATACACACAAATACTCGTATTTCCATCCTTCCATCCTTTGTGGCAGGACGGCGCTCACTTGCCTCGTCTTTTGTTTAGCAAACAAAGCATGGCTGCCGGTAGGGTGGGGGGGCAAACCAGCAGCAGGCCATAAATCAATTGGCAGCGTAGAAAAATTGCAGAAAATTACTTGATATTTACGGTCACTGAACACACAATGCAGACAGAGGCGGCAACAGTGAAAAAGAGACAGAGACAGACAGGGAGAGACAGCGAGAGAGAGAGCGAGAAGGAGAAAGGCAACAACTGCTGTCCTCGGCTACATGCTGGGAGACGTGCAACAAGTATTGGCTGGCATCTATGACACTCAAGGACAGTGAAAGGACATTTACTGGCTATAATTACACATGTACCTTGAAGCGGGTCACATGTCGTATTAGTAATAAGTGCTCAATGCAGGGGCGTACTCTTAAGGGAATGGTGGAAATGTAGGAAAAGCTAAGGGACCATCGCGTTCCGAAAATAGTCATAGGATCCTATCTTAGGCACATCCCCTTTTGGGATATCTAAATATTTCTAGCACCCCTTTTGCATGCCACCACTGTCCATGCTGAGATGTCGATGATGCACTTCTCTGGCATTGCTCTCTGCAGGACCAAAAGTCTCCCACTGACAGAGGAGGGCAACGTCCAGGTGGGAGACCAATGGTGGCTGTGCATGTAATTATTCTGTCATCCGAGGCCTGCCGGTTGGACAGCTGTCCTTGTACTCTGGATTGGTCCTGTCCTGGTTATTTACGAGTCTCTCTGGCTCTCTCTCTGTCTCTGTTTGTGCCTGGCTGTGTGTGTGTGTGTGGGCCATAATTGCATTGTTGCCGTTGTAATTACAGGCAAACATGCAGTTAATTAAAATCATTAAAATGCCTTTGAGCCAAACATCAGACAGCAGCTAACGAAGGATCCCAGTCAGGGGCTGAGACTGGGACTGGTAACGCTTTAATTTCCGTTGAACGAGTGACATCCTTGGGGCAGGATACGTCTGGAGCAGCAGCTGTCGGGCCACTGGGTGCAAATTACTTTAGCTTCAGTTGCCAATTCGTTCGCTTTTATTACGTGCCTGGCACAGACTTTTTACCCTGACTGACGCATGTCGTCGGGCACGTTCCTTCAGTACCCAGTCTCAGTCTCAGTCCCATTTGAAACAAATACATGGATTGATTTTGATTAATGCTCCTCCAGGCACAAGTCAAATAAACGACTTTACGCGTTTGCCAAAAAACATTCTGATTTGACATTCTCGACTGAAAGTTTCGACAAGTTTTGACAAAGAAATGAGGACCGAGGTGAGGTGTGTCATTTATTCCTCAAACGATGTCTCTTTGGATAATTATCTCATAAAAGTGGTTGGCGCGATGTTCGAGAAATTAAGCAAACTCCGTGCGACAAATGGCAGGAAAAGTATCAATAAAAAAAGGATTCTCCCGAACAAATCCATTAATGGAAATCGTTTGAGCTAAGTTCGACCATCAGTCAGCCAGCCCCAGCAATCGAGAGGCACATCGAAAGCATATTTAATGTTGATTGCCGCTCATTGGCAAAGTTGATTACGAACACATTGCAGTATTCATGGCCGGGCAAGCACTATCCCATATCCTACATCCTACATCCCACATCCTTCTTTCTTTGCCTTACAGCCCCAGGCCCATCCAAGGACCTTCTGTATAATTAATTAGCTTAGTTTCAATCCGTATCCGATGTGGTCTGAGGAAGCTGGGAAAGTGCTGCCGCTGCCGCTGCCGCTGCCATCATCATCATTTGTTTATGCCTCTGTTTGCAGCTGTTATTTTATTCAGGCGTTCGCCTTGAAGATAATTTGCGCACGTGCTTCGGAAACCCTGTTTATGTGCGTGTCCTTGCGATGGTGCCAACCAATGGCACTCTGTGTATCCATCCTGCGTTCCACTTATTCATAGATTCCTTAGATAATTACGAGCATTTGTCTTTGTCGGATGGACGGTGTTCAAATGTGAACAAAATTTGTGTCTTTCTGTCTGTCTGTCTGCCTCGAAGTTCAAACTGGCGCCCAGCAGCGATTTGAATTAAAAATTTATGTTTCCGAATGACAAAAAGGTGTAATAACATCCCAGCTGTCTCCAAGTGTGTGGCAACTAAATAAATTATATCTGATGAGCACAGGGGGTAGGACCTATACGTTTATGTATATTAAATTTAATGGCTACTATTTATGGGAGAATTTTATTACAAATTACAGACATTGTGTTATCGATAATGCTCCCACAATTAACTAGTCATACGGCCTGTGATACAGTATAATTGGTATTCTGTTATCCTGCCAGCCATGTCAAGAGTTGTGGTCACACTCAACTTCTCAAGAGGGCAAATTAAGGTAAACTGGGTTGAAATCTACAAAGTTTACAAGGATTTCCTCGCTATCCACTTTTGGCTCTCTCCCATTTTCATCTTGTTTTCCGCTTTGGTTCTTAAGACGAGCCGGAATCAAAGCGAAGGCCCCACCAAAGCTGCCTTTTCGTGCGGACTAAATTGATGAAACCGAAATTGGAGTTGACTCCTGGGAATGGAAGGGACAGGGACAGGGACCAGGGACCAGACGATGTTGATGGCGATGGCCATGTCGATGTCGATGTCGACGTCGATGCGGTTAGCGCTGCCTTTTTGGCCAAATAGCAGCGACAGGCAAACAGAACGGAGAAAGCTTTTAGCAGATACTTTACGCAAATCCCATGGGAAAACATTGGCCCACTTTGAGCTGTAAAGAAGCTCTGCCGCAGAAGCCAAGAGCAGCTGAGCAGCTGAGCAACTGAGCAAAGAGGACGTCGACAGCCCCATCATTAAAAGTTAAAAAGGATTTTCAACGGATTTACGAATTGGGAGCTCAGCCCGAAAGACAAACAAAGCCATCAATTTACATATGCGAGCAGGTCAGAGCTCAGCCTCACCCACCCACAAGAACGAGTATAAATTCATGAAACAAAATTTAAGATGCGCCCCACGATAGACGCCCAAGAATACCCGCAAGTAGGATGCAACGGCTGAAGATGGTGGGGCATGGGCTGGGACTCATAGAAACAAAGCACAGCCATGACTGTCAAGTAGTCGCAGAGTCCTCCCACATCCACTTACAGAGGCCATCCACTCCTGCCCACTACTACCCATTCTCCGACCATTATGGTACACTGAAAAATATTTATACTAATTTGGAAACGAGTGTATGTAAGTGATGAAGAGTTTCGAGACTATTCTGGGTGCCTTAATGATTTTTATGGTTTTTTTCCGGTGTAGTCGTAGCCACCATCGCAAGGACCTTGAGCTGTGCCTTCTGTGCCTCCTGTGCCTTTTGGCTTTGTTGTGCTAAACTTGTGGATTAGCTAAATGCAGGCGGGCATGCCACGGCATGCAAGCAGCTCATTCCCATTCCCATTCCCCTCAACATTTGCCCGCCTTTGGGCGCTCACTTTAACCTAAACATTTCGCCTTGTTGAGTCTTTATGAGCTTCTCATGTCGGGTGCCAGCCGCCCTCTCGTTTTCCCCACATTCTTCGGGTTTCATTTACTTTCACCTGATGTTCAGCTTATTTTTACCTGTTCTTCTGCACCCCCCTCTACCACTACCACTACCACCACACTAAGCTGGCAAATGTCAGTTTTTTGTGGGGAGCTTTTTAATGACTGAAATTGTGCGCTACGTTGCCAGGGGATAAGTGTGCGGTACGTCCCGAACAATTGAAAAGCTTTAACATGCCGGAACAATACGGGTTTCTAGTGCCGGAATCGACACAGTGCTTTACTTATTACACTTTGCCAGGAGCTCTATGAATCATACATTTTCATTCTATTTTTGAAACGCATTTCAGCAAGGGCAACCTTTAAATTAATTTTAAGTTGATTTACCTGTGCGTTATTTGAATTCCCGATTGGAGACCCACTAACCATTTGATTGTTGATTATCGGGCATTTGATTGAAGGACATTTGGGAGCAACAACTGTCCCCTAATGAGACCCATTCGGAGAGCCTTAAATTCCATTTCTAAGCGATTGCATAGCGAGAGCAGTAGTAGTGCGGGGTGGGGGCTTGATATTGAGACACGCCTGCCTGGCCATCATAATGGCCAAGAATCAAAATCACTTGAATGCAGTAGGCTGGAATAATTTTGAGGGGTAGACCCAATGGGGCGTTAATGAAATAATTAAAGCATAAATACGATTTTCTGGTCAGAGTTCAAGGAAACAACCGGCGAGTATCCAGCAAACAGGAAGGGCCAAAGGTCCTGCAAATTTACCGCAACTGCTACAAAGCCATCAATTTGCTGGCACATCCCGCGTCCAGTCCCCTCCGCCTGTGGGCATTCAGATTCGGATGAGGCACCGAGGCGTGCAATTTGCCAGCTTATTTATGGGGCCGAGCCAAGACAGCCAAAATGGCAAAAGATGCCCGCGAAGGCGGACCAGGGCCGGATGCATTGGGGAAAACTTTCGCAAAATAAAAGTTTTCCGCTATTTGATTTGTTGGTCATTCGGTTTTGCAGTTTTCCAGCTCCCAGGACTCTGCTCAACTATTGAGCAAATCTATTGAGCCAAAACCGAACCAGTTAAAAGCATTAGCCGGGCTGGCCCAGCAATAGTTATTCTCACACAAAAGTTAAATTTATATTTGCAGAAATAGATAGAGTAAATAGAATTGGGAGAGTGCTCTGCTCCTGGTTCTGGTCCCACATCCTGGTGCAATTTCTGGCCGGCTGGTAAAGCAGGATGGCAGAATGGCAGGATGTGCACTGTTGGACCCGCCAGGATGCGCTAGAAATGACTGCACTTCCTTTGCTGACCGCCCCACCATGCGCCCCACCACTGTCGTCCGTATTTAGGGACTGTCTCCCTTTAAGGGTTTGAAGCGTTGAAGAGCGGACGAGAACACACAAGTTTTCTGTGGAGTCACTTTTGATGTTTTTGAAACAGTAGAAACGAGCGGCTCGACTCTAAAAATACATCCCCATCAAAATAACTGGCCCAGAAGCACTCGGAACCTCATGTTCTACCCATTTCACTTGTCACGACCAGAGGGGCAGGCTCCACTCCTCCACATCTCCAAGGGCATTGTGTGTGTGCGGTGGAGGTACATTTGTATCCTTTGAGAGCAAACAAACCGTTAGCATGTGCCCGATCGCCAGCAACCATAATAAACATTATTATGACTATGACCATGCCATGCCTGTGTCCAGGGCACTCTAAGCTGACTCCAAGTGGAGGAGAAGCTGGGTACCATCTCCGGCATAAAGTTGGACGACGTTAAGTGGATGATTATTTGCGATTGCACGATGCTACCCAAGCCCGGACATGGCTATGGCTTTACGTATACTTATACGTATACGTTTGCGAGCACATCCTTGATGCGAAGGACACACACATGGCTGAGGGCACACACATGGCTGGCTTTGCTTTTGCCTGGCCGCAGATTTAATGAAGGTGACGGCCAGACTGGCTCGTATGATGGTCTCCTGTGGTCCAGTTCTCCTGCTCGTGTTCATGATTATGTGTTAATGGCCATCGCACGCTCTCTTCTGTACCGATTGCCAAATTGGCAGCTAACAATTGATGTATGGCGGCAATTACAAATCGGGCATTACTCATACGAGGAGTCCGGGAGCGGGAGCGGGAGCGGGAGGGGAGGGACGACTCAGTCCTCGGCCAAAAGTTTTCCCATAAATGCCACTCGTAAATCCTTGTCGATGATTACAATACATAGTTCCACTGCACTCCACTCCACTCCTCTCCTCCGTTATCCATCTCTTTCTTTTTGGGAGCAATCGATGAATACAGCAACAGCGATAACCATAAACATGAGCCACTATTGTCCCATGAATGTGGTTCTGGCTCTCGTTCTAGCTCTAGAAATGGCTGGATATGGATGAGGATGAGGATGTGAATGTGTGTGTGGGGATGCAGAGGCACAAATCTTTGTTGGCCCAGTTTCATGGAGCACAGTGCATTCGAAGAGCATGCGAATGAAATGACTAAGGAAATGAAATGAATAATTGGCTACTAATACTTCATTGAACTTTAAATTAAATATATTCTGGGACGACATATATATATTTTTGTATTCATTAATGGTTAAATTTACTCGCCTTTCTATGGATTTTTAAAAACCTAAATTAATATTTGCAGTGACTGTAAGTGGGAGGAAAAGCGAAATCCACTTAATGGTAATTTAAACCCAAATTTTCGTATAAATCATGACAATGTCTGGCATCAATTTACGCTGAACAATGGGACAATGCTGAATCTGTCCAGAACCAGAGATATACCAGAGCAGGACAAAATAAAATCGCTCTAATTAACGGACACGCAATGTACAGTGTATACATATGTATATGTATGTATGAATACTCCATTTCCACATAGACATAGACCACATAGGCCTCGGTTTCGGTTTCGGGCCTATTTCCTTTGCTTCGATTGGCTTCTCTACCTCTTCCGGATCCTATGGTGCCTGTAGAAGACGGCGCCCAAAAATGAAAGGAAATACAATCTTCGTCTTCTACTACTTCCTTCTGCCCACTGCCTCTCCTGGCGTCGTTTGTCTGCCTGGAATACGCTTCAATTTAAGAAATTAATGCGAATTTCGTTTTTACGGTCTGCCAGCGGGCACGGCCAATAAATCCACGCCTCACAATCCCCGCGGCGAGGTGCAGGATGACAGGAAGACGGAGATAGACCAGAAGCTCCAGGCCACTTAGCGCCCAAGACCCAACGGTAACGGATACCAAGCACAAAACCAACCCAAAAAAAACATGAATGGCACACCAAGTCGAGTATTTAATGCTCTACAAAGACATGTACCTGGGAGAGCCTAACACAGCTCTAGATACAATTGAATCCGACGAGCATATGTGCAGCGTTGTCGATGAAACAATTACAATTATATTGATAAGTATTTCCTTCCCAGACTGATAACATAACTGCACGAAAACTGTTGGTAAAATTCACTTGAAGCCCCCAAGTTCTGTGTTCTGCCTGGAACAAGCTTTTATTGCCAGCGCGGCCGCCATCGTTGTTGCTCTTTAATTTCGATCATTTTTACGTCCTTTTATGCGAACGCCAGAGCACGAACAGGAGCGGGTGGGAGTTGTGTTGTTTGAGGTGGAACCAGAGATGGCAGGGAGGCATGTTGATACCTTAAATAGACCAAGCGACCCAGACATGGGCCGAATGGCCTGATGCAGTGCCTCCCACGGCCGAATCAGTAGGTGGCACGTGTTCCTGACTCCTAGTTGGGGGATAGCCCGAAAGTTTTTCAATTAGTGTGCAGGAGTGGTAAGGTGGCCAGAGCACAGACCCCCCCGGCCAGGCTTCATTAGAGTTGTTTGTTGTGTGATTTTGTGATTTTGTAGATTTCAACGTGGGTGGATGGTGCTCCGATTAGACGGTAGTCAAGTACCGTTGTGCTGTTGTTCACGTCTAATTAGCAAGATTCCGGGGAACTTTAGGAGAGATAGAGTCAATAGGAGAAGTGGCTGTTCTTCTGTGTGTCGTGGATTTTCTCTGATTTCCTTCCCTCCGGGTTTGCCACGATTTTACAGCATTAGCATTTAGGTACATCCCCTTATCCAGGCTGTTGGATAATTGACAAGGCGGAAATTGACTTTACGTTTCCTAAGCTAATTTCCGTTCAATCTGTCAGCTTTCCCAATAATTACCCGGAAAGCGTCAGAGCATTATTGGGGCTGTGATCTGGCAAGCTTTTCCATCATTAAGGCTCCGGCTTTTATTTCAAAATATTTAAGGAATGTTTCGTTGACGTAAAATTAACATAATTACGGCTTTCAACCCTTCTTTTCGGGTGCACAGCAGGTGGGCAGGTGGTGTGGGTCCAGGGAGCGGTCCGGGGAACGTTGCCCAAAAAATACAGCATCGTAGTAATTTCTTTCCATTTGCTTTTTACGAGGAGAGTGAGAGGGAGATGTAGGGTGGGCAAACTTCTGTCCCAGCCACACCCACACGCGCAGCGCATAAATTTACTTGTTAAACAACAGCCCACCAAGAGAGCGGATTCACAGGGAGGGACGCACCTAAACCACATCCCAGCTGCTGCTCATCAAAGCTGCACGAAGAGCTGGCAAGAGAGCTGGGGCGCCACGGAGGAAGAAAGTAAAACCAAACAAAGCATGCCAAAAATTATCTCGGTCACTTTTCAAATACACGCTCTGTCCACCACACACCACAGTGCGTACCACAGTCTCACATCCCACCTCGATGGAGTGCGGTTTCCGTGATGCTCCTGCTCATGCTCCTGCTCATGCTCCTGCTCTGCTCTGCTCCTTTAATGGCTTTCAACCCACTTTCAACTTTCAAGTATACAGACATATATAAATACATACATACACATCTACTCACTTTTGTTTCTCCGCGCCCGTGCTGACAACACTGTTTACCTAATGTACCGTTAAGCTGCGCACTTGATGTCGCTATCTGCTAGGGGAGGGCTCTTTGTTTCTTGCTTGGCTTTCGGCAGCATGGAAATTATTTTCTTAATTTGAGGGCGAAAGTGAAAAGTTTCTGACTTTAAAGTGTTTTGCAATATTAAAGCATTGCATTTAAATGGTTGCGAGCAGTGGAAACTTTTGGTGGCCATAAAACTTTTTCCATTTTCCGCAGCACAAAACAACACCAATAATGGCAATAAGCATGAAATCATAATAACAGAGAGACATGCAGAGGAGTAGGGGGAGAAAGTTATCAACTTTGCTACTGCTGTTTATGATGTCCCGGGGCTTATTTAATCAATAAATACCAAATGATGTTCTGTTAAGGAATGGAATATGTACGGATAAACTAACCTCAAAGCTACTGGGCCCGCGCCTCTTCCATACAATCCACATTCTTACCGTTTCCGTTATTTGTGGAGAGGAGGAGAGACCTTGGGCGGGGAACAGAGAAGGACAGTAAAAGGATTTCATTGCCATCATCGAGCTCGGCTCGGCTCGGCGATTTCACCTTGCCGAGGAAAGGAATGAGGACGATGCAGAAAACCTTCACCGGCACACGCATGCCACGCCTAACGGCCCCGCCAGCCCCAACGTCAGAGCCCAAGGCAGCGTTTACCGTTAGTTTATGCTGCAGACATTTAACAATGGCAATGAAAATGCAGGCAGTAGTGACGTTTTAGCACTAAACGGATTTACAGCAGCTGCAGCAGCTTTCGCCTTGGTTGGTCATACCAGAAAGAGAGAGAGAGAGAGCAGAAAAGAAGAAAAAAAAGAGAGAGGAACTAGCAGGCATTTCAAGGACGTGCACTTGCACTCGTTTTACGTTGTCATTATTTTTAATCTGACATATTTTTCTGCAGTCCCCACAGCTATGTGGAGAATTAGCGCTCAGGCGTTCCTTTAAAAGTTAGTGTGGTGTCATTTTTTATACAAGGCATTGCCTCATATGTATTTATGTATGTGGGGAGCAGAACAAGCACAAGCTATGATGTGCATGACAAAAAGAATACTATCAAACGCTGTCACAAAGACATTTCTTCTCAAGTGGCGCTAAAGAAATATGTGGCCTGGCTTTAGCAACGTCAGCCAAGATGAAGGTCAATAGCAGAGACAAAGTTGCTAAGGCGCAAAGTTGAATCAGCGAAATGCTAATTTAAGTGAAGTGAATCTAAAAATCAAGGAAAATAATTTATTCAAATAGTCAACGACCTACAAAAGCAACCCTGTCACTGCACAAAAGCGCCCTCTACACTTGGTTTTATTCCTGGCCTCATGTAGAATGTACAAACTCAGGGTTCACGTTCCTTTTCTTTTAGACACAGGAGAGAGCTTCCCTGGGAGAACTTCCCAAGTATAATTAAATCGCCGGTGTAATTTACCTGGCGCCACTGAAATTTTTTGTGACGTATTTACCTTTTGTCGACACCTAATTATTTTGACACAAATTTCTCAGCGTGAAAGCTCCCTTGTTTCCTGAAAGCTCGCTAGATGAACTACCAACTCCGAGCTTATAATATTTACTTATGTCCCCTTATCACCACACGCTTTGTGGCATTTTTAGGAAAACAATAGAATTCTTTTCCTCTTTTGTTACGCGCGCTTTCACTAAATGTCAATAATATCAGATAACACACATGTGTCTCTGTTAATAATATAAATAGACTTACATACTGAACCCAAAGCTCACGATGCTGATTTAAAAGAAATATTCCAAAATAAAATATTTGGTCTTAAGCTATTCAATCCAATAAAATGGATTATTCAAAATAAGCCAAATTGATTTTACAATCAGATTAAATGATTGTTTCAGTGTTAAAAGTCTTTGCAAGATAGTAATAACAAATAGAACATCAAAATCGAGGAATATGATTTCATATTTACGGTATATGTAAGTGTGCACGTATATTCTGTTTGGTATATTTCCGGTATATTTAGTAAATAAGTAGGTATATTTAGGAGGGGCAGGCGGTATTTTCGGCCAAGTGCGGTCACACTGCACCGAACTTCCTTTCTTTTGCTTCAACAACATGGCTGACCAGGTATGATTTCTGAATGTGTTAAAATTTAATGAATTAAGGCGGTTTAGGGACGGATGTAAGACAAAGGGATAGTGCAAACGTGAGAGTAAGTGAATTGTGCGTAAATGGACGTTGGATGGTGGGATATAAAGTGATGCGGAGGAAGAAACAGTGGTCCAAGTTCAACCTAACCCAACTTTAGCGCATGGTATCTGACAAAATGTACACGAAATGTATTCCAGCAAACTGAACGTGCATTCCGCAAACAACATGCGGTGGCCACAGTGCGTCGCAAGAGCATCAATCTCAAGAAGCGGCCACGTTTCTACCGGCAAATTGGCTTGGGGTTTAAGGCTCCGGCCGAGGTAAGAGGTTCAAAGACAAACTTTGACTAATGTTGCGCCCCTTTCGTTTTGTTTCCGTTTAAATCCCGCACGCTGAACGTTCCTGCCTGCCACCTGCCCTCGATACGCTCCCACCTAAACTAACCAGAACGAGCGCGCCTTCCAAAAACAATTTGGTGTCAACCTGAACCGCAAGGTGAAGCCTGGCGTCACCAAGAAGAAGATCCTCCGCCGTTATCGTGATGTCGGTCTGGGTTTCAAGACCCCCCGTGAGGTGACGAGTCCCCACTCGATGTTAAAGTATTCCACAACTAATAATTGTATCTTCTCCATCGCAGGCCATCGATGGTACCTACATTGACAAGAAGTGCCCCTGGACTGGCGATGTTCGTATTCGTGGTCGCATCCTGATTGGTGTTGTCCGCAAGGCGAAAATGCAGCGTACCATTGTCATTCGTCGTGACTATTTGCACTTTGTGCGCAAATACAGTCGTTTCGAGAAGCGTCACCGCAACATGAGCGTCCACTGCTCGCCTGCTTTCAGGTAATATTGCGAATCTCGACCTAAGGCGCCACGAACTTACGTTCCCTTCTCTGATGATAAAATCATGACGGTCTTCATAAAACAAATTGCTGAAGAAACTTGACTCTTTTTACTAAATGTAAAAATACTGAACGAATCCCGAAACTAACCCGAGGCGCAACGAACTGGTGGAAATATCTTCTAATGGAAATTGTTAATTTGTGTCATTGCAGAGATGTTGAGCACGGCGACATTGTCACCATTGGCGAGTGCCGTCCTCTCTCAAAGACTGTTCGTTTCAATGTTCTGAAAGTGAACAAGGGTCAGGGCGCCAAGAAGAGCTTCAAGAAGTTTTAAATGAGGACAAACACCAGCGGAAAAGATAATATTTGTAGCAATTATTCATTTTGAATAAAACAAAAATTTAACTTTAATCGCTATTATTCCACAGTCCAGTCCTCTTAGTTTCCACAGCATTTTCAGAAGTTGCTGGCAACCACTTAACTCAAAGGTGTGTATAAAGATATATAAGACATATGTGTATTTAATTGATATTCTGATGATAAAATCATGACGGTCTTCATAAAACAAATTGCTGAAGAACCTTGACTCTTTTTACAACATGTAAAAATACTGAAATTTTTCAATTAAATATTACATTAATAAGCAATTATCTCAATTCCTTACTCATGCAATTTATCTTTTTCAGAACTCAAGATGACCTAAAACTCGTGACAGATTGCATTAATTAATAATTTTAAACGGTGTCGATTTATTTAAATAAAAACATCTTGGAATCTGAATTTAATTTTTCTAATTAAAATTGGTTTAGAGTAAGGTCAACTCAAAGGTGCAACCGTACTTGGATTTAGCGGAATTAAAAAAACGATCGAACATATCGTGAGGGTTCACTCCATTGCGATTTATGTAGGAGTTAATTGAATCCAGCAACTCAAACTTATGACGCGACGAAATTCTTGGAGACAGCCCTTCAACCTTTTTGGCCAGCTCCTTATCAAAATCTGAGATTATATCGTTACTTGCGGACTTCCATGCGTTGTACGCGTTCCGGAACTTGGGCTGGTTTTGGTAGTTCCTATTACAGAGTATCTTTCGCTTGTAGGAGCACCTGATCTTTTTCAGAAAGCGAATCATCGACTCGGCTCCTTGAGTAAGGTACCATACGGATAGCTCCCGACCCACACATTTTTCAAAACCCGAGTTTGGTGGCAGCTGCCGAATGGCTTCCTGTCCAAGATTTGCTGCCTTATTCACTAGGTTCTCTAGCATCATTTGGCGATCCACCTCAAGATTTTCCAGAAATTCACAGACCATCTCCGTGTCATTTTGGCTTGGAGCAGCACTGACAAGGCCCTAGAAAACAAATTGCTTGAATAAGGAAACTCAAAGGCTTGATGTGCTATTATTCTCACCAGCACTGCTACAGCCACAGCCAAGATCAACGAGGAGTAATGCATCTTGTGAATCGTTTGAAAGCTCACTGATGCCTTTTGAACATTTGCTGCAGTTTTTATAGTCAATAAGTTCGTGACTTTTTTGCAGAATTTTCCCAAGAACGGGTACCAAGAACTGATTTCGCAAATGTAGCTCAGTATTGGATTGATTCTTATGAACAGACAAAGGAAACATCGTCGGAATAATGCAGTTCATGGAGATGCTGATAGGCGCTTGTGCATCATGACAATTACACAGAATTTTCCAGCTTGATGCAAGTGGAAGTCCGAGCAAGAAACTTTTCAGGAATATATGACCACATATATTCATACATATGTATGTACAAATTTTTTGTACAATAAAAAGGAGTTCTTGGACATTTTCAAAAAGACAGTTGCGGGGCGGCATTAATTAACACTTAATATCGAACTGAACTAATTTCGATATACGAAAAAGCAGCTGTCCACGGAGAACTTGGCAACACTGTTCACTGAACTGAATACAAAAAGAAAAACAAGAAAATGGAAACTGGACCTAGTGCGGAAATTGGTAATATTAAATTGAAAAGCATACCTAGCTGAATATAAGAGGCCCGGTTCAGGTCGGCCTGGATCGATGCATAAACCGGCTGCGAACGAAGCTTTTGGCTTATTGAAAATACAACTTGCATTCAATTTTTCAGAGCTCCTAGAGCGCGTATTGTTGCGTCTGGGCAATACAGACAGCGATGAGAAGTTGGAGGCCACGGTGGGAAAGTTTCTGACTCCAGTTATACTTAAGATCAACTCCCCCCACAATGAAGTCCGCACAAAGGCAAGTAAATGGCCAAAACGGATCACCCATTGGTGCCGGTCGTCATCGCCGTCTAGTAGAATGACGCTGCAAAAAATTGAGTCATTTTGTACTGATATATTGCACTTCCCCCCGCGCAGGTTGTGGAGGTGCTCACTCACATCAAGCGCCGGCTCGCCTCTCGGGCGCTAGTGCAGATCCCCGTTGAGGCTCTTTTGGACCAGTATGCAGCCCATAATAGCACAACATTTCTCAAGAACTTTGGCATCATATTCATCGCGATGGGGTTCCCGCGCCTTTCGCTGGAGCAGCAAGCCGCGTTGGCCGCCAAAGTAGTTGGAAGCGAGGATAAGCTGGAAACCTACCAGGACAAACTCTTCACATTGCTGTTGCCGATACTGAGCGAGATGAAGATACCGGATGATCCCGCACAGCGGGCGACCCTGCTGAATCTGCAGGGAAAGCATTCGATAAGCACGAATTTCCTTTCACTCCTTCAAGACGTACTGCTCCTTCCCTATGGCATCACCCAGGAGCACGATGTCCCTGCAGGTCTCAGTGTTTACAACTTTAAGCGGGTTATTTCCAACAACTGGCGGGCCGAGGAGCTGGAGAAGGTTAAGAAGGGCATCGTTCGGTTCCTGTGCGCCGGCGTTTTCACCGATCTCCAAGTCTTTGTGCCCCTCGTGGTGGCTTCAGCAGACACTCGCTTCAGTGTGGCCACTCCGGCCATAGCTGAGCTGAGCAAGCTGTGCACCATGCTGGACTTCAGCAATCCAGCCGTCACGGCTCCCCTCTACACGCTCTTTATTGGTAATCAGAGCAAGTTACCAGACCGTCAGACGCGTCCCTGCTGCGCCCGGGTCCGTCAGAAGCTGCTGCAGTATCTGATCAGGTGCCGTGGTAAGAGCATCAATGTCACCAAGGGCCTGCAGGTAATCTTTGAGGGACTGTTTGGCACAAACACCAATCAAAAATGCAAGGTTTTGGCGCTGCAGTTTGTGGAACTGGTTCTTAAAGAGTAAGAAATAGATTTATAGATTGTATTAACTCAAATTCCTGTGCGCTCATGTTACGCTTACCTTTTGTTCCGTCCACAGCGGACCACGTGATTTGGTCTCCAAGGTTTCCAGGGTAATCCTCACTGGCATCACCAAAGTCATTGGACGCGACACAGCCGAGCCCAATGATGTGCAGAATGCGGCCTATTCAGCGCTGGCTCAACATGCCCGCAGTTTCCCTAATGACGTCAATCAGGACCTAAAGCTGGTGCTGGGCTACTTCAATAACCTGGCAAACAGTGCCCCAGACTTACATTCCTCCATACGCGAGGCTTTAGTCTCCATGGCTCCGGCATTCGCATGGAAAACGAAGGAGACCTCCGAGGCAATGGATGTGGATGATCCATCTGAGGTGAAGCTGGACGGACAGCACCATCTGCTTCTGGCCATGCTGCTGGATAACGCCGAGTCGAAGGTACAGATTGTCCAGAATGTGACAAGCGTGTTCCTAACCAGCTGCTATCCGGAGTATTTTGCGCCTGCCAGATACCTGCTGCTGCTCATTGCAGGCGAACGGTAACTACATGCTTTTATTCATTACCGATCCATGTATCTTATTGATGCATTTCTCGTTCAACGCTCAGCAATTCTCTGCGCGAGAATGTGACCACGTATCTGTACGGCACTTCGAAGAAGGATCATGTCAACTACAGCCTGATTTCCTCCATCGAGAAGGCGGGAAACCACAGCAACAGCGAGACCATCAGCGACTTTAACCATCTCTCGCTGGAACAGCGCCGTGTGGTGTTGCCAAGTTTCCAGGTAATGATGTCGCATGTCCATGAAATGGCCAACAAGCGGCTGAAGAAGAACAGCTCGTGTGTGGTGGTGGGTCGTACCAAGCTTCCCTATAGCCTGGAGGTTTACGAAGAGCTGCTCGACTATCTGCGTCTGTGTTTGTGGTACTCGGCTGGGGTGGTGGCTGCTCCGGGCGATGAGAAATACACCCCGGAGTTGCGCGAATACATCAACATCAACTACGATGACGCGGAAGGGAATGCCATCAATCAATATGTGCAGTTTGTACAGCGTGGCGTGGAGGCCAAAAGGAGTGAGTAAACGAATGGAATCATTTTCAGACTCTGCTACAATTTCTCCCCATTTTTCCCAGGTGAATCGAATCTTATCTGTCTGTACGACCTGTTGACTGCCGCCCCTGACCTGTTTGCGGCAAAGAACTTGCATCTGCTGGAGCCTCTGAGCAACTCCCTGAAAGATGTGTCCGAAACCATGCGCATCCATGTATCCCAGGTGTATGCCATTCTGTGGGCCTCTGGGCTGGACGATGATCAGTTCGATGAAGAGGTCGCTGAGTGCATGGTCAGCCTCACGCAGAAAACTCTTGAGCACAAGCATGGCTGGCTGCTGGTGTTGGGACACGCATTCAATCGAAAGATTGCCATGCTCAAGCAGGCGAACACGCCAAAGGATTATTCCACATGGCCGCAGTTTATCGAGGCCGTAAAGATTATTTGTAAGTGGTCGCTTGATTGAAACAGAATTCCAATATTATAATTATTGGATTTATTCCTCCAGCCAAAAACCTGTGCGAGTCGCAATGGCTGCTCGTTTCGGCCGCCGTTAAGTGCTTGTCCATGATCGGCAAGGCAGTCCAGATTCCAAATGTCAAAGTCGAGATACAAGCGGCCGTCAGCAGCAATGGTGGCGACGACGATGCGGAAATGACCGAGCTGCAGAACATTGAGGCCTCGACCAAGCTACTCATCTTTGGTGTTGTTTTCCAACTGCTGCGCAGCTCCTCGTCCCGCCAAAAGAATCGCGAGGAGGCGGCCAAGTGCTTGGGCTATCTGGCAATTGGCGATGGCGAGCACTTCACCAAGCGCAACCTAGAAAAGTTCCTCACCCTCGCCAAGGTTCAAAAGGATGCAGCCCTCAATATAGCCATATCGGAGGCGATTGTCAACACCCTTTGCGGCTATGATGTCAACAAGGGACAGCCGGCCGAGGACTTTGTCAATGTCCACTGCAACGACGCTACATTTGAGGAGTTCCTCAACTCCCTGATCCGACTGGTCACTGAACCCAATCCACACTCCCGCCAGGCCATTTCGGTATGGCTGCTGGCCGTGGTCAAGCACTGCAGCAAACGGCCCGCTGTGCTCCGCAAGAAGGAGCTCCTACAATTCGCATTCACCGAGCTACTATCCGATGATAGTGGTAAGGAAAGAACATTTTGCATACTAGAAGAGTGTTGAACTAATTATTGCTTGTTATTTGCAGAATTTGTGCAGGATGTGGCTTCCCGTGGCCTGGGACTCGTGTACACCCTCTCCGATGCTGGCAGTCAAACCGACTTGGCCAACTCGCTGCTGGACCAGCTCATTGGCGGCAAGCGGAAGGTGAATCAGGTCGCTGCCGACACCGAACTCTTTGCGGAAGGTATGCTGGGCAAGACGCCGACCGGTGGAAACATAACCACATATAAGGAGCTGTGCTCCCTGGCCTCGGATCTCAACCAGCCGGACATGATCTATCAGTTCATGCAGCTGGCGAACCACAATGCAGCGTGGACCAGTAAGCTGGGAGCTGCTTTCGGACTGAAGACCCTCTCCGCCGAATCCAAACAGAAGATGCAGCCATATTTGGGCAAAATTATACCCCGTCTCTATCGCTATAAGTACGATCCTACGCCCAAGATACAGAACTCGATGATTTCCATATGGGACACCATTGTCAACGACTCCAAAGAGGTGACCGAGAAGTATTACTGGGATATCCTGCGCGAGCTGTTGGACAATCTCACCAGCAAGGAGTGGAGAGTGCGTATCGCCTGCTGTCTGGCCGTTAGGGATCTTTTGAAGCGTCCCAATGGGCTAAAGCTTCGGTCGGAGGAGCTGGTTCGGCCCGCTGGAAGTCCAAGCCGAGTGACACCCGACGCCATGCAGGTGGACGAGGCGCCCGAACCGGAGTTGAAGGAACTGTGGTTTCAGCTCTTCCGTGTCATGGATGACATACACGAGGGCACCCGGGTCACTGCCCATGGCACGGCTTCATTTCTGGGCAAGCTCTGTGTGATCGCAGCCTCCTCGGACCATGGCAAGTCGGGCACAGCTGTCGCTGCCTCCATTCTGCCCTACCTTCTGGAGACGGGAGTGGGCCACAAAGTGGTCGAGATACGCAAAGTGAGCATTAAAACCATATCAGACATGATCGACTCCTCCGGCGCCCTCATCGCCCCACACCTGGTTACCCTGATTCCCTGCCTGCTCCGCGCCACCGGCGAACTTGAAAACACAAAGCTATCCTATGTGTCCACACGCCTCGGCGCCGATAACGAGGCCCAGGAGGTGGTGGATACGTTGCGCGCCGAGGCGGCCAAATCTCACCACACCATGGAGACGATCAGCAAGTGCGTGCGCTACATCGATTACCCCGTGCTGGAGCGGATGACACCCGAAGTGCTCGAGCTGATGAAGTCCAGCGTGAATCTGGGCACCAAGATTGGATGTGCCCACTTTGTCTGCCTGGTGAGTGTGCCCCAGCCGCTTGATTGATTGTTTCCCCAAGCTCATCGATTGCAATTCTCCTTTTCAGATCAGCATCCGCTTGGGCAAGGAGATGACGCCGGTGGTGGGCAAATACCTGCGCGCCTGCTTTGTGGGAATCAAGGATCGCAATGTGACTGTACGCAAGTATAATGCCAGCGCGATTGGACATCTGCTGGGTCTGGCCAAGGAACAGTCGATCAAGAACTTTTTTGCCAAATTGGATGAGCTGTACTTGGAGCAGCCGAGCAACCGGTCCATTGCCCTGACCATACAGTCGATCAACAAGCGTCACCACGAGCTGCTCAAGGACTACATGGATAGCATGCTGCCGCTGATCTTCTTTGCCATGCACGAGGAGGCCACGGAGGAGACGAAAGCCAATGTGGAGCTGTGGAAGGATCTGTGGAATGACACTAGTCCCGGCGATGCGGGAATTCGTCTCAATTTGAACGTGATCATTCCCAAACTGGAGTCCTCGCTAACCGATGCCAGCTGGTCACGCAAGGCCCAGGCAGCCAATGCCATCCAGACAATTGCCACACGTCTGTGCAGCACCCTTGAGGAGCCGGAGCGAGTCCGTCTCATTCGCCTGCTGTTGAGTGGGCTGCAGGGACGCACGTTCGAGGGCAAGGAGCGACTGCTGCAGGCCTTGGCTGCTCTCTGTAAGGGTCTGGACCGGAAGAACGAGATCTGCCCGAGCATTATTGAGGCGGCAATGCGCGAGGCCCGCAAACGGGAGCCAGTTTACCGCACATTGGCCCTGGCTGCTCTGGGCGACATCTTGGATCAGTTGGAGGCAGATCGCTTCGAGGATGTTTACGACATGATCTGGAATCTGCTGGAGAAGAAGGAGCTGCGCGACCCGCAGTCGGATGATGAGGACGAGCCAAGCACAAGCAAGGATCTAACAGCCGATGAACGCAACAAGCGGGCGCAGACTCTGAACAAACTGAAGGAGGTTGTCTGGGAGACGCTGGGCAAGTCGTGGCCACGCCACTCGATCGAGACCCAGCACAGATATCAGCTCTTCTTCGCCGCAAACTGCACCAGCATCCTAAGCGAGAGCACGCGCCCGGTCCAGGTGAGTCTGCTGGCCGCCCTCACCAAATACATCGAACGGCTGTACATCTTTGATGAGTCGGCCAAGCTACCCGATCTGTCGCAGATCAATCAAGAGAAGAAGCTCAAGACAGAGACGCCAGTTCTGCAGACGCGTGAGGCCATTGTTGGCAAGATTTGCAGCGATGTCCTGGCCGCAGTCTCGCTGGCCGCTGGTGTCCCGCACACGGGCCTCAAGAAGGAGGCCCTCAACATTGTTCTCATGCTCATCAAGCGCCTCAGCATGGCAAAGGATCAGCAGCCGCTGGCCCTTATCAAGCAGAGCTTCGAATTGAATCTAACCAAGTTCCAGCGAGACTCGGCCCCCGAAATCCGTTGCCGTATCAAAGATATTGAGGATAAGCTCAGCCACTTGGACGGTGTCAATTAGAGCCAACAATCGATCGATCGATCGGTCGATCCCGATTAGATCGGGAAAGGGTGAAAGGGTGAAAGAGATACAGATATATGACAGCTCCGCGTAGCTTGGGCTTAAGTCTGCAAACAAAAACCTTGGCTGAATTTAAAAGAGATTCTCCTTTTGGAGAGATATTTATCTTATACTATACTATGTGTGTATAAAGTATTCACTGTGTATAAAGTATTCAAAATGTAAAGAAAATATAATTCGCTCTCGAGTGAATGCTAATCCATATTGCGTGTGTCTGTCGCCACATAAATAACCCCACAAAACAAAAGGTGTTTCATCCAAATAAAATAAAACAAAACAATTCAAATTTACTTCAAGAATGCAATTTCTCAAATAATACTTTCCCACTTCCCCATACCCAAGTACCACAGCCAGGCGGTGACACTTTGCTGTTCATTTATAGCTTGTCCCTGTAAAATCGTAAATAGATCTCATCCTTGGACTCCAGCATGAACGTTTTCGGATTGAAGCGTATCTGCGGCACCGTTTGCTCACAGACCTCCACCCGGCACAGCCTCAATATGTGGGCCAGACCCAGTTTCAGCTGCAAGGACCCCAGACGACTGCCGATGCATCCGTGGGGGCCAGCTCCAAACGGTATATAGGTCATGGGCACGATATCGTTGCTCCGATCTGGACCAAATCGTTCGGGATCAAAGCGATTCGGATTCGGCCAGTACTGTAATGGAAATGGATGGAGCAGTATGAGCGGTGCGTCTCTGAGTCTTCGTCTTCAGTCTTACCTTTTCATCGCGATGCAGGCCCAGGATGGAGATGTATGCAGGCATCCCGTTTGGAATCACAAAGTCCACGTGTGGCTGCAGTGAGAATCCCTTGGGATCTGGGCTGGTGCACTCCCTGTTGATGAACGCAGCGGCTGGATATAGACGAAGTGCCTCCAGGCACACCATCCGAAGGAACGGCAGGGTGACCAGCGTCTCATACGTGAGGGTGGGAGCCAGTGAAAATGCCTCTGCCAGCTCCTCCCTTAGACGCTCCTGCAGATCGGGTTGCTTGGCCAGCTCGTAGAGGGTGAAACCGAGCAGAGCCGAGGAAGTCTCGAAGCCAGCAAGCAGAATGATGCTCGCCTGGGAGGCTATGAAGTCCGGATGCTGGGCGTAGTGGCTGGAGGGTCGACTGCTCTGAAGGTGCAGCAGCTGATCGATCAGATCGCCCTTGCTCCGCTCCCGAGGATGCCCCACTAGGCTGCGCATGAACTGTGCGTACTCTTTGCTGAAAACCTTGGCCCGCAGCAGCTTGGTCCACTGGGGCAAGAAGAAGATGCTCATGAAATCCAAGACCTTCCGAGGATCGGGGTCGAACAGCTCCTTGGTCTTCTTCAGCAGCTGGGACTTGCCGCGGCGCAGTCCGCCCACATCCATGCTGTAGAAGAGGTTTCCCGTCACATCGGTGGTGTATAGCTGACACATCTTACTGAGCGGTAGCATCCGCTCGGACCGGTCTCCGAGCTTCCTGTGCAGATATTGCTCCAGGTCGGTCACCACTCTCATCATCAGGGGGTACATTGACTCCCGCATCCGCCCGCTGGTGAACAGCTGCGCCATGGACTGACGACTCTCCCGCCAGTTGTGGTACTTAGCTAGCGGCAGTGTCAGCGATCCCATCGGATCACCAGCAGCATCTGCCGCCTCATAGCGGTTGAGAAAGCTGTTGAAGTGCTTGATGAGCACGAGGCGTATGACCTCCGGATCCCGCACCATCAACGCTGGGGTCTGGAATAGGAAAAAACCCACTACCTTGGCCTGACCACCGCGCGGATCAGCGTAGATATTGTGGAAGAGATCGCCGAACGAGATGCGCAGCAGCAGCAACTGCCTGAGGTGTCCCAGCGGTGTCCAGGCGGCGACGGGCAGGTGGACGATGTTATGGCGCTCAAAGTAGCTGTACCTTTGCCGCAGCCAGAGGTAGATGGAAAGAATCGCGAGCATCAGCAGCCACAATGGAACCATGATGATGATACTCTACCAATGATAAAATTATACATTTTTCAAAAATATATCCATCCACCAATCGCTGCTTGGTGTAGATTAAAGATCACCTTGATCTTCTCATACAAAAACTTGACATAACTTTGACAGAGAATAGAATTCGCATTACAAAAGCCTCGCCTCGCCCATTCAGAAACTAAATTCATTCATAAATCCCGGGACCATCTTGATGAACCCTTGATGTTTGGTATACCCAAGCAGCTCCCGAAGCTGCTTAAACCCGCGATGAGCTCGCTAGGGAAACCCTCAGTAGCCGTAGGAATCTCTTGGGGCAAACATGGTACTTCTACTGCTCCTGCTGGTGGTCATAGTTTTGGCCACTCTCTGCTTCCTGCTGCAGCAGCATTATGCCTATTGGCGGCGTCGAGGAGTACGAGAGCTGCGACCCCACTGGATAGTGGGCAACCTGGCGGGACTGCTGAGCATGAGGGACAGTCCGGCGGACTTTATGGGGCAGCTGTACAATCATCCGGATGCTGTCAACGAGCCCTTTGTGGGCATACACGTGTTCCACCGGCCGGCGCTGCTGGTGCGCGATCCCGACCTGATCAAGCGCATCATGATCAAGGACTTTGGCAAGTTTTCCAACAGATACTCCAACTCGGACTTTAAGGGCGATCCGCTGGGATCGCAAAACATATTCTTCCTGAAAAATCCGGCCTGGAAGGAGGTGCGCTTCAAGCTGTCGCCCTTCTTCACCAGCAACAAGCTGAAGAACATGTTTCCGCTCATCGCGGAGGTGGGCTCCAATCTGGACGCCTATCTGCGGGAGCAGCCGCTGCACAACGAACGGACCCGCTGCTTCGACCTGGAAGCCAAGGAGCTGTGCGCCCTCTTCACCACGGACGTGATTGCCACGGTGGCCTACGGGGTCCAGGCCAATAGCTTCACTCAGCCCAACGGCGAATTCCGCAGGCACGGCCGATCCGTCTTCGAGTTTAGCCTGAAGCGGGCGGCGGAATTTACGCTGGTCTTCTTCCTGCCGCACCTGGTGCCGCTCTTTGGCTTCAAGGTGGTCCCCGCGGAGGCTACGCGGTTTCTGCGCAACACCATCAACTATGTGATGGCCGAGCGCGAACGGTCGCAGAAGACGCGAAACGATCTCATCGACATCCTCATCGAGTTCCGCCGCAGCACACAACAGGCAAAGGCTGCTGGGGATCAGGACCAGTTTGTGTTCGAGGGCGACATCCTGGTGGCACAGGCTGTGCTCTTTTTTACCGCCGGCTTCGAGTCCTCCTCCTCCACAATGGCCTTTGCCATGTACGAGCTGGCCAAGGATGCCGACATTCAGCAGCGTCTGAGGCATGAGATCAAGGAGGCGCTGGTAGCCAGCGGAGGACAGGTGACACTTCAGCTAATCGACTCCCTTGAGTATATGCAGATGATACTGCTGGAGGTTCTGCGCATGTATCCGCCGCTGCCGTTCCTGGACCGAGAGTGCACGGCCGAGGACGAGGACTACTCCCTGTTGCCGTATCACCAGTTCCGTGTGCCCAAGGGAATGCCCATCTACATACCCTGCTATGCCCTGCACATGGATCCCCAGGTGAGCACAGAATCAATCTCCATAGCTGGTTATATAGCTGACCTCGTTCCACGTTTCTAGTACTTTCCACAGCCGCGAAAGTTTCAGCCAGAACGCTTCTCGCCCGCCAACCGAAAACTTCAGACGCCCTACACCTACATGCCCTTTGGCCTGGGTCCGCATGGCTGCATCGGAGAGCGCTTTGGACTGCTCCAGGCCAAGGTGGGGCTGGTGAATCTGCTGCGCAATCACCAGGTAACCACATCGGAGCGCACTCCGCGGCGCATGAGGCTGGATCCCAAGGCAATAATACTGCAGGCCCACGGCGGCATACACCTGAGGCTCGTGCGCAATCCTTTGGGCATCTAATGCACATACAATAGATGACTCACCTAGCTTTGGGTCTCGGAGCAATGCAGCCAACAGCAACTGAATGTGAACTAAGTCCGAGATTCGCGTGTTCTGTCATTTAAAATTGAACTGGGAAGCCGAGACTGTCAGATCTTGGAGTGCATTTTGATTGGAAAATTGCGTGTCTATCGGAGCAATAAGAAGCACACGCGGATTACCGAGTCTACATAGTATCTGTGCACTCTCTAGCCCCCACGAGATATCAATCTATCCTCCCTCTCTTTGGGCATTTTTCATTCATTTATTCGCTGCTCTTAGGCTCAATCGCCGCTCCCTAATACTCGCCTAATCCCCCATTAACTTTATGGCGTTTTGGAAACACTTAAAAGTGCATTCAACTAACTTTAGATTATATTTATTTATTGGTGGCGCAGTTTTCCAGGTTTTCAAGCTCAACGCACAACCACACAAAGTGAGAGATTAAATGCAATTTGATAACTATATTATAATAATAATTTTGTTTTTCTGCAACAGACAACTAAAGATCGCTTTTATCACGCGGCTGCCAATTCTGGTTCGAACTATTGTACAATCAATAACAACATAAACCTCTCTAATCATCACATTGCGACTGGCACACTCTCTCTGTCTAACTTTCATCATTTTATACCCAACAATCTGTAGTCGGAGTTCGACTCACTGAGCCTTAGCTGCACTCTCCTCATAGAGGCGATCGTTGACTATCTCCAGGTAGATGCCTGACAGGGACTGCAGAACGAACCCCTTGGGATCGAATTTCATTTCCTTCATGGTGTCTGCGCACACTTTAACCGAATGATTTTTGAGTAGGTGGACCAGTCCCAGCTTCGTTTGCAGCAGACCAATGCGGCTGCCAATGCAGTTGTGGGGACCGGATCCGAACGGTTGATAGGCCATGGTCACAATGGATTTTCGGTTCTCCGGCGAAAAGCGCTCCGGATCGAACTGCTTGGGATTGGGCCAGTACTGCATGAAAGAAAAGAGAGGCCAACCATTGAGACCTAATCTGGTTTTTGGTCTTCATTCATCGTTAACGTTACCTTCGGATCGTGCTGCAATCCATAGACTGGGATGAAGACCGGAGTGCCTTGCTCGTACGTGAAGTCATAGTGGGGCTTGAGGGAGAGGTCTGGCTGGCCCTGGATGCTGTTGTACTCGCGATCAAGGAAGGGCAGCACTGGATACATGCGCAACACCTCGTCCACCACCATGGACAAGTACTCGAGAGATTGGATCTTCTCGTAGGATAGAGTACCGCCACCCTCCACCAGAGACTCGTTGATCTCCTGGCGCAAGCGACTCTGCAGCTGCGGATGCTTGGCCAGCTCGTACAGGGCGAAGGACATGGTAGACGAAGAGGTCTCGAAGCCGGCAGTGAAGAATACACCGGCCTGGGCTACCAGGAAATCAAAGTTACGGGCATAGTGTTGCTTGGTGGGCTCCTCGGCCGCTTCCTTGCGTAGGCCAACCAGGACATCGATTAGGTCGTTTCGAACGGTCCCGGTGCGCTCCCGCTCCTCCATGACATGGTCAATGGTGCTTCGCATGAAGTAAGAGAATTCCTTGGTGAAGAACCGAATACGCAGCAGCGATACCAGCTTCGGCAAGAAGAAGGCC
Source organism: Drosophila subobscura (assembly GCF_008121235.1). Taxonomy (NCBI): domain Eukaryota; kingdom Metazoa; phylum Arthropoda; class Insecta; order Diptera; family Drosophilidae; genus Drosophila; species Drosophila subobscura. Next base: position 11,582,562 of record NC_048531.1, on the reverse strand, counting down.
ACAAAGAAGTCCTTTGCACGGGCGAGGGTGAAGGTGAACAGTTTGCGTCCATGTTTGCGGAAGTCTGCATTTGGGTTCTGCAGACTGTTGGCCCGAACGCCAAAGGCTATTGTGGCTATGCTGTCCGTGGAGAACAGCGCACAGACTTCCTTGATTTCAGTGATGTATTTTCCGGGATTGCTCTGGCCATGCCGCTTCAGATGTTCCTCCAGATCGTTAGCAATCTGCAGGGAAACGCGTGAGATTCTAACTGAATCCTACTTGTACCTTGTATACTCATACCTCTAGCATCAGGACGTACATTTGCTTGACCTTTCCACTCGTGAAAACGGGCGTCAGCTTATTGCGGATGTCTTTCCAGTGCGTGTCCCTCACAAAGAAGAGATTGTTTGAGCCCAGAGGATCGCCGTGGGGATCACAGCGGCCGTAACGATTGTGGAATCGATTGAAGTCCTTCACCAAGACCGACTTCACCAACTCTGGGTCGCGGATAATCAGGCCGGGCTTATTGATTGCATACACGCCCACCACAGCCTCGTCCTGCATCTTGGGATCGTTGTAGATATCCGACAGGTGCAGCCCAAAGGAGGTATCCAGCTTGAGAGCGGCCTTTGTGTTGCCAATGATGGGTGTGGGCGGTATGTAGGGAATGCCCTTGCGCTGCCAGTAGCTGTGGCTCCGCTGGAACCATATGTAAACGGCACTCAAAGCACCCACAATCAGGAAGAGAGCCTCGGTCAAAGCCATCTTATTCCTGAAAATATCAATATACGATAGTGTCAATCGATTATACCTAAGTCTGTTCTTAAGTACCAGTTCTTATGATACCAGTAGGTCAGTACTCTGGTCTATCTTATCGCACTTGCTAAGTGGCTGCTGAGCTCCACCACCAAGTGTTTTGCTGGACTTGTTTACAGCGAATTGTTTTAATTACGCGTTTTGAATCTAATCTTTCACGAGTGATTTTCCATGCATAGAAATCTATAATTTCAGTCCATAAATTAAGTTATCGCAAGGATCAAAGAGGACTTTCTACAATAATGTTCACTGTCACTCGAGTTTTTGTTGTTAAATTTTAAACTTGATTAAACACCCCGTAGCAGTTCTGTGCATATTGTTCTCGCCAATCAATTCCCAATCCTCAACTCACCTAATTTAGTTACAAGTTGAGTTATTTCAGTCAAGTTTTTGTAAGTCCTCGCTTTTAACGCCGACAATTAAGACTAACGCGAATTTGAAGTGTGCTGCCATATTTATAGATGATTGCGAGATAGCGATTACATACATATGTACACAGCGATTACAGTTCATGTACATAAGGCTGACAGGCTTTAAATAAATTTGTTGCAAAAACAATCTCAGGCACGTGTGTATGCCTGTGCAAATGGAAGACTAGTAGCACTTGCTAGATAGGCCAAGTTTCTTAATTGAATGATAATAGTTATCATTTAAGCCCAGATACGGGGGTACCAAAATTAGTTAAGAAAAATGTATGAAGGGAACATTTAAAAGAGCCCCTAACGAAGTTTACTTTTGCAATTTTAATTTTAAATTAAAGTTGCCTAAACAGAAGTTTAATAGGAAGTTTCCACAATTAACTAGAAAGGCTTAGGGCACGGCACCTTAAAATGTATATTTAAAATACATTATAAATGGGAAACGAGTAGAGAAAGGTAGTGGCTTGTGTGTCTAACAACAAGCATCGATCAATTAAAATGTATTTAAATTATTGCATGCTTCGGTTTAATTAAATGCCACGCAGAGCCGGTTTGATGCATTCATCAATGTCCATGTCATTGTCCGGCTTGAGAGAGGCTTGTCTTGAGAGCCACAATGGCAAAGTGTCTGGGCGATATAACAGGATCGAACAGATCAATCAGATAGCTGCGATCGTATCCCAGCTCCTTGAGGTAAAGCAGGCGGTCTAGCAGAATAAGGCTCTCCAATAAAGGAGCAAATGACATGCGTACGAGGTAGAACATGTCCAAAGAGTGTTTATCCTGGGCGAATTCCTGAAGAAGGGACTGCAGCTCCGCAACATCGATGGCTGCTAGCCAAGGTGCGTCCAATTTCTTGGCACATTTCTGGATGTAATCCTGGAAGTTTTCAAACTTGCGCACTTTGCCCACCTGCAGTTCGTTCTTCAAGTGCGGGGCGTGCCGGCAAACTAGCACCTCAAGCAGGGCGCGGTAATAGAGCGTTACATTGGGAAGTTCCTTGGCATCCAAGGTGCGTTCAATGGACTGCGCCGCCAGCATCCTCGCGTTGCGGCCCAATCGGATCTGAAGCTTCTGGAGATATTGACTAAGCGGAAATCCAAAGTCTGTTTGCATGTCCATCAACGCCTTATTCCCGAAGAACTCCTGCTGCGAGTACCTCTCTTTTAGCAAGTGGTAGCAGCAGCCAATGTTGCACAGTATCTGGCAGTCGGGCCGGGCATGGAATACTTGCAGGCAGGTGGCAGCCAGATTTCCACAGGTGTGCAGTCCCGTCAGGCATATGCTTAAATTACCCGCCGAAGGAACTGTCGGGAAGTGCTCGGCAAGCAAATTACCGAAGTCTACTTCGGTGTTTATGAATCTTGCAGTCGTCTTGTAGTTTTCCAGAACGGGCATACTCTTCGCTGTCTTTCTCGTTGGAGACTTTTTGCCACGCCGTTTGGGTGTGATTCCTTGGCTCTGAAGCTCGGCGCGTTCTGTAAGTCCATTCCATGCGCGCTAAAATAAAATGAAAAAACCCAGTTTAAATTCAAAAATGTTTAATTATACAACACCGTTGAACGCGTGAAACAGCCCTGCCTTTGCAGCTGTCCCAAAAAATAGTAAACAAAATATGTATCGGTATATTGACAAATACCGGTATATTTCGGTATTTTTTTGTGGTGCAGATTACTTTGCGGTCACACTGTTACCATCCCTACTTCTGCTTCTTCACACTTTTTCCACGCGAAAAGCCCGGCATTTTTACCATATTTACTTGTTTTCACTCCAGAACCGTTTAATAATAAAACAAACACTATGTCTGCTGGTATGCCAATCAACCCCAAACCATTTCTCAATGGTCTTACTGGGAAACCCGTGCTGGTGAAACTCAAATGGGGACAGGAATACAAAGGCTTCTTGGTCTCCGTGGACGGCTACATGAACATGCAATTGGCCAACACAGAGGAAGTCATCGAGGGTTCTGTCACCGGCAATCTGGGAGAGGTGCTGATACGCTGCAACAATGTGCTCTACATAAAGGGCATGGAGGATGACGACGAGGAGGGTGAAATGCGCGACTAGGAACGAACGCGGCAGCAGTTCGCGGAGAAATTAATGCTACTTGGAAACTCTACTTATATTAAGTGTATAAAACTAATGAAATAAATAAGTATTTATTTTGTAGTCGAGTGGTACCTGAAGTTTCCGATTACGGTTCAAGGCGTTTTCCGTGTTGGCAGCGTTGGCGTCGATGCCCAGCACACGATGCCCATATTGGAGCGCCATCCGCGAGGACAGATACCCCTTGCCATCTCCCGCATCCACAATGCAGAAATCATGCTGATGTCCAGTGCTCTGTATCAGATTGTCGACCAGAGCGGCTGCAAGCTCAACCTGTGACGGGGATCACATGAGGGACTAGATTTAGCAAACAATTTTTATTGTTCATACCTCATGACATTTTTTGGCACTCATGAATTCCCTGATGTTGAGCTGGGTCGCATTTTCCTGCTCCTCTATCAGTTGGTCCACTGTTGTTAGTAGTTCTGGATGTTCAGACAAACGTTCGTGCTCTCCGTTTGTTAAGAAACGTTCCCATTCAGGAAATTGATTGCTGGAACGCTCCTTCTGCCAGAAAAGTTTCTCGATGGCCAGGTCTAGGTCTTTCCTGTTATTGATCTCCTTTCGCATTGCCTCTGGCATAAATCGGCTCCAGTGCTGATCGGTCAGGTAGTTAACCATATGACAATTGAGGAAATCCCAATGGGGCTGGATGTATAACAACAGCGCATCGAGGCGTTTTTCCAGCTGAGTCACGCCTTTGGCCATTACGCCTAGAAACTATAGTCTTTGCGATTGGCAGGAGATGGCTCACGAGAAGCTGTTCCTTTGGTACCCAATAGGGCACGTAGGCGACGATGTGTATTGCGTATGGTTTCTACGGTTCCGATAATGTCCGCTTCCGGATCGTTCTTGCGTGGAAATCCTTCAATGAGGGACCGCAGCTGGTCAAGCGTTCGTCGTACTCTCTCCGTATGCGAAAATTGCTGCTGAGCCACCACCTCTCCGAGTATTTTGCCAAGTTCCTCGCCCAGTTGCACGCCTTGGGAGTAGCCCAATTTGTAACCCTCCTCGTTCCCCTGCGAATTGCCGTCTTTCAAGCCTTCGTCGTAGCCAGTGCGAGCGTGTTTCTCCTCGGTTAGCACTATATCATCAAACAAATCGTTAATATCTCGCGACGGAGCGGACATTATAAGGTTAAATGTGATAAAATCAGTCCCCCTCTACAGTTGGCAAGACGCTTAAATGATGGTTCCGAAATTGATAATGCTCCGGAGCATTATATATATTGTTGTTATATTTATCTTACACCGTCTGACCCTCAAAAATATACTGAATCATATATGTGTGACTCAATTTTTAACATTACCAACTAGTTAGGACGCTCAGCCCTAAAAATATAATTTTATCCGATTCAATAAATGGTCTGAGGTCCTTATTGGCTAGTAATTTTAATAAGAACATATAAAAACCGAAAAGTAAGATCAGGCAAATGGTATTTTTAAGTGTTGAGCAACGAAAACTCGTGGTAGTGGCACTTTAGCGTATAAATGGCCAAAAAATATGGGCGCTTAACTAAATAAACTAGAGCTAATACCTAATACTATCTATACCCGAAGTCAAAGAACGCTCCATTTCATATCCTTGAAGGGCATTTAGTTTGTATTTTTATTAAAATTTTGTAACTTTGCTAATTTTGCATATTTGTTTTCCAAACATTCGTTTTGCAAAAGAGGTAACAATTTTGCTAGTGTTTAAACCCGTGGAAGGCACATGGAACATGGTGCTAAAGCATATTTGTACGTCTAATTTATTTACGTCCACGCATCCACGTCCTCTTCCGAGTTCTCTCCGTCGCTGGATTGAGGGGATTTTCTCTGCGGTATAACCTTAGACAGCTGCTGCATGAGCGGATTTCCAGCGGTTGGGTCCCCGGGATTCTGACTGCCCGAGATTCCTTTGCGTCTAAGCAGGAGCTTGTTGTGGAGATCCGCCATAAGATCACCCGTGGCAGGGGTTCCTGCTTTGGGTCTTGTGGTGTCGACCACGTCGAGTGGTGCAGCCGCAGCCGAGTGGAGACGTCCGCCCAGTGCTCCACCAGCATTTCGAATGGCAGCCATAAGCTCCGATCGTGGATCAGCCTGGCGTGGTGGAGGCGGTGGCATAATCAGGGGCGTTTCACGAGAAGGAGAGAGTGGTTTAATAGGACCTTGGGTGGAAAAGGTTGGTTGCGGGGACTCTGTTTTAGGAGGCTGTGGCGTCGGTGGAGGGGGTGGAGGTGGCGGCGGTGGTGGTGGTGGTGTGCACGAAACGGGATCTGATCCAATTGATCCTTTTAATGTCTTCTTCACTGGCGCTGGAATGTGCGTTTGAGCTGCCAGAGCCTGCACTGTGATCTCCTGCTCTACCACCTCCAATCCGGGTAAATCTGGCAACTCTCCAAACTGCTGGGACGGAGCAATGGGAGTCTTCTCTTCGACAGGCTCGTACTGCAAGTCGTTGGCTATGCCTGGAAGGTCGGGCAAATCCAGGGGCACATCGATGGCTGGAGCAGCCAAAGCAGCTGGATTGTATCGCAAGTCCCCGGCGGGAGTCGCCAACTTTGTGGTGCCATGTGCCAGTGAATGAGGAGCCGGTGCTAAAAGGTTCTCCGTCGTGATCTTATTCTGGCTGGCTGCTCGTCTTGTCCGCTGCGGGGGAAGAGAACGCTTCCAGGCGTTTAGATCATCGCCGTAGGCAAACTCGTTGGTGTTGAAGCGCATTAGCGAAGGCACGGATCTAACGCCATTCAAGGGCAGACCACCCAAGCCAGAAGTCCGATTAGTCAGCTTCCTCTCGGCGACCAAAGGCGCTTCATGTTCCTGCTCGGCACGCACATGAAAGGAAGTCGGATCTTCATCGGCCACTGATGCCATCTCCTGCTGTCGACAGTCTGGATTTTCGTGGTTCCCTTCCATTAGTTGGCCGGCCACCTGTGGAAAGGTGGAGGCTATGTTGGCGAAAACTTCGCCGGCGGGAAATCGGGCCGGAGCGAAGATTTTAATCGCTCGTTTGGACCCGACCAGTGCATCTATTTTCCCCTGGGCCCGCTTCACACGTCTGTTTATATCCTGGACCTTGGCACCATTTCTCTCGAGGCGGGCATCAATCCGCTCGAATATAGAATTTATTGTTTTGTGTAGACAGTCCAGTGACTGGGCTGCTTTGATTATGGTCGCCTCATGATGCAGATCTGTCGGTATTATCGCAACTTGGTAGGCGCTGCGAAGGTAGGTGTTGGCTTCCATTTCCAGTTAATAATACTATGCATAATTAATTGCACTGTCAATTGCACTTCAATAACTATCGTTTAAAAATATCGCCCCAGCTGTCAGGAGGTAAGCATTGCATTTTATATTTCAAAGGGGCTAGCAAAAAAGCAACAAAACATTGTATAATTTTCTGTGAATTACTTTAATTCGGTAAGTTGATCCATACATCCATATTAACATTTTCGCCAGGCAGTCCGAAAAAATATCACCTACAAGTATATCGATATTTCATATTTTATATACCTAACACCAGCGTTCCGAAACATTATCTTAGAAACAATCCAATAAAAGGGAGTCGTTTAAATTAGCCAATCTTGTGGACAATGTATTCATCAATAGGATAAAATTATATGTCAAGTACGGAGAGTCCAGGCTAGCTGGTAATATTAAACCGAAAATTCAAAATCATATAACCCAGTTATCTCCGATATATTTTCGGTATTTTTGGATATTGAGAAGGTATTTTTCGGTATATTTCTGAGGTCAGAGGTATATTTGATCGAAAAATGCGCTGTCACACTCATCCCTAACACCAACATCGCAGTTTGTTACGTGAAAATTTTCAACGCTAGTTTTTGTTATTTAAAAGTGATTTAATATAATTTTCAATTCATGAAAGTGTCTTTAACTGATTGTACAAATGTATTAACAAGAAAAGGTATGTGTATGAAATCGCTATAAGCATTAAATGCTGGTTTAAAAACTGTGAAAAACGCGTGTGAATGTGTTGGTAACATAAACGTGGCTTTGTCTAAGAAAATTTTGCAAAAGATACATAAACATTGAGGCTGTGTACAAAACTGTTAGAAACTTTTGTGCTGAACATGCAGACTATAAAGTGAAATACAGTTTGCATTTTAAAATAATCGACCTGCGTTTGCAGAATGCAATTTGCAATTGCAGCCATCAAAGAAATGTGTCTGATGGGCGCCATATTGAATTTTGTTGGCATGTATGTGGGTGTGCTTGTGGTTTGTTTTCAGACGCGCGTGATTGTTTACCTTGCCTCTGCGCCAATCAACTCTATTCCCATCCCTTATCTTTTTGAAAAAATTTGCATATTGAGATAAATTTAAAACTGTTGCTTAGCAAATTCAATACGGTTGCTTAGCAGGTACTAACTACAATTTGTCTCTCTCCCTTGTAGCGTTATCCATAGCAACTGCGTGTTTCTTCTAAGCATTAATTTGATCAATAGCCAGATCGAGGATTGGCACCTAGGGAAGAACGGCAAAGATGGATCAATTATTTCAATCCTACCGGGATGATGAGCGGCGTATTGGTGAGGAGTATCTGTCGAGTCTACAGGACTTGAACTGCAATAGCAAACCGCTCATCAACATGCTCACAATGCTGGCTGAGGAGAACATCAACTATGCCCACGTCATAGTCCGCGTGGTGGAATACTACATCAGCCAGGTTAACATAATACGCATATTTATTTCAACCAAGACACCCAAATCACACAAAACAGTGACTAGTAAGCCCCCGTCGTCGTCGTCGTCATCGTCCTCGTCAGCTGTCTGGGACGAGAACAGTGAATCTCCATTTCGATATGTGATAGGAACTTTGGGTACTCTTTAAAAACCCTCTTGATCTGTTTGCCAATTTTCAAAGGAAACCAACGAAAGACATCAGCTTCCCTTGCGATGAAATGCGATCGTTTTTCCCTGGGTCTTCGTTGGTTTCGTTTGGAAATAGTCACATCAGATCCCTTACAATTCTAGTTAGGTTCTATATCTAAATATTTATGACATAATTTGGGTTTTAAGCCGAGACTGATTTTATCCTCTACAAAGGTAAGAAGTTTGATTTCCTCTTCAATTTTACTTTCTTTCCACTTTAGAACGCTGAGTTTAAAGCTTAAAAAAAACAAAAAATAAAAGAAAAAACACAAGTAAACTGAAAAATGCAATAAAAACAGAAAATACTTAAACAATCGTCATCAAGTTGTCTTTTATTTTATACAAAAACGTTGACTGCTTCTAAATAACCATGAAAGAAAAATGCAGCAATTTTTGTTATTGCGAAGTAAAGATCTCGCACTTTTTGGTAAAAGTAAAGCCGACCCAGTAGTAACTTAGCTTATGTTTGTATCTAATCCGAAAGTAAACTCTTGTTATGAATCATAAATATCTCTCACCTGAAACACCAGTGGAAAAGGACAAACAAACAGTCTAACAAATTCATTTGCTCGAACTCATGTTCATCACATTGGTATACAAATTACACAAAGATTCATCCAAACTTCATCAGCTGCTCGGATGCCTAGAAGTATCCCTGTTCCCTGTTGTACGAGTCTCGCTTTGTCTAGCGTTGTGCAGTTATATCTTGATGATATCAGAAATAACATTTGTGCCGTCGCTGATGATGTCGCCGATGGAAGAAAGTCGTCTGTCTGTCCCCTATTTTTCGCTCTCTTTCTCTATCTCTGACTCTGCCCCTCTGTCTGACTGCTAGCGACGTTCCGTAGAAACTTATTGTTCTATATTCTTACCTATTTTACCAAACTTCAAACAGGTGCCGCCCGAGTTTAAATTGCCCATACTATATTTAATTGATTCGATAATTAAGAATGTGAAAAGCAGCTACGTACAGTTGTTTGCGCAATGTATAGTCAACATATTCCTCAACGCGTTTGAATCGGTAAGTCACATATCTCTTGATATTAAGTAATTCAGATTTTCCTGAAGCTAACCACGTTTATCATTACTCTCATCCACCCATAGGTCCAGCATTCCCAGTCGCAGTTGCTGGAGAAGGTGCGCGAACGAATGTACGCCCTGCGACAGACCTGGAACGAGGTATTTCCGCCCTCAAAGATGTATGCCCTAGACGTGAAGGTGAAGCGTCTGGATAATAACTGGCCCATTACGGCCAAGAATCCCACTAACAAAATACATGTTAATCCCGCCATTCATGTTAATCCGGACTTTCTGAAAACGGTAAGCAGTCCGCTAATAGTCCGTGATCACAGAAATCAATTGGCTAACGTTGTTGTTTCTGGGGACTCATAACAGGGTATGGTCCCTGGGATGCCAGCTGCTACAGTTGCCACACTGTCCAGCGACATGGAGGAGATCCTTCAGGCCAAGACCCGCGAGCTTCTGGAGCTCAAGAAGCGCAAACTGGAGCTTGAGCTGGAGCAAACCAAAAAGCATTTAGAGGAGCAGGAGCGTCAGCTGAACCAGGCGACCGATGCCATTGCTGTCGCACCCATTGTCGCTATGCCAGCGCCACCTGCTGCTGTTGCTGCTCAACGTCCACCCATTATGGATTCAGCTATCCGAAGTTCTAGAACCCCTGGGATTCCTGCGATACCAAATACGCCAGCTGCACAACAGGTAATCCCGGAGGCATAGAGTTTTAATATCAATTGCCACTAACATAATTTTTTCCCACACAGCCATTTGCCGCAAAGCCAAGGGTTACTCCGGTCAATCCGGCTCTACTAAACTCTGTGCGACATCGTGACCCCCGTTTGGCACGACAGATGCAATCACAGTCACCTCATCAGGACGCTGCTTCCTCACGCTCGTCCGATCCCCGTCTGGAAGGCAAATCCTCATCTTCACAGAAATCTAGTCGATCGCGCAGCAAGTCACCGTCACGCAACAGCAACAGTCGTTCGACCAAGAGCAACAATGGCAACAGCTCCCATCCAAACAGCTCATCGAATCGCAAACGCAGCGAGTCGAAGAGCTCAACATCCTCTTCGGGCTCCGATGTACGACACAAAAGCGGCGTTGGCGGTGGCAGCAGCTCCACACTATCGCCTGGCAAACGTTCATCTAAACAATCCGCAAAGGAGCATTCCGAGCGATATGACCGCAATGGATCACCGTCAAATTCGAAGCGTAAGAGCACCTCTCCAACCTCCTCGCCATCAAAGTCAAAGCGCAATGCGTCACACAAATCGTCATCGTCCATGCGAGGAAAGTCGTCTTCGACTCGATCCCGCAGCCGTTCGCCGATCTTCATGGACGTGGACCTGCGCAGTGGTGGTCGAAAATCTCCTGAACAGAAATCTACCACTCCAGCGGCGGCATCTCAAGTGGCATCAGCACCATCATCAACATCAGCATTAGCACCGGCGGCGGCGGCGGTAGCGGCAAAAGTGACAGTCATCACGAATGATTTAGAGAAACGTAAGAACCAACTTTTAATTCTAATCTCACATTTGTTAGCCAACAACCAAGTCGACCTCGAAGCTCATGGCCGTACAGGCAAAGTAGTTGAGAAAGCTGAAATTACAAACCAAATCGGCGGCACTCTCTGGCTTAGGCAGGTGGAAGGGCGGGCTCTTGTGGGCGTGTGTTGTTGACCCATCGTAAGGTCTCTTTGCTCTACCTACCTCCTCCTCTCCCTCCCTCAATAAACGCTGTGATTAATTGTGATATTCATCCTAAAGACAGAAAGTTTGTCAAGGCTTAGCATTGTTTAAAAAAATAATAATATTAAATTGCACTAAAGTAATCTAGAGTAAAAAAATCAACCGAGCAAATGGCAATGGTTAAACGAGATAAACTTTCTTTGGTCATGTCTTCGTGTGCTCTTCATTCTCAATAGAGGATCGTTAGAACCCATTCTAAAACATTCTTACACTTTGTAGAAACCTTCCACTTTACGAATACAACCGAAATGTTTTGGTTCCTTCGTTGTTTTCTGGTCCATTGTTTGGGGGGAATAGAACGCAGCCTGGCCACCAAATGATCACTTAATATTTATGGAATTTTTGTTTTTAATAATTAAGAGTGCTATCGAAAAAGAACCCAAGCAAAACCAAACCTTTTGAAAATCAAATCGTAATCTAAAGTGTAAATAAAATGTGTTTAAAAACCTTTTGCATTCCCAGTTGTTTTAATTGATGCAAAATGTAGCCAGGGTGCCGCCTTTGGTGTGATTTGTAGTTTATTTACAGTCTGTAAATGCCAAACCAAACAAAGCACAAAACTAAATTGAAACGAGCGAAAAAAGCCAAACAAACAAAAAAAAGAAAACAATATGAATGATAACTGTCAAGTAATTTTTGTACTTAAACCGCCTATTGATAAAACATTGATTGATTAGATGAAAGAGAAACTAAAATAAAAAAATAAAGACTGCAGTTTTAATTTGTTGTCAACACCAACCGTGTAAACAAAAGCGAAACTTAAAACATACTAATTTATAAATATTGGAATATCAACCAGAAAAGCAAGACAAGCGAGACTTATATATTTATTTTATACCTATAATTGTTTGAAGCGTAATTTTATAGTTGAGCTGGCTTCCCCCATATGTATTGTATATTCGCCAGCCAGCCCAACCACTCACCAGTTAGTTGTATTTTGTATTTCTATTTGTATGTACATCTATCTTATTTTTGTATTTGTAGAACGGCACTTTTACCCCTAGTATTTATACCATTTTAATCCTTTAATCCTCTTTTTTTTTTGATAGTCTAACCCCTCATTTCGCCTCATTGATTCCACGAACGGAGCCCCTGCCCGTTGGAACTCTTCAGTTATGATTTATCACATTCATTTCTTTTTGAGTTTTGTATTATTTTATTTAATTTCTCACTAATTCAACACTAGCCTGGCTGTTGTGCCTGATGATGATGATTCATGGCCTGTGCCTGTCCTTTCTTATCTGTATGATTTCATTATGATTTGCTCACATTTGGTGCTCCCCCAAAATTAAGTTGCTTAGCACATTTTCTGCTTTTATTACTCCTTTTACTTTGGTCGTTTCTCTTGCTTCCATCTCATTTTCCCCTTTCCGTAAGAACAAAACGTGTGCCCAAAAGCAAAATCAATTTTCTAGATACATTTCAAATACTCGAACCAGGCCCTCCAGCTCCTGCAGCTCCAAGTCCACCCATTATGGTGGCATCCAGTATGGACATTGACTTGAGGCGGCCCCAGACGCCGCCTCCTCCATCGTTCTGCATAACCAAAAGCAAACCAGTCGACCAGAGCAGCAGAGCCAGCGCCAGCACCAGCAACACCAACACGACTACCCCATTCACATCCAAATCCAACAGCAACAGCATCAGCATCAGCAGCACAACAAAAATTGCTAGTAGCGCCTCCAACGCATCATCGCCATCATCTACTAGTACTACGTCTTCTTCAAAATTGCCCGCAAAAGTGTCGTTCAAAATACAAAAACAGTTTAATAAATTAGATAAATCTACAGCGAATTTATCAACAGCATTACTGCTAAGCCCATCTACATCAGCCGCCGCATCTGCACCGCTGGTCAATCAGGGTAATGTATCGGAGGCACTGCAGAAATCCATCAGCAAGTTGCTGCAGGTCCAAGGTGCCACCGGGGAGAAGCGTCCCGCAGATTCGATGCCCCCAGAGATCGACGAGGAGGGACAGCCGCCGCAGCAGAAACGCAGCAAGTCAACTAAACTGGACGCGTGAGTGATCTGATTATATATTTGGAGTGTTAGGCTAAACGTGAAGCTCGTCTATAACCCCATTTTCCCCTCAGTCTCTTTGGCAGTGAGGATGTTGATCTGCGGCGCGAGATTCCCGCTGTGGTAAAGCCTGGAAGTGTTAACGCAGTCATCGTCGTGGAAGATGACTCAATGGACAACTGCGACGTGGAAAAGGTAGGTTTCCCAGCCGGTGCTACTGCTACTTTCAGTGTTGTATAACTATTTAAAATTTACATTTTTTTGTATGGTGTGTTGTAGCCAACATTCAGTGAGCTGCGCGCCAAGCTAGCTAAATCTGCCCGTCATCAGAAGCCATCCGGGAAGGCCGGTAAGTAGACATAACCCCAAGCAGCAAAGGGAAGAACTAATGAAGCATCTCCCATGCCGATAGACAAAGCCAGAGATCAGTCTGTGGTGCAGCGCATCAAGCAGCTGGCCGAGCTTAAGGCCAACGATGATTCGCAGGAGGCGCACGACGAGAAGATGCGCACGATCCTCAGCCAGGCGCATGAGATGTTCGAGAACCACAATATGAACGAGGACCAGTACAAGGACCTCGTACAGAAGGTTGTGGCCATTAACGAGAACAGCAAGCTGAACAGCAAGGAGTCCCGGCGCCGTCCCGATGGTGCCGAAGTGGAGCGCAATGCAGCCCGAGATGCTGTTCTACGCAAGCGGATACCGAAGCTTAAGAGCAACGAGAATCTTGCCACTGGCTCCCCACGCAGCGATGGTTCTCCCAGATACGAGGATCAGGCAACGCAGGGATCGACGTCACCCGGGAAGCCGCCGCAAAACAAACGGGAGAAGTCCAAGCGAGAGAACAAGAGACGAAAGCCCAGCAAATGGGGTGAACAGGTGGATCCGGCGGCTGCTCAAAGAGCCGCCTGGCAGCTGGCCAATGTCAATAACAACAACAACAATAACAACAACAAGAGAGGTGGTGGTTCGATGCCTGTTGTGCCAGCCGGGTTCCGTGGAATGCCCTGGCAACAGCCGCCAGCGATTGTGATGCCTCAAACTGTCGTACCGCCACCCCCGCAGCCACCCTCGATGTTGGGTCTGCCACCAGTGCCGCCCGTAACAATGACCAAGGCCATCAACTCACTGGACAACCCCATGGCGGATGTGGTGCGCAGCATTACCATTGATGGCGGGTCGAAGGAGATTCGGTTCTACAACCAGGTGGCCATCATCTTTATGGATGGCGACGAGCCGCACGAGATTGGCTTCCAGCATGGCCAGCGCGTGATCCTGATCGACCACAACGAGCCACTGCCGCTGAGCTTCAACGACGACTACAAGCCGATCCAGCTGGATGGCGCCCTGCATCGCATTCGCTTTGGCTTCCCCTCCCGCGAGCTCTACATCGACGATCATTGGTATGAGATTTACTTTGGAGGACCGCCAGTCTCTCTGCCCATTGGCAACAGCCTGCACGTGCTCAAGGCGGAGGGTCCTCCGCCCAATGTGGACATTGGCAGGGTGCGTCGCGACCTGGTGGTTGGCAAAATAAACATGATTGTGGACGCGCACACCATTGTGCCTCTCTTCCTGGATGCCAGACAGCAGACCTTCCAGCTAGGAGCCGAACAGCATTCCATTCAGTTTGTGGATAGCTTCCAGTACGCTCTCCTCGATGGCCAGCTCCAGAAGATCGAATATGGCGGCCTGCCCAAGGGCATGAAGCTTAATGGCGGACGCAGCTGCTTCATTCGCTTCGGGACGCTGCCAAAAGGAGTTGTGGCCGGCAAGACGCACGTGGCTGATATGGTCTACATCAAGACAGAAGCCCCCGCTGAGCCACCCCAGCCTCCACCGATGATTGTCCAGCCCCTGCCCGTGTTGGAGCAGCCAAAGGCAGCAGCACCAGCCGTCTCCCTGCCAGCTGCATCCGCTGCTCTTGGCAATCTGAATATCAATGACTTGTTCCAAAAGCTAGTCTCGTCTGGAATAATTGGTGGCGCCGCCAACTCTTCTATTCCGGGCATATCGGGTGCCGACTCAGGCTCCACCAAAGAAGCTCCTGCAGCTGCAGCTGCAGCTCCAGTGGAAGCCCAAAAAACAGCCGCCGCACCGGTGTACACCTCGCCGCCCACGGAGCCCATTAAACGCATCAATCTGCAGAGGCCAGAGACTATCAAGACCAGACAGTCGGCCGTGGTGGCCACGCTCTACCTGGGAATGCAGTGCAGCAGCTGCGGTGTGCGTTTCCCGCCCGAGCAGACCATCAAGTACAGCCAGCACCTTGACTGGCACTTCCGTCAGAACCGACGGGAGCGTGACTCGACCCGCAAGGCGATCTCCCGGCGCTGGTACTATGACCTGAACGACTGGCGGCAGTACGAAGAGATCGAGGATGCGGAAGAGCGTGAGAAGAACTTCCTGGAGACACAGGGCCAGTCGGGCGGACCCGATGCAATCGATGATCTCTCCCAGCAACGATCGCTGGACTCGCCAGTGCCCACCTGCGCAGCCGGTAACGATGATGTGGACCGCTCGTGCGACATGTGCCACGAGAAGTTCGAGCAGTTCTACAACGAGGAGCTGGAGGAATGGCACCTGCGCAGTGCCATTCGCGTCGAGGATAAGATCTACCATCCATTGTGCTACGAGGACTACAAGGCCTCGTTGAACCCTCCAGCACCAGCTAAGGCCGAGCAGACCGACGCCAAAGATGTGGACATGAACAACACGGACGACAATGCAATGGACACGATACTTAAGCTGGAGGATGAGGATAAGTCAGATGGTAAGTTGCTGCTTAAGCTTTACCCTGTGATTTTCTACATGATTTCTTCCCTTTTGTGAATAGACACGAGCAAGCCGTCGCAGAACCTGTTCGATGATGACGATGATGATGTCATTGTGTTGCCCAACGAGGAGCCCAGCGTCACGGAAATCGACGACGATGAAGATGAGTATGTCCCGGCTAATGTGACGCGTGCCGAAATGGGTGTCGAGGCCGAGGACAAGGACAAGATGGATCAGAGCTCTGGCTGCGAGGAGGATGGGGAGAAGCAGAAGAGCAGCCAGCAGCCACAGAATGAATCAGCCAACGAGTCCGATGTGGAGATCCAAGAGCCGAACATTCCCTTCACCGATCTGGACACGTATGTGGAGAAGGAGATGGATGAGGAGACGCGCTTGGCCCTGCTGAATGTAAAGATCAAAGAGGAGCCCAAGGACGAGTACGAGGAGGATGAAGACGATGGCTTCGAAGATGTGGGAACGGTAGTGCCACTGCTGCCGTTGCCCGAGGATGAGATATCCATCAATAGCAGCGGTAAGTGTGTCCCGCAAACAGCTATTGAAGCTCAAAAAGCTGAAACTTTTGGCATCATGGCAGAAACACAAACCCAAACGATTGGGTCCTCCCCATCGCCGGCCACCGTGGAGCGACCAGCATCGGTGGCCTCTCTCTCTCTTCCTGCCAACGACGATGAGCTGGAGGCCGCCGACTCGGTGGCGACGGTGGCCAGCGCGGAAACAGAACTGAATGGAGAGCCGCAAGAGTCGATGCATAACCTGAGCGCAGCGGGACCGGCACCGGCGTTACCTTTGGCTAGCTTAGTTAATAGAATAAAAATAAATATCACTAAGAATTCAAGTAGTAATAGTCATAATAGTGCCTCCAACGCCTCATCGACGCCGGCAGCAACAGCAGCAACGATGGGATCGGGAGCGGATACGCAAGTCTCGGCAATCAGTGTCATTGGCGGATCCGGAAACTGCAGTTCTGCGGAGACCTCGCAGCAGGTGAACGCAATTCAAACCATTTCCACCATTCCAGTTCTCTGCGGCGGTAACACATTCGTGCCCAAGATTGCCACCAGTGCTCCAGCCAATATCAGCTCCATCTCAGTCATTGGCAGCAGCTACGGCAACATCAGCAGCAGCAGCAACAGTCGCAGCACCAACACAATAGCCACCACAATGGCACCGAGTTCGGCAACAGTCTCGGCGGGGGTTGCCGTCGTTGCCCAGAAACCAGCAACACCTCCGCCTGCTGTGGATGCCGATCCGGAGCCGGTGGTTGAACTGAAGCCAGCGTTACGGAATGTGACGCTCAAACGAACGAAAAAGGTGCAAAATGGCACCGAAACCTCGGGTCTCTGCTCGATCATGTAACGCGGCAGAGAGAGAACACAGATATTCCTATTTAATTTTTTTGCAATTATTTTTACACGTTACTTAGTTTTAGCAAGATAATTATGCAAACGTTCTCCATCGCGGAGCGTTATTTGTTCTTTGTAGGTACCCATTACGCACTAGGGGCCGAGCGCTCCTCCCACCGGGAGCCTCTAGCCAATACACATTCGTCTTCATCGTTCATTACGGAAGCAAACCCTTGGCAAAATTTAATAAAAAAAACAATTACAATCTAAAAACTGAATAAAATACTTTGTGATAATTTTACAACACAGGAAAACGAATTAGAATACCCTACAAGAGCCACACATCCACATGCTTTTCTGTGACTGCTAATTATTTGTAAATGTTAATTTGAAAGAAAAGAATAAACAGAAAAACTGAATTAACCAAATTACTTGAATACTTTTGAATCGCATAGTTATTGTTATCCATACTTAAATTGTATCAATAAATACTCGAAATAAAGTATATTAATCACAAATAAAATTGTCTTGCTTTTCAATTTAATGCAGTTTAGAATAAAATTCGTGAATGTACATACTTGAAGTGAGACATATTCGAATGCGCGCCCAAAACAGAGTTGCCTGATCACAGAAATGGCAACCTTCTAAACAGCTGTTGCTATGTACTAGAAAATCCCTACCGCCTTATAGTATGCACGTGGTGGTGCGGCGCTTAAACAAATTTCTTTTTTATAAAATAAATATATTGAATTAAAGCCCTTGCACTGGTATATTATCAAGATGTCATCGTCCTTCTTTTTAAAAGCAGGCGCTAAAGCCAACAAAAAACGGAAGGTAAGCTAAAAGCAGCGTAAAACGAAACGTACCTTTTAATGTTCGAAAAAGAATCCCGCAGCTACAAAAGGTAAAGGCGTCAAAACAGCAGCGAAATCGGGGAAAGGCTTCCAAAATGCTCGTTCGGAAGGGCCAGTGCCGAAGAAGCAACGGCGTCCCAAAGAAAAGGATGAGGAAATCGCGAGTGATGACGAGGAGTACAACAGTGACCTGGGCGACGGAGGCCACAACGCTTTGGCGTTCTCTTCCGACGAGGGCGAGGAGGAGACTGCACAGGACAAACGTCTGCGCCTGGCCAAGCAGTATCTGTCGGAGATTGAGAAGCAGGAGTCGGAACGTGCCGAAGATCGGGAGCTGGGCCAGAGTGTCGAGCAGCGGCTACAGACTGACTACTTGGATAGTGTGGGGAAGCTGCGACGGAACATCGCTGGCAGCCTGAAAACCAATGAAGCGACAAGTGTTCTCAAGCACAAGCTCCACCACACGCCAATCTGTGCCCTGGCGATTAGTCCAGACGGCAAGTTCCTCTATGCGGGAGCCAAATCTCAATTTGTCCTGAAGTGGTCTACGCAGAGTGGAAAGGTCGAGGACAAATGTGATGTTTCACCACACCGAGAAGAGCCCGAGACTGGCAAGAAGAGACGCTCCCATGTCATAGCCATCTGTCTGTCCACGGACATGAAGTACATGGCCCTGGCTGAAGGCGGACCGCACATTCAAATCTGGTGCCCACAAACGATGAAGCACGTAAAGACACTGAAGGGTCACAGAGATAGCGTCGCAGGCCTGGTCTTCCGCAAAGGCACGCACGACTTGTACTCGGCAGCTAAAGATCGCTCAGTGAAGATTTGGTCACTGGACGAGATGGCCTATGTGGAGAGTTTGTAGGTGACGGACAGCGTACACCCTTAAACATATTTTAAACCATTTCATCTGCAGATTTGGTCATCAAACTGGAGTCACCAGCATCGATGCGCTGAGTCGAGAGCGGGCCATTACCGCAGGCGGTTCGGATTGTTCCCTGCGAATATGGAAAATTACAGAAGAGTCGCAACTGATCTACAATGGACACAGGGACAGCATTGAATGTGTAAAACTAATGAACGATGAGCACTTTGTGTCCGGTGGAATGGACGGGTATGTAAGAGAAGATCTCGGGACTGGCAGACTAATAAAATTTCCCAACATTTGCAGTGCAATCAGCTTGTGGAGCGCCCTAAAGAAGAAACCCATTTGTACCACACAGCTGGCCCATGGTGTGGGAGAAAACGGAGTCGCCAACTGGATAACAGCCGTCGCTGTGGTGGTCAATACGGATTTAGTGGCAACAGGTTGGGCGCACTCTTTAACTTATATTTCCACCTTGTCTTACATTCTCCATCCTATTTCAGGCTCCTGTGATGGCTTTGTGAAACTCTGGCAAACGAATCCCAATGCCCGCAAGTTGCAACAGATTCAAAGCATACCCATAGTTGGCTTCGTTAACGGCCTCATTTTTAATGCCGAAGGCACTAAACTCTATGTGGGCGTCGGGCAGGAGCATCGACTGGGTCGTTGGTGGCGGCACAAAGACGCCAAGAATAATGTAGTTGTAGTGGATATAGTGTTACAAAGTGCGGCCGGCAAGTAGGTTACTTTCTAGGTTTAAGTAAAGTTGTATAGTCTATACGAGTATATCAAAAATCGGCCTGAAAATAAAATGCAAATTCGGCTATTGATGTGACCGACAAATTATTTCCAGTATTGCACAAATGTTCCGATATTTTGGCGATCGTAGCTAAATCTTTTCATTAATTTTTATTCAATTTTTTAAAACTTGCTAATCTGGACAATCGAATAAAATTATAGTGGAAAATTAAAATCAAGGAATATGGGTTTAATCGGTATTTGTTGAAAATGAGAAGGTATATTTTGGTATATTTTTGAGGGAAGTGCGGTCTAGCTGATCGATAAATCCGCGGTCACACTGGCTGCATAAAAGTGTTTTCATTCGCAATTTTTCATATTTTTCCAATAAATTAAACTGGAGGGAATTGAGTGGCTCTTCTACACCAGGCATCAGGAGCGTCCACTGTTGGCTTTCAAAGGTCATTATGATACACATTAGAGACTAAAATAGAACTTATTGCGTGTGAGTGCTCCGTCTGTTTCATTTTTGTTTCTGTCGCCTTGGGTTGGTTTGCAAACTCCAAATACCAGGCGACATCATCATCGTATCGTCATGTTTTCTGTTGCGTTCGCCTTTCCCGTCTTCTCCGTTGTGCCGGATTATAAATAGTTGTGTGAGTATGTCTGCCGTGTCTGCTGTGTGTATGTATGTATATTACTCCGTTTGCGTCTGTGTCGGTTTGTGGCCGAGTTGATTTTCGGTGCCAATTATTAGTTCCAACAACAAGACTACGGAACGGAGTGTCGAAGCAACGGCAGAAAGTTACCAAAGCGGAACTGGAAATGTAGATGACAGTGCCGTTAGAGCTTCTCCGCTCCCATCTTCTAAGCTGTCGATCGCGGCAGCAACAATATGTGCATGCATATGTACATACATTAATACTTATGTACATATGTACATGTGTATGGCATGAAAGTGGAGAGCAGCTAAACCAAGAGTCGTTTCCATTGATCTTTAGCTCGATATTGTTGCCCTCGAGACTCAGACTCAACACAGTCACAATTCACAGTTTGGTCATTTGTCGCAGCAGTCTGGTGCGGGGCCCAAAAAGAGCGATCGCAACGATCAGTAGTCAGTCGAGTTTCCGCTTTGCATAAATGGCAAATAATTGCCACCGCCCTCGTTCGCGGTGCCTGTGCTGTGTCTCGGCCAACCACCAACCAAGTGCTTGTGCTTTGTTTTAACGATTACACAAATAATTGCATTTCTCTTCGGGGCGCAGTGCTGCTCCGAGTGCACAGTAAAACAGAAATGGGCGTTAATTTGGTTTTGAGCAAGATAGCGAGCGTTCGTTTCGCCAGGCTTCCGGAAGTCAGCAATCTGTTATATTATTCCCCACAAATTTTAGAATTGTGAAAGCTCCCAGAACCCAGAGCCCAGATTCCAAAACGCAAAGCCAAAGTTCCCATGGATCGCAGCTTGGACTCCATTGGCAGCTGTTCACTCGATGTAGACGCGGACTCTTCCGATATATCAGGTATATGGTATATGGCATATGGCAAATGGGTTGCTGCTGAACCTCAATCTAACCTCAATCTGAATGCTGCCTCAAGTTTATTTATTGGTTTACCTTTTGTTTTGCGTTTCAGCTTCTTCTGCCTGCTCTTTGCTGTACTTTTTGTTTCTTTGCTTGCGTTCGTTCGCGACTTGACCGGCCAACGAGACTAACTCTGAATCTTCTTTCTATGGCACATTGCAGATACCAGTGGCAGCCTAAACTTCCCAACGCCGCTCTCTGTGAAGGACATCACACGCGAGTTTACCGCCAACTTACGTGAGCGCTGCATTCTGCGATCGCCGCAGCAGTTACAGCACACTACAACCGCCTTTGTAGATCCCGGGACGGGCTTGGTGCGTATGGTGCTGTCACCTGTTGCCGCAGAGTCCGCCAATGAGCCGAACGCTGCAGGCGTCGATTTTGACATCGATGCTTGCGCTGGAGCCTCTTCCATTGTCATCAACTCCACCGCCACCGCCATCGCTGCAGCTGAGAAAAAGCCTAGTTACCTGAACTTGGCTTGCAGCGTCAACGGATACTCGAATCTGACCACCTACGACTCGAAGATTCGCCAAGACATCAACAAGTCGCGTGAGGTCTCGCCGATCCGCCCCTCCACCAGCAGTCTGCAATATTGCAAGCGCAACAATTCCCTGGCGGCCCCAGTTCTCAATAGCATGCCTGTCATCAAACAGCCCTGCACGCCCAGCAAGTACAGCCTGGTCGAGGAGAGCAACAATAACAAGGGGCACAGTCCGGAGAATGGAGTGGATTCAGCTATCGGCCAATGCAATGGTAGTGCCAATGGAAGCGGCAGTGGCAGCGGCAGAAATGGCTCAACCAGCAGCTTCATAAAGCAGCGTGTGGAGCGCCTGTACGGGGCAAGTGCTTTGACTCAGGGCTTCTACAGCCCAAAGAAGCATGGCCGGTCCAATTCGCCATCCTCAGCGTGGGCGTCAAAGCATCAGCTCGAAGTGGAGACCTCGCAAAACTCAGAATTGGCTCGCAAATTTAAACAGCTCTCTCCCAGCAAGGATTACGGAGAGTTTCGGAAAAAGCTGCACAACAACTGCTCCCAGACTGCAACGACGCGACAGTTAGAGGAGTCTTCGCCAGAGAAAAACGGCGACGTAGACTTGCCTGTATTTAGGCACCTAAGTCATGAGTTCCGTGCCCAGTTACCCACGGTGTCGCCGAAGCGAAGTGTGCCCCGGTCCATTGCCTCTTTAGAGGTAAATCTGGCCACTGGGGAACCACTGTCGGCACCAGCTGCAATAGATGTTGTTGACCACGAGGCCGTACAAATTCCCCAATTGGATTCGGAGCAGTATATTGTCAACACATCAATTATAACATCCCCTTTAAAGGAAAAGGATGGAAATCATTTTCTTAAAATACTCAAAGGAGAACAGGATCGTCTGCTTGCGCTGGCCGCCCTTGCAGAAAAGTACACAGATGCCTTGGCTGTGAGAGACCTGATGTTTATTACAGTTGTTCGTTTATTAACAATCTGAACCTTAACTTTCCGCAGAATAATCCCGCTATCACAGAGGACACCTTTGGACTGCTGCGGTCTGCCTCTGGGAAGGCTCGTCTTTTGGCCTCGAAGAAAATGAAGCAATTTGAGGGTGAGTGAATAGCAGCTTTTTTTCCTATTAGGGTGCAATTTATTTCGATAAACTCTGGTTTTCAGGCCTCTGTCACAACAATTTGAATCCCTCACCAGAGGACGCGTTTCCCACAACAGGCGACGATTTGCAGGGATTCTGGGACATGGTGTATTTACAGGTGGAGCAGGTTGATTCCATATTCGCCGATATAGACCAGCTTAAAATGAATGATTGGAAGGTGAGCACTGAAAATTTAACATTTAATTTGCAATAACAATTTGTGTTGGCATTTCCAGGCGAAACCTGAACCTTCTGCGGTGGAGACGGTGTCCACTAAAACAATAAAAACTGCAAAGGCGGGAAATTTGAAAGCGAAAACGGCCGGATCGACTAAAATAGCAAATGGTTCGAAATCAGCTACTGCGAATTCGTTGGCAGCATTGCGACGTGAGGCCCAGAGGAAGCAATTGCTGGAGATGAAGCGTCAACGCCGTGAGGCCCTGGCCGCTGGGACTAAGAGTCCAACTGCCTGTGAAGACGCCCCAGGGCAGCAGGGGGAAGGAATCGGGGAGAGTTCTGCCTTTTTGGGCGTGAAGAACAGCAGCTAAATAGTGCTCATTGCAATCGGCAATACATGCTCTCTAGGTATAAATCTATTTAAACTTAACACACTCACAAATGTAAACCACACTCATACTCGTACACACAAACATAACAAGACCATACTACATATGCTTAGAAATTCCTAGTTGAATTAATCCTTAACTAGTCCCAACTAAAATGCACACGGTGGAGCTGAACTGCATGATTATTCTTGTGTCACAAATGTAGAGCAAGCCACCAGCGGCCCGCCTTATTTTTTAGTGGGTCGATACAGTGAGCCACATGCTCCAGCATCGATAGCGACATTGATGGGCTCGATAGCGCCTTTAATGGTTTATAAAATTTGCCTTATCTGCGCTCGTTAAGCAACTTAGCTATACGCACTCTAAACTACTTGAAATTGTTCATGACAGTTATAAAAGACATATATTCTTGCGTAATTACACAAGAAATAGGTACAAAAACAAACACAAAACGCTAACAAATCCCTTGTATTAGAGAAATCGATCTTTTATATTCATTTTTGAAAAGTAACGAATCTAAATTATACACACATAAATATATATATTTTTTTGGCATATTAACAGCTGCATGAACTGAGATTGATTATTCTAGTTGTGAAGTTGTGAAGTTGTGAAGCTGCAAATAAAAAAGCACTCAATCTCACTCTCAATTAATTTTTAATATTTTGTAATAAATTATTTTTCACATGTGGTAACAAATTGTATTCTTATTACGGTGACTTAATTTCTGTCTTTGAGGATTGTGTCTTAGAATGGCTTAGAATTGGGATCAGCAGTTAAGGTAAAATACTTAGTGGTAACTCCAAGTTGCAGTATGGAAACGAAACGCGCGAATTCAAGATCAAGCCATTCCGAAATTCGGATACGGATTCAGGTTGCCTCACATCTTCTCCAGGTTCTTGTCAAGTACGTGCGACAGATACATACATATGTACACATGCATAAATAAAAAATAGCAAACACCAGTTAAAAATTGTATATGCCTGACAATCGTTACAACCTTACCAGCCATTACAATTAAAATCTATTTATAGGCAAAGTGGTCTCCCACTCAACACATTTTCCTTTACAGTGGTGAACCAGTATTAAGGACGATTAAAAGAAAGCAAATGTTCGATTGTTTTAATAATTTTTATTTGGCTTCTATGGTACGACTTATGGTTAAACTATTTGTAAGTACAAATCTCTTGTTGCTCACTTTGCTTCGGTTATACATACATACATACATACAGTTGCGAAAAAAATAATAGCACCACTACAACACATTTTGTTCTTAGACAAAAAAAAAGCAATTACTGTTGCGATTTTTCTAAATTTTTAGTTTTTTCATATAGTTAAGTATTCTCCATTAACAAACAAAGTGTTGCCTTTCTTCAAAATTCTGTCTTTATATATTTTTTTTGAACTTTAAGAAAAAATACCACGAATATGGCGAAAAAAATAATAGCACCGTTAGCACTATTTTAAGTGAATATCCGTAATTTCGCGGAATTGACTTTGTATAAACCACGTATTTATTAGTTTTAACTAATATTTCATTGTTTCTATCATAAAAGCTAATAATAATCAATACAATAATACGTGGAAAGCTCTGAAATGCGAAAAAGCGCGACCCTTGCAAAAAATTTATGTTTGACGTAAAAACTTACAGAGAATTTGGTCAATTGGTAGGCAGTTTTAATAAAATGATTAAAAACGCCTTAAACTATGAAGAAAAGTGTAAAACACGTGGATGAAAACGATCTATGACCCCTTTTAGGGACAAAAGGCTGATTCGCAAGAGCAAGAAGGTTCCCTTCAAGCCTGCTATTGAGCTTAAAAAAAGAGCTTAAAATAAAAGCGACGGGCTAGAAAGTTTGGAAATATCTTAGACAACATAGCCTAAAAGCCTGCTGCCCAAAAAAAATCGCACTTTTAAACGCCAGACAAATTACTAAGCACATGATGTTTGCAAGGGAGCATGCCAATTGGACATCCCTATAATGGAGCATAAATTTTAATGTCAGATGAGTAAAAAGTGTTTTATTTACTGAAAAGGGATCTCGATCATACTTAAGACGTTCAAGGAACACCAGTACACCAAAGAAAACCATTTAAAATAAAAGGTTGAATTTAATGGTATGGGCCTGCTTCTCTTACTATGAAGTAGGGCCAATACATTGACTATAAACCATCATGGATCAGCACGTGTCCTTGAATTTCATGGAGACAGTAATGCTACCCTTTGCAGAATACGAAATTCCACTCGTATGGGTCTTTCAAACGGAAAATAGCCCCAGCATGAAAGCAAAGGAATGGTTCGGGGCCAACACTGAACGTGTTAAAGTGGCCTGCACAGTCGCCTGACATAAAACCCATCGAAAATGTGTGGTCCGACGTCCAGAAGGCAGTTGCTGATTCTAAACCAACCACTGTCGGATCACTTTGAGAACAAATTTAAGAGTCCTGGTCCAAAGCTCCTCAAAAGCTATGCCTGGACTTAGTGGATTCCATGCCATGACGCTGCGCAGCTGATGTTGCCAAAATAGGACTCTGAACTATATCTTGAATGATAAATATATATTTAGAATTAATAGTTCAAAAGTGTTAACTAAGAAATTCGTTAGTTGTTGGTCATTTTTTAAATTTTAAATCCATTTTTCAAAAGTGGTGCTATTATTTTTTTCGCCTAATTTTACGAGTTTTACTAAAGTTCCTTAAATAACTTAAAAGCCTTACAAAAAAAGGTGATTTTTTTTGTTGTTCCCAGATAGTCTTCCCTTTCTAAAAAATGTGCTTAAAGTTTCCTTAAAGTTAAAAATGTGAGTTGGGCAACTATTTGAAAATTGCTTGTGGTGGTGGTGCTATTATTTTTTTCACAGCTGTATACTCGTAAGTATGTCATTGCTCATAACTTGATGTCAGTTTCGCTTTCAGCGCGCTTAAATCTCCATCTGTCGGAGTGTTTGCAAGCCAGTAGAGCACTGTTATTCTACTCGTACGATACATATATGTACTATATTTTATAGACCGCTTCTCGCTAAACTAAATTCATCTCTAACTATTAAATTTGGGCAATAAATATTAAATACATATAAATATGTAATATAGATATATGCATTTTATATACATATGTGATGAAGTGTACGTGTACGCTATAAATAATATTCATATATTAACAATATCCGGTGTCTAAGCCAGGCCAGTACATCTGCTAAAAGGTTTCAGTACATATTTACAAATGAACGATAGAAATAGAAACAACACTGGGATCGAGGACAGGGGATCAGGGATAGGGCATCGGAGATGGGGCATCGGGGATGACCTCCTGCAGCGCAAAAATACCTACTACCGAAAGCCTTGGAGCAGTCATGGAGCTGAGCTGTCGTCTGAAACCCAGTCAATATATTTATTTAGTGCTGGCAACGAGCTAGAAGCGACTACAAAAATACATAAGTTATGCGCTTTTCAACAGCTAGGCAGGCTAGGCGGGCAGGCGGGCAGCTAGCTAGCTTGTCTAACAACATTCTCTAGGGGTAGTATATGTTTTGAATGTGGTATTCGGGTCCCACACGATCTAATTGTCACTGCCACTCAACAGGTCCACCAATAGGCTTTGTTCCCGGACGGAACCAGCACAAGGACAGGGGCAGCTTTGGCGGAGGCGCGCGAGCTCCATGTTGTAGGCAGCATCGTTCCCATTTTCCCTGAGCAGATGTTAGTCCATGTTGTGGGGCGGCGTACTGTTGGGTCCGCCCATTATGAACGATGTTGGACTATGAACCGAGATGCTGTCCAGGTCCAGGGTGCCGTCTCCTTTTTCGAGCATTCCACTGCCATCCTGCTTCATCATCATGCGGCGCCACTTGGCCCGAGCATTTTGAAACCAGACCTATGGGAATGGAAATTGGGAATGGGAAGCGTTGCAAATGTGAAACTGTCATCAGGTGGAGCTGTGGTTGGGGTGGGGGTTGGGTTTGGGACTGGGTAAAGACTCACCTGTAGGACTCTCTTTGGTAAACCCGTTTTCTGCGACAACTGCTTCAGATCCTTGGCATCTGGATTGTGATTGATGGCAAAGTAGGACTTCATGGTGCGCAGCTGGTGGTGCTTGAACGAGGTGCGCATGCGCTTGGTGCGCGACGAGGAGCCCATGTGCGATCCTCGGCCAAAGTCCACGTATTCTGTGTTGAGATCTGCAATCAATCCAGAAACTCTTGTAGACTTTTACAGCTCCTTCCGAGTTTTATGACGAAGACCCATAAAAGCTGCTTCTGCCTTTGCTAATGCCTCAATGGCGCCAATATCCCAGCTCCAGTGGCCATAAAGACCGGGCCGGGCCGGGCCAAGCCGGCATGTTGCACGCTGCATGCTGCTGCTTTTATGGCCCACTCGTACCTCGAAACAGTTCGGAATTTACAGCCTATGGCCCAACATAGCCAACATACCTATATTCGCGGTGAACGCCTCGATGTCCTTGGGCTTGCGCTTGCGCGGCCTGCCCTTCTGCCGCGCCGGCTGCGGCAGCCCGGTGATGACATGTGATGTGGGCACAAAGATGCCCGTAGGAACAATACTCCGACTTGGATCCGAGTGTGGGCTCGACGAGTCATTGTGCGGCGACCCAAACTGCGAGCTGTATGGATACGTGGCACTCATGCTGGACGAGGCGGCGTCTCCCTCCCTCGCTATGCTGTAGTGGGTTCTGTTGGACAAAGATGCGTTATTGGCGTCTGGAGATTTGAGACTGGCGCGGCTTACCTGCAGTATATGAGCGCATCGATGATGCCGTACTGGTCGCCCTTGGTCAGGGGCGTGTGGCAGACCGTGCAGCAGAAGCAATTCACATGAAAGACCAGGTTCCGTGCGCGCATCACTAGCTCATTGGAGCTGATGGAAGCCAGACAGCGGGAGCAACGACGAGTACCGAAAAAACTGTAAGAAAATAATGTGTTCATACATTTGTTAGAATAAGTCCGCAACATTCTAAAGGAATTGGCAAGCCCAGGCAACTATTGTGTACTCCCTCTGCACACCCCCGCAACTGGATACAATTATTCGGCATGATATTTATAAAAATCATAAATAAGTATGTACATACATACATACATATGTATGCTAAGTATATTTTGTGTCGGCTTCCCCAACAGAATTATAATTTCATAACTAATAATATGTTTGGCAGGAAGCTGCGCAGCTACCGTCTGCTGTCCCAGTAATCACGAACAGGGGCACCCAGACAGATCAGACCAGGGGTCCCAACAATGAGTGGCCCTCAAATTCAAACGCCTACTCATCATCGACATCGACATCGACATCCACATCGTCATCGTGTACGCCTGCGTCGTCGTTGTCGTTGTCGTCTTCGTCTTCTTATTCGTATTCGTTTTCGTTTTGGGCTTCGATCTGTGGCCTGGCGGCTACTGTTTTCACTTTCGCAAATGACAGATCAAAGATTACCAGCAACACCATAATCATTGGGGAGTTGCTGGTTTCGTGCCAAAATTGACGAGTGGAGCCCGCACTACGGATGACGACTGTGGCATGGCAGCGTTTTCCTGTGAGCAGTGGAGAAAGGAAAGGAACGGAATGGAATGGAAAAAGGGGAAAGGAAATGCAACATCAAATGCGCAAGACACGCGATTTCTTTGACATTAATCAAAATAATTGGCGCATTTCACTTCAGTTTCAACTTCGCTCAACATACTCATTCTCACATTTTGGAGTGCTAGATGGCTCCTGGCAAAAATAAACAGCCAGCCAGGCAGGCAGCCCAGGGTAGACACCACAAACAATTCCATATAAATTCATCATATTCAAACACTCGCGGAGCGTACTTCAAGACAGACCCTCGCTCCCGTTACCGTTCCCGTTCCCGTTCCAGTTCTCACCCATCTCCTCCATCTGTGTTTTCATTTTCTTGAATATTATTTGGGATGTGACGCCGAGATTTTTGTCATTTCGCCTTGTCGCACATCTTGTCGCTACACGAGTCGCGTCGACGGCAACTCTCACCCGATCTTTCACTTGGGTTCGTTCGTTCTTCATTCCAGGCCGCAAATGCATACGTATGTATGTATGTATGTACATGCATACATACAGATGTATGTACATCTATATGTACCTTGTGCTGCTGCGGGAGACGCGAGCCCCATAAATAATATTAAACATGGATGCAGGCAGCTACGTCCGACTAGGGGGACGGCGGCGGTGCGGCGCGACGGAGTCCCGGCTACCAACTCATAAAACTGTTTCAGACTACTCGCACAGCTTCAGCTTCAGCAGAGTTCATTCCACAGCACTTTATTTCATGGGCTCCACCGTCCTGGCACGCCCCTCCTGCGCCCTAAAGCCGAGACCGGCCGGCTGAGGAACGGGAACGGTAGCGGGAGCGGGAGCGAGAGAGAAAAATGAATTATGATTATTGCCATGTAAAAGAGCAGGCGAAATGTCAAAGTGACAACGCCTAATATATGATTATGTTTTCGAGGGCTCGAAATCTGATACTCTCTCTCACACACACAGCCACATTCTGGATGCGGACAACACTCTGGTCCCGCTATCGTTCTCAGTTCCAGTTTTCAAAGCATCCATTCCAGCTAGTAGGCAAAACTAAGGCCATAGCCAGACCCACAACCCCAAAGACAGCTTTCTGATGCGGACATGTCGTTGCAGCTTCTGGCAAAAATACCATACTACTGTACATAATACACACCACGCGGCGCCCATCAAACCCCTTCCAGACCTGGCCCTGCATCTGCCTCTGCCACTGCATCTGTCCCTACCTCTGTAAGATAACCGATGCCTCGGTTATCGCATCGCATCATTCGTATCCTGGCGACACTGCACTTGTTTCGCTCTGCTCTGCTCTGCCCAGAAAACTGTGCAAAGAAGGCGTAGCCCCACTTGTGTTGCCTCGTACTAGCATGGGACATGTGTGCGTGTGAGGAAACTGCTGATCATCAGCGCTGATACAACACGATAGCCACGTACCCAGGCTCTGGCTGGCTGGCTGGCTGGCTGGCTGGCTGGCTGGCTGGCTGTTGAGGCTCATATTTAATGTTGTTTCACGGCAAACAGTAAAAAGTCAAGTCTTTCCTTTGATTACGCAAATAGATTAAATCACGCAGGGAGGGTGGAGATGGGCTACTGGAGGCTGCCATGATAACAGCTGAATGGAATCGTGGCCAAGTGGCGCAGCGTTGCACTCACAGGGCCACTCGCGGCCACTCGATGCCCTGACGGCTCGACCCCATGATAGCGATGGATGGGCTGGCTGAAACCCTAAAGAGACGGATCTGGCGAGCTCTGTTTGGAGGGCGGAAATCCATATACACACACATAGAGGAGCGCTGTGCACACCGAAGTGTAAACCGACGTGTGGTCCGACTGGACGCTGAGAGAAGGCCGGGATACGGACGCCCTCCTTCCCCGTCCCCGTCCCCGTCCACGTCTCGTCCCCTGGCCACGTTTTGTAACGTGAGAGCATTTGTAACGCGCAGAGGGATCGGGATTGCGCGATGAAGTCTCAAGTGCCACCCGCTGGGCTTGGCTCTTCCGATTACACGTGTACGAGTGTATGTTCGAGTATACCGAAACAACAACAAAAGAAACAACTAGGCCGCAGCGGATTTCCCAGACGCCACCACCCAGCTTCAGGAGCAACATCAACATCAACCCGACCAAACCTTCCCCGTTCACGGAATTTGTAAAAATATTCGCTGCCGGGTTTCGTGAGAGCGCATCGAAGCTGCTCCTGCTCCTCCCCCTGCCTCTGCCTCTACCTCTACCTCTCCCTCGGTGCTTTGCTGACGATGACGTCCCATGGTGATAATTCGATTCTAGGCCCTCGTCCGGCGTCTGCCTAAACGTATACAATAATTACGAGTATTTGCATTTATATTTGTATTTTGGGGTTTGGTTTGTTTTTGTTGTGCCTACAACTACAACTACAACTACACACCACACCACATCAGTCGACATGAGCCGATCGATGAGTTTTCTGGTGAAGATTTGTGTTTTTTACGTGTTAAATGCACTGGAAAATTAGTTTGGATTGCTGTCTATTCGACTGTGCGTACGGTCGCTGCCGCTTATGCCACATGGTGATACTGTTGCCACTACCGATTACCAACAACCCCCTGGCTCAGACTCAACCCAAAGTCTCAACTCTCTCAACTTGGCCCAACTCCAACGCCGCTCTTAATAGTTTCATTAACATTTACATTTACATTTAAATTTGCATTTCTAAGCGTTCTTTAATAGGACTTTTCCGGCTTCCAAGAAACGCAAGCCCATGCCCAATGGCATTCTGTCTATAATTTTATAGGCAAGTAGATTAGATTAGCGCCCCATTGTTAGTTGGCTGACGCTGGAACGGACCGCTGACCCCCCTCACCGTCACCGCTCAAAGATTTGTCTGTCGGGGTCTTGCTGTCCATCGCATAAATTCGGCGTAAAATGATTTTTTAAGATGCCTATTAAACATTTTAATTATCGCGCTGCCCCTGTACACACATACATATGTATGTATATGTTTGTATCTGCTCTTCTTCTAAACCCTCTTACACCTTGTCGACCGAGTGTCCAGGCGGTAACTGAGACTTAGAGCATTGTGCAGCAGAGCGAGCGATCTCCGATCAGACATGAAGGAGCGCAGAGGCACCTTCCAGAACCAGTCGACAGCACAGTGGGTGAAATGATAGATTTAGCTTCAAACTGCTGGAATAAACTACTATCTACTGTTTATGTATTTATAAGGATGCAAAAAACGATACCTAAATGAATGCTAATGATCTACAGATGATGGATATCAACCTATGCGAGGCTACTCCAAACCTAAATAAATGTAATTTAAAAATGATAAATATAAGAATATCTTTATACCATGAGGCTACCTGTCAAGCTTCACCGGTAAGGGCATATCTGATCGGACAGTTGCACATGTTTGCCCACGGTGACTATTTTGTGGTTGCCGAACGACAGAGTGGCGCTACATGAGGTCGCTGACAAGTGCTCATAAAAAATAAATACTGCGCTTCAGCCTTTTCTGCTGGGTGCATGCTCTTTCCACCACCATCAAATTAAACTTTTGCTCAACTCTTTGATGAGGCCACAGACACAGACACAGACAGACACTGGGGCAGGGCCGATGCGATGCCTACCGTTGGGGGCGGCGACTAGAACATAAAAACCCAACGTGAGATTGAATCCAATCCCTTGAATACTGCTTTTGCTCAGCCCGGTTCTGGTCTGGAGTGTTTGTGTTTTATTTTTTTCATATTTTAGTTTCCATCACGCAGATGCTTTTGTTTTTTTGTTCGTTTAATGTATTCGTTATACTTTCTATGATTCTAGCTTGGAGCTCCAGCTGCCTGGCTGGCTGGCTAGCTGGCAGCTAGAGCTGGGGGAAGAAATTATTTTATTGCATAACCCGCGATTTCGGAGGGGCCATAAATTCGGTGGCCGAGTCTCTTGCTCGCTGGCCACAATTAAATGGTTGCGCTTCGCTGACTTTTAAAACTGTAAACATTTTATGCCAAAACTTTTTCTTCCACTTGCCTTCTTTTGTGGTCAGCGTCACCGCCGTCACCGTCAACTCCAGCCACTGGCACCAGTGGGGTGGACGGAGCAGGGCGCATCCCTGGTCGCTGATTAAGACATTTCCCCTGCCTCTGAGATTGCACTGGAGCAAAGCCTTTTCAGTGATAACGAAGCCAATTCCAGTGTTTTCCCTCTTCCCCCGACTGGGTCCGGTGCTCCGAGGGGCCACATAAAATGAAAATTATGACACTGTACAGTGTCCACCCGGTCCGAAATACTGCCCATGGCTGCCCAAGAAGCCTCCTGGTCCTGCCCGAGCTAAGCGACCCAATCTGATACTGTCGCCTTGATCACAGCCTCCACTCACTTGCTCGCTTGGTCTTATCCGTTGTACCATCAGCACAACATTATCACGATAGACACTCGCAGCAGCAGCAGCGTCAGCCACAGCCAGGGCCAAGAAATATGCAGAAATGAGGTGACAGCATACTTTTTTGCACTCCTTCGCCTCGCTTCTCCTGACTGGCGGAAAAACCAGAACTGCCAGGCGAAACAGGTACATTGCCCGATTGTAAAATGTCACCACTGAGAGGGGCTCTCGTCGGGGACAATGGTGAAACCCACCATGGCCACATGTACAAGGCAACAGAAACGGCAACGGCAACGGCAAAGGCAATGTTGAAACTGCAATAGCATCGGCATCAGAAGCCAACGGTGTCGTATAATCCACAACAATCCAATTATTTGCTTTGCTCGAGAGCTTAAAACATAAGCAACAGAATTATGAACGGCTCTCAGGCCCAGCCCAGTCACTATATCCCATCCCATCCCATCCCCGTCTCCGTCCCAGTGCCGGCAGTTGCTGTGCTGACGGCGGAGGAGGCGGTACCAGTGGCAAACATGTGTTTTGATGACGAGATTAGTGAGATACAAAAACATTAGTTACTTGTCTGCATGTACGAGTATGTATATGTATCTTTTCTATGCTGCTATGATCTGGCGGAGTCGCTGAATGAGACTCTAAGCAACCAGTAGCTGGTTAACATACATATGTTTCCAGCTTATCGGATATTTTTGCAACTCCACACCAGGGGCTTTCCGAAAATTGGCATCGTGTATGAGAGGCGTGAATTTAATTGAAAAATCTAAGTTAATTCGCAAATCTGCAATGTGATATAAATGTGCAAACGATTACTAACGATTGCACTGTTTCGATTCGGATAAATGAATCAATATTTCAAGCCACGCTTAGATTAATTTGCAGTCAGCTCTGGATAGTTTCTGATAGTTCTCAGTTTGCAAAAGGTGATGTGGGGTGGAAAGATGAGACTTCCCAAAATTCCATTCACATTTACATTCAACAGCTATGTACATATGTATGTATATACAGGGAAACGCAAGAATGTGGCAGATATATTTATAACATTATGTACATATATACATATGTATATGTATGCATCTTATATAACTACTTGCTTCTTGTACATATCTACATATCGGAAATCAATTTGTTAAATTAATAGGATTCCGTTAATTAGCAGAGCAGGGGCTACACATTAATGTCTACGTACATGTATGTACATTTCTATCTATTTATGTGACGAATATCAATATTATTGTCGTTTTCTAAATTAATCTACTGAATGTTTTTGGTCATTGAAACTTTAAATGATTCTAAATTTCCGCTATCGACCTGAACTGCCTACAAGTACTGACAAAACATAAGCCAACTAATTCCATTGAAAATATATTTTCTTGAGGACAACACAAAATTGATGGATGGAAATGTTTGCCCCATGCACGGTTCCCCATGTGCTTTGTATATTTTTCTGTAAATATACATATATAGGGACAAAAGACCTTATGGGAATGAGTTCTAAGTCCTTTTCAAAGGCCAAATCTCATCAACTCTAATTAAAAAACACTCAGAGGCGCCAAATCGATGAGGTAAACAACTTGTAAAAAGGCAATTGATGTTCCCTAGATGTCATTTATATGATGTAAATACATATGTAGCTATGTATAACTTTATGAAAGGAAGCACACATGTCCACTTGTGCCGGATATTTTATTTTCTCCCCCTCCAGCCGCCGTGTTTTTGGTGGAAAATATTTGCTTTTCAATTTGACAAAACATGAATTTATTTCATTGGATGCGCTGGATCTCGTTTTCGTTGGGGTTTCGATTCACAGCCCGTCAGGCTCGCGACCCGATGCACAAACACCCACAAGATTTACGTAGAGTTAACGGTGCATAGGGCATAAATTCGCTTCTGTCGCCCTGCTCATACACTCTGCACTCCCCCCGCCAGCAGGCAGCCACCGCTGTCATATTTGACATCTGCAGTATAAATCAAGAGGCGAGTGTGCACTCGTAGATTGCAGGGGAGGGGCCACGAGCGCGGTATTCGATGTGATTGATAATGACTAGTAGTAGCAGCAGCAGCAGCAGCAGCAGCAGCAGCAGCAGAAGCGACGGCAGAGTGAGTCTGTGGCAGCGGCAGTGGCGGCAAAAGCCGCCGGAATGAAACGAAATGAAACATTACGGAGGAATGGATTGTGTACGACATGACATGGCGACCGCCAAGCGCATCCCCATCCTCCCACTCCCGGCATTCACGAAACACAAGCTGACAGATCCGACCCGCATCGGTATGTGTGCCGTGCCTGTGTGCGTGTCAGCGGAGCGAGGCGGCGGTTCGGTTACGCTGATTGCAATGGGGGGATCAGGCCGCAGACTCAGACACAGATACAGATACAGAGACATCCAGACACCGATACCGACACAGATCCGAATACCCGGGCATGAGCACAGCGGACCCGACCCTAGATCCAGAGCCAGACCCAGACCCAGCCCCGGCTGCATCGGTGCCCGTTGCCGTGGGGACCAGACCAGCCGCACTTGCAGACACTGACGCTGACACTGACTCCGCCTGTGACTCCCAATCCGACTACCATGCCATGCTGGGTATTTTGAAATATGGAGCGGTAATAAATGTCACAAGAATCATTTGAGAGGAAATACGAGTGACGAGCGTGACTTGCATTCGATTTATGGTGCGCCTGTGAAGAAGCGAAGGCAAAGTTGAACATTTTCACTGCTCATCTCCGCGGCGGCGTCAATGATAAACTTTTTGATTTACGCTGTGGTAAGCAGGTGTTGTCTCCTCTCTGCCTCTCTCAGTCTGACAAAACACACAATTGAGAATCTTTTTACAACTCGTACATATATGTACATACATATGTATGTACATAAATATGTATGCAAGTGCACCAAGGTGGATTTTTGGAATAATTATAACCTGTTTCTGTTTCATTTTGTTGCTGCACATGCACCGTTCTCGCGTGATGGTTGCGGCGCGTGAAATCGCCGCACAACTGCAGCTTCCTTTTTCACCCAGTGCGAAGGAGGGGGACACCGGAACCCACCCAAGCGAAGATTGTCAACCCAGCCAACCTCGATCCACGTCCACCGTAGACGTCTTTGTCGTCGCCGTTGCCGTCGTCTTCGTCTTCGTCTTCATCGTCTTCGTCGTGGTCTTGGTAGTAGGCTAGCGTGCGCTGCAGCGAGGTGAGCGAGCGTTCTTGAGAATGCGGCGGAATGCAAGCAGCAGAACACACGCAGACCCATCCATCCAGCCAGGTCAGGCGGAGGAGCGGAGCCAGTCGCTAGCCCGGTCGGTCCGCTGGTATCGGATCTCCGATGCGGTCTGCTTCTTCTCGCAGTCGCATTCGCATTCGAATTCACGTTCGCGTTCGCATTCGCGTTGGCACTCGCTCAGCCTTCGCACAGTGGAGCAAAACAATGACGGGCTTGGCGGCTTTTGGAAAAGCTGCATGCATAAATACTTCATTCGCGTGTTTGGAAATCATTTTCTAGTCAATGTCTTGGCATGCAGTCGGGGTGTTATCTGATTCATCAGACCCATGCCCTAGCCCAGCCCCAGTCCCAGTGCCAGTACCAGCTCCAAGCCGCGATTCGATTCCCAGGAGCTTCTGCTGCTCCCGTAGTAATTGTGCCCAGCCAGCACTACTCTCTGAATGGACTGAACGGCCACTGCATGTGGTGTTGGATGGGGCTTTGGCCCAGCGACTTACCTATAATAATCGTTTTTGCAATAAATGTTGCCATCACGTGAGTAACATGAGGATTCCCGTTCCAGCGGCTGCCGACAGGCGTAGCACTGCAAGCAGCTGGCGTGCCAGCGTTTTTCCACAGCGGAGAGGTAGAAACGATCCTACAGAGAGTGAGAGAGATAGAGAGAGAGAGGTCAGGGCACATTCCATAAATGACATATTGCAAATAAAATGATGCATTCTTGATGCGTTGTTATGGGCGGGTAAAAATTAAAACTACAAATGGATATTTATCCTCAAGTGTTTGCCGAATCCTCAGTGCAGTGGTGCAGTTTGTCTGAATTAATGCATAATTAGCCATCCATTTTTAGATGTATCAAAACGTGAAGATAAACAGCTTTTAAGTTTTGAAATAAAATTGATATTTTGACTATATAGTTTCCAGTATCTAGGCTGGGTATTGCTTAGTTGAAGGAGGGGGCACCGTTATCTTACCTGTATTTGACGCCCACAGCCGGCACAATCATCAAGATTGCGCGTGTTTTTGCTATCGTTGGTGGACTCCGGACTGCTTGGCGGTCCGAAAGGTTCCGTTTTGAATGAAATGCCCGATGTGGTCTCATCGCTGACCTCAGTGCAGTCCGTGCGACTGCGACTAATCGAGAATTTGGCCGTGGAGTCCTCGAAGGTAGCGCGATCGGCGGTTTCATAGCTGGCAAAGAGGTTTATAGTCTACGAGTGGACGGTTTGGCTATGGCTGAATGAAACTTACCTTCTAAATGACTCAGTGCCGTATGCATTGCCAAACGGCTTTGTACTGTGATCACAAATATCTGGACACGAGGATGAGGAGCATGTGCGAAACAATGGGTGATTGTTATTTGCACCTGCAGCACTGCCACATTGATTGCTCCCCTGATGTGCTACAGGTGGTGTTGGACTTTTCTCCCTTGCGCCGGGCCCAAGAAATCTTGCGCTCTGCTGCTGTAATTTGCAGGAAAATAAAAACACATTTATGCACATGTTAATGGGTTTGCTGCACAGTGGAAAAAGAACGTATTCAGAACGGAGCACATGCAAAGCTCTAAAATACTAAATAATTATTAAAGGATGTGCTGGCTTATAAATGAAGCGTTTAATTTTCAATGGGAACTGCGGCAAAGCCAAAGCCAAAGCCAACGATCGTTTCAATTAAAAAGAAAGACTCTCCGCTTTATTCGCAGAAAACGTTGCGGCACATTTAGGAGGAAGCCCAAGTCACAAAGCAGCTCACATCCCATCCCATCCCATCCCGTCCCATTCCATGCCATCTC
This sequence comes from Drosophila subobscura, assembly GCF_008121235.1. Taxonomy (NCBI): domain Eukaryota; kingdom Metazoa; phylum Arthropoda; class Insecta; order Diptera; family Drosophilidae; genus Drosophila; species Drosophila subobscura. Next base: position 11,544,289 of record NC_048531.1, on the reverse strand, counting down.
TTCCCACCCCGGCCCTGAGCTAACGTTGAGGAGGACAAAGTGTGATGGCAGCAGTGCTTTCATTGAAAAACATACAAAATTTTTCAAGTACCGAGCGCGAGCGGAGGCCAGACATCAGGCATCAGACATCATGTCGCACTCTGGCAAGTAAAAGATTTCATACAGGCAACTCTGTTGTGCTCACGTCCCGCCCCATCGCACCTCTTATCGCCTCGCCTCGCCTGCTCCCGCCACGACTCATCGATGCTCCAGTTTACTTATTTTTGATTAATTAGTTGAAAATAGATGCGACCGTACGCCCCTATTTCACTGCCCCTCTGCTGCTCTCTGCTGGTGTCGCCGCAGTGAGAGTTAGAAGGATGACAGGTTTCCCTGCAGCCTCTCAGCATAAGCCTCTCACATTTTCCCCCACCGCGTTTCCCTCTCGATTTTGTATTTGTTTTCAAAATTTAAAAACATTTTGTTGTGTATTCGCTTAGGAACACGTTGTTACCTTTAGGGGAACACGATGCCCATGCCAAAACTCACATTCGTTGTGCCCATTTCGTATTGCCATTTTGGCTCAAATTTTTTTGCCAATCGGACTCGTATGTTCGGGACCCAAACTATTACGTAATATAGAAAAATAATCACTGCCCAAAAATAAACTAGCACTTGTATGGTCATGTTATAAAGTTGTACAATGTGCAATACTCCCTTAAAGGTAACAAAAATCTTTCGATCCTTTAGGCAGATGCGTTTGCCAATTGGGTTTTGGACAGCATTCCTTCTATTTTACTGTATTATTTATTACTCAGCATCCAACCTTGGTGGAACCATAACTTAAATCATAATATTCTGCACTCACTATGACTATGATTTAATATCAATTGAGTATTTTTGAAGCAACGTTTTTGGAAGGTAGTTTTTTTACTTTTGGGGAGAGCACTTCCTTCCGAATGAGTATATGTATATTCCTTTCTAGAATCAGCCTGTTATGGATATTTCTCTACCAGTTCAATCCGATTTTTCAATATTTTTGACGCTTTGTCGGGAAACTTTGTCCAGAAACACAGCCTTAGCACCGAAATGTCCTTAGGCTTTACTGATCTACTGTGAATCTTCGATATCAAGGTGATAATATTAGACCGCCGGAGTCTTCGATTCTGTTTTGTTTTCCTTATTGCGGGTATAGAGGACACTTTCCATTCTGATGTGAATCGTGGGAGAATCTGAGTCTTTTATATTTATAATCATGATTAGAGCCCAGTGTTTATGTCGGGTGCTTTCTTTGGAGTCAGTGGAGCTTTGTGTGTTTTTATAATTATAAAATTATGAAATTAGCTTTCAAAAAAGTATGTCTTGAAGTTATTAAAAGTATACCAAAATGTATGGAAGAGGTCTTGCAGGTTGCAGGTTGCAGGTCTATTGTATGTACGAATGTCTCTATTTTAGTCCACACAAATAGCGTTTGCAACTCTCAATAATATTTCAGTGCTTAAATATGATCAAAAACTATTATGGTGTCCATGTGTGGTATTAGCTGTGTGGAGGATGTGACTGTGCACCGATTTGTGTATAGTCTTGAGCTGATATTAAACGTAACCAATCAAAAGAAATTTTTAACTTTGAATCTTAAATTGGATTCATAATATTCTGCACTGACTAGTCTGTCAACCCGTATGAATCACAAAATAACAAATAGAGCCGTAATAACGTCAACTTCATACTGATAATCATGAAATTGACTATTCGTAGCTCTAAAAATATACTCAGAGTCCGAGAGATAGCGTCACAATTTAAATTCTCTCGTTTCTTAGCGAGCATGCAACGTGGGAGCATTTCCGAAAGCAGTCATAATCCACAATCAAGTCCATAGATCGAAGTCCGCCTTGCGTGTAAGCCTCCTATGCGTATCATACATATAACTATAACCAAAGACTATGCACCTATAATAATAACGATAACTCGCCCAAAGAATCTATCAAGGAATCCATGCAAAATGAGTATTGTTACCTTTGGGTTCGTTTTAAATTAATCAGAGGAGATAAATATGAGCACATGTAAATTAAAACAAGTACTCTGTACTAGTACTAGTACTAGTACCATATCTACCATAACATCTATTTATTGTCAATAGATTCAAAAGTAGTGAGCCCTTCGTTACCGTGAAATGTGCATTGCTACATACGCTGTACGAACAAAGTGAACCTTACGAGCCAAAGCTCATGGGATCTGATCTCCCAACACAACACTACCCATAGATCGAGAATTCTGTGAAATATGTACATAAGTATGTTTGAATGTATGTATGTACATATGTATGTACATATGTTTTAAAGCGAAATGCACAAGGGGTTTGTTATCGCCATGGAACGGCTGTAGCTGTGGCCTTTGCTGTTGTCTGTTTTCCGTTGTCTCTGCAGCCCTCTGCCTCTGCCCGGCTAGCTTTCGGTCTGGTCTGGCATTGATAACTCCTAGTAACCCGGGATCGATTCGAGATAAATCAAAAATTAATCAGCGCTCCCAAGCCCTGACTGAAGTAAATGCTTCCAACCAACTTTAGATGAGTTGAGGCAGAATGCTTCGTAAATTTGTCAGGCTTATCGCTGAACCGCAATGAACCTGCAGCAGTGCAGTCCGATCAGTGGTCCGAGAACTGAGCTGAGAACTTACCCAATGCATCACAGGGCGCTCCTCGGTGCAGACGCCCATGTGCGTCTTTTGGAATGACACGAGGTCTATTTCCAAGGATGATTTCTGTCTGGCGTGGTATGTTGCTGCTCCTGTATATTCGTATTCCGCTGGCTTCTGCCCTCTGTCGAAGCGGTGGCTATCCGGCGGAGGAAGTATCGGTGCTATGTTGGTCCTCTGTGGTAATCCTCTGAGCGTATTTATTGATATGAACTTGATAGAACACTGGACACTTGCCGAAAATGCGTGGGCGATTGTTGTTGCCAAAAAATAGAACTTGATTTACGATCGGTTTGGTTTGGCAGTCCAAGAACACTTTGAACGTTGTTCCCTTCCCTCAAAGGTTGAACATTCTACAAACACCTTTTCAGCATATTCTTCAAATCTGTGAGCAAGCCGCTGGCGTATCAGCGTGTCGTCAGCAAGGAGTATGCATGTACTATGACGAATTTATAACATTAAATACGTATTTATCTTGCGTATTTTATTTTTATTATTTAATTTATCTATTTTTTTTCTTTCAGCATCAAGGTAATTTAAGGAACATTAGGGTCACACACGAGCACGCACAACGCACAACAAACTCACACTTGACTTTGCGGCAGGTAGGATCGTTGGGAGACGGACGATGGCTTCCAAACGGACGCGTTCCTGACCGCACAGGCGTAACCGAAATGTAGATGTTGGGCCGGTGACAGTGACAACGAGATGCCGACACCGGGCCGGAGTCGTAGTCGGGGGACTGCGGCTGCGTTTGAGTTTGCGTCTGCGACACCGGTTGCAATGTCAACGACGGGCAGAGGTCCAAATTAATTTATGACATTAATTTACGAGACAGCGCGAGAATGGCACTCCAAATCCAAATTGAGTGGTAGTGGTCGGTTTTTGCCTGGTTCTGGGTTCGGGTCTGTGCTGGGGTCGGGGTCGGACCTTCTCCTGTGTGTTCCTACGGCAGTTCTAGATACGTGCTACTGATAAGGCATTAGAGAGGCGGATGCGCTCGTTCGGCTTCTCTGCTTTGCTCTTTACTGCCGGGCAATCCCCGATAGAGTGTTAGTTTTTGTTAGCTTCTTTCTCTGTGTTTTTCGTTTCTCTTTTTTGTGTTTCTGTTTCTGGTGCTGCTGCTGCTGCTGTTGTTGTTGTAGATTGATAAGAAAACAAGAAGCTGTCTGCCAGTTGAGTGTACGGCCCCGGCGGCTCTATTCCGATGGCTCCGTCTCGTGCAGCTGGGCCCAAAGCAAACTCGACGCAAAATTAATTCAAATCAAAAACAAAATCGCGTTCCGCGGCCGGAACAGTTTCACTGTGTGGTGCCGCTTGCGCGGAGCGACGAAATAAAACTCGACTCGGAATCGAATCAGACTCGAATCGAACACACTGAACACTGAACACTAAACACTGAACACTGAACCCGCACCGCTCAGCTAACTCGCGCGAATAAAAAATACAACCAGTCAACGGAGCTGCGTAACTGGGAATGTTTGTTCAGAACACTCAAACAGCAGGAAAACTGCTTTTCAAAAACCTCCCCATGACTCTCTGTGTGTGTGTGTGTGTGTGAGTTTGCGCTTGTGTGGTGGCCTGTGTGCGAGTAGTGCCTGCTCGCTTGCACTCATTCTTCGAGGGAAGCGGCTCTCTCTGCAGCAAATGGCGGCGCTCTCAGCTGATTTGTGATTTGCCGCTGCCTGAGAGGGCGTGGTGTGTTGTCAACGTGCCCCCCACACTCTGCGCAGTGGGCCTGCGACGGTGTTTGGGGCACGATGGCTGGCTGCCAAACATGAATAATGCAACAGCAGTCAGCAGAAGCTGAAGCAGAAGCAACAACGGTGGCGGTGGCGGTGTTGCACAGTGGACTGTTTTTACCGAATATTTCGAATAATTCGAAAATATGTTTGCTCATTCATTTCTACAATATTTTTACATCTTCATATTTATATCCAGTTTCATAGTTCATTTTAACAATAAACTGTAAGTCAATAAGTCAATGGTAAAATAAAAATAAAAAAATTAAACTTGTAAGTTTTATGGTTTTGGAAGAGAAAAAACCCCACCGTGTGTCGGTGGCAGTGGCATGCTAAAGGCTGAAGGCATCGGCAGCGGCATCACTTGGTTGGACCTCGACTTGGACCTGGATCGGGGACCCATGACAGCAATTTTGCGCTCGCAAAAGATGTTCCTTCGCCTGCTACATCCAAGCACACACACATACACATACAATTATATTATATTTATGTATGTATGTATGTATAAGCTGCTGTTTCTTCTGTTGTTGTTGATGTTGGGGCTGTGTGTGTGTGTGTGTGTATGCGTGCGTTTGGGTCGCCAGCGACTCCTCGTTTCCCCACCTTCCTGTTTCTACCTTCCCGCTGCCATCGCTGTAAACGGCAAAAAGTTTTAAGAAAATCGAGCAGGTCTTATTTATTTAGATTTTTTGTGAGCGCTTTTGCTTTTGCTTTTTTATTGTTTTTGTTTGTACCTGTGTATTTATTTTTCTTTTTGGCCTTAAAGTCGTTTCTTGCTGACTCTTCTTCATTGTCGTTGCCTTAAAGGCTAACGAAAAAGAGCTCGCAAGAGTCGAGGGTCGATTGGAAGGGTTTGGGGAGGAGGCATGTGCATTGGCTCTTTTAATTTTTGCAAACTTAGCTTTGGCTGTGGGTAAGCGATTTACTCTGTGTGATGAATGGAACTATTCTATCACAAACAATGTTAAAATGATTAAATTATAAACTAATTGTGTGTATGGAGTCGAGTGGGCCCTTCATATTACATATTTCCATGTGAAATAGAATACATGCATCTGGCCTGGGAACGTCACTGTCCCCGCCGCTGTCTTATCGAGGCAGAAACAAAGGGAAGAAGGATCAATTAAACGAGTCGATAGATGCTCTCAAGTTGACAATGTGATTTTTATGCTACAATGGCACCGCTGGATCGAAAGCTTGAGTTGTCGCTGGGGGGATGGATGTGGATGCTGCGCCTCGGCTTCTTCTGGCATCGTTCTCGATGGATGTCATTGAGTTTCGCATTTCAGAATACAAATTCAAAAGAAAAGTGCTGGAGGTGTATTGTGGATGTGTGCTGAAGATGCCTCGCGGCATGGTGGAATGAATTGACAAGGGAATGGAGCACCTTTCTCGTGTGTATGACATATGTATGTATGGATGTACAAATTTACGATTGAAAGCTATAATTAGAACAGTAAAATCTGCCAAAAAGGAAAGTCACAAATGGAAACTCCACTCCCTTCTATTTCCAGTATTAGTTCATCGATATTTATTAAGGCACTATGAGGAAATAATCTAAAGAAGAACATTTCTTTGATGTACAGGTAACATTGTAGATTGAAAGCAAGATCTGAAAGGGAACACAGAATAATCTCTCAATTTAAATGGAAGTTTCGCTGCCACAATATGAACGTTTCCCTCGCTGAATATATGTATATGAATATGTGTATGTGCATATGTACATATGTATGTGTATAAACATGTATGCAAATATTCAAATTACGATTTTTATACACATTTTATATGTGAAAACTGTAACTCGAGAGTGATATTGCGTATGAGAATTGTTATAAATTTCGCTGAAGGTATTTGGTTATTATTTTGCGCTCCAAGTACTGAGCAATCCAATATGTCTATGCATATATGTTTGTACATAAATATTTACATATGTACATACATATGTACATAAATATGTACAAATGTATTTGGAGAACTTTCAGATCGCCCCTGCCGCGCTCTGGTTCAGGTACATCCATTCCGGCAATTGTCGAGTACAACAACAAACACATCCTACAAAAACAATGTGCTGAAATCCTTTTGCTAGCTGTTCTGCTGCCTCTCCCTCTCCCTCTCCCTCTGGTTTCCTTTTCTTTCAGATACTCGTACTAGTACTCGTACTCGTACTCGCAGTTGCTTTTTACATTTTTCTTGCAGCTTAAAAGTGTTGAAAGTCTGCGGAAAGATACAAAGGTGGTGTTGTCGGCGACGTTGCCCCGTCCGGCCCTTCGCCATGCACATCCACATGCACATCCATCCACATCCACATCCCCATCCCCATCCATTCCGGCATTCATCCTCTCCTCCGCCGTCGCCATTGCTGACTGGCTGGCCCCGGGACACGCTCTTCAATATTTTCTGTGCCGCGCTGCTGCTGTACATGAAGTCTGCATTTTTTATTGCCCCACACCCCCTGTATTGCAGGGTATTCAGAGAACAGATCAGCTGTGCATTGGATATAACTAACAATTAAAAATCTAACTTTATTATTTTTCTTATGTGGTGCAAGTTTTCGATATAATTTGAACTTGTTGAATTTTTAAAGTTAAGCTCTTTCCGTCCGACTAAAAACAGGATATCAAACAGTCGAGTGGTCTCATGTCAAGCTTTTATTTCTTTCTGGCGAACGAGCTTCTGGCATTCTGGCATTCAGTAGCAGCAGCTTCCTGGCCCGTTTTGTATTGGGTGTGGCAGCTGGATGAACCCACAACCATCCTGCCCCATCGCCATCCTCCCACACAGACACACACACGATGTGCACACATACATACACATGTACATATGTATACCGAGGCCGAGACTTGAGTTTACTTGTCTTTTGCGTTGAATTTGCCATTTCAACTTTTTGTTTAGCAGCGCTCCTCTCGCTGGGGTTTTCGGGTTGTACTGTGTTTAAAAAGGCTCCGAAGAGGAAGAGCGAGTGCTCGGGCTCTAGTTTTGCGTGCAAAGAGTCTCTGTTGCCTTTTCTCCTGCTGCCCCGCAGCCCCGCCGCCATGATCCAATGCCGCTGCTGTCGTATTTTGAGTGCAGTGCCAAAGCGCAGCACTTGTGTAACAAGCAAACACACCCACACAAGACACACAGACACACATATGGAAATACATGCAGCCCGACGAATGGAAACGTAATATCGGATTTTCGTATTTACGCAACTGTGGTTCCACCTCACACGCTGTCCCTGTCCCTGTCCCCAGCACCAGCCCCTAGCCCCCAGCCGACAAGTCGCCATTGCCGTCGCAGTAGTTTTTGTTGCTCTTCTGTGTACTTTGAAATGCCAAAAGGTTGCTTTGTGGGGCACACCCGCACCCGCACCCGCTCCAGCACCCGCCATGCGCACACACAAACGCGTACCCTGTTAGTCCTGCCCTGTGATCCTTCGCCCCACTCCACTCCTGCCGACGCCCTCCCAGTCCCCGCTCCGTTACGCACACAAAGCAGCTGCTGCTGCTGCTGCTGCTTCTGCAGCAACAACAAATAAAACAGCACACCGCACTCGAAGTGAAACGTAAACTTTGACAACCATGCCGATGCCGATGCCGATGCCGATGTGGTGGGTGGCGGGAGCAGGTCCTCGCCCAATCTCCGTCTTCCCAGCATCAGCCAGCCCGAAGGCCATCCTACACAGCGGTGTGCATCGTCATGGGGCTGGTGCTGGTGCTGGTGCTGCCGTTTGTGGGGGAGACAGAGACAGGCACGGCACAGAGAAAGACTAGAAGAGAAGCATTGCGCTTACGTTGTGTTTTTGCCGAGTTTCAAAGCGAAAAGGTTTTTATGTTTCTTTATGTGGGCGCTGGCAAAAGGATTTCAAACTCACGCCCTCCTGCCTTCGCCCCTCTGCATCTCGACTCTTCTTCACCACCTCCAACTGCTTGCAGAGCCATAAAAGTTAAATAGACAGAAAATTGTGTACAATTTTCTGAGCCCGGATTTTTCAATTCGTTGCCTAGCATCATTGACTGAGCGACTGAAAGCCAAAGAGCGTGTGTTTTTGAGCCCGCACGAGTGTGCGATGAAAGGCGAGGCCATCGGTCCTGCTCCCAGTCCCAGTCCCAGTCCCGGTCCCCGTTCCAAATGCTCGGCTCAAAATCATCGAAAAGAGGGAGACATATGCTAGGGCAGAGCACAGTTGCTTTTCTAAGGGTTCTGTGGACCCAATAATAATGCAATATTCGGTGGTGGATGTCTTCGAGCTTCATGGGAGCTGAATGGGGCAGTCGCGAACAGAGTTCGATGCTTAATTTGTCATCCATATTACATCTTAATGAAGTAATGCTGTGTATTTAATCTGCACCCATTAAGACCTATGCCAATAATTCAAAAGGGTTTTGTTGCCAAATCGACGAAGGCAAAACTACAACAAATATGTTTGAATATTTTTCGAGCTTCAAAAAGGCTGGGTCCATGCGCGCCTGCCCGGCCCCTTTTGGATTATTTTCATGCGAAATTCTCGCGCACATCTCTGAAGTACTCAGCTCTTCAGCTTGCATTGCTTTTTATTTTAGTTCTTATTTTACTGAAAATTTTGAACTCAAAAAGAGTTGTTTGCCGAACGGACACCAAAAGTAGAATGGAGGCTGAGAGTAACTTTAGACGATAAAGCTTGAACTGAAAATGAATGCCTACTCTTATGCTTATGTTACATTTATTTTAAATCCCATAAGTCCATAAATGTTGTTAATTTTTGTTAGTTCAATTAATATCCAGGAGCCCAGGGGAGCGGCGAACGCTCTTTTAATCCTTGTAAGCTGCTCATCGATCATAACAATGAAGATAGGGAAATCTGATATGTTGCCCTTAGTTTCGGCAAACCCAAACCCAAAGCCCAGGCCCATGCCCAAAGATGCGCCCTAGATGCGGTTAAATAAAAAGTTTGCAGAGCGTGTGCCAAGTATTCCATTCTGGGTTGAACTTCTGAAAATGGTCAAAAAATTGCATCTATGGCAGCGGTGTGCGTGTGAACCGAACCCGAGGTGGAAAAGGCTGCGAGGACACCCCCCGCCGCACCTTTCGCCTCTGCCCCGCTGCGTACTCGTGCGTGTAACGCATCTGAAGTGATTTGTAAACAAATTAAAGGCGTGCACGTGTCAGTCTCGTTAAACTTCCACTCCCTCGGCGGCTACCGTGTGGATGCGGTCGCGGATGGGGATGCTCGTGCACCTCCGCCTGATGCCAACCGACTACAATGCAGCTTTGTGGCGCAACGAGCTTTGTGGTGTGTGGCAAGAAAAGGGGGGGAGGGGAGAGGAGAGGAGAGCAGAGAGAAGAATTGCCATGCAGCAGATGAATGGTTCTCTTTCATCCTGCCCCTGGCTGGTCCTGATTTAACGCTCATAAGCGTATTGTAATTATCAGTTTCGTAATCAGCGACCCGCTGTCATTGGTGGTGCAAAGGTGAAGTCGAGTGGTATCGTTGTTTGTTGTTTTAACGTTTGACATGCCCCCGAGACCCGAGCCACCACCCGCTCTAACCACTTTGCTGCAAGCCATCGACTCTCCCAAGATTATCAATTATGGCACGCTGTGGAAAGCATCGTCGAGTATTTGATTGACTTAATACAATGCTCACATACTACATGCTATTACCTTTGTAATGTAATGACGGTGCATCCGATAACTCTGAAATTTATGCAAACATCTAAGTAGGCAGCCGATTATGTTGCCTGCAAGTGTATTGAATCATCAAAGGAGAGAGACGTATCTGGGCTATGTTGCAGACATATGTAGATATGTATGTATATCGACTCGGCTTACTGCTGCACATTGAATATTATTTAGAGTGGTTATAAATTGTCTCACCAGTTCTAAAGCCTTTCTTCCCGGGCCCATTATGTCTGTAAGCATTTATTTTCATTTGATTTGCAGGTGGTGTTTGTGTGTTTTTGAATTCAAACTAATCTGACTTTATTTCCAATTAGACAGGCCATTTGCTGAAAAAACTATAACCAAAGAAGCCAAAGATCAAATCGATGTGGAAAAAACTTTTAAGTTATACCTTTAAGAAGGTTTTTGTACTTGTGCTTTATTACAACTTTGTTACTTAGCTTCCATTTATGTTTTGTGGCGAGGTTCGAGCTTGTTTTTCGACTTCCTGATTTTGGGATAACGATTTATTATTCTAAGCACAGGGCAATATAACTCTCTCGTTTTACGAACAGTACTCTGATCCGAAAAATGCGGGTTGAGATCAAATGGAGTACCCCTCTAAAATCCAGTTTAGCAAAAATCAATACAAAATATTATTGTTCTTTCAAATATCGAGTGCTACCGAGTTAGGGGGTGCTTATAGGTAGCTGTCTGGGACTGTGTACTTACCCTACAGAAGATGATCAAAGTATTTCACACCTAATACCGATTGCGGGGCTGTTAATGCCTTGGGCAAAGCTCGAGCATGCCCAAAAGTACGCCTCCAAATGATGAGGCCATTGAATAGGCCCGGGAGCCGCCAGTCTTGCCGCATTACCACGCTGCGTTGACGTTTGGCCCACGGAGGAACCAGCCGAGAACAAAGAGACGGGGCAGACGCCATTGGCAAACAATGCGAGTTGCAATGAACAAAACTCTCACCTACGCCTCGAAGACTCCTCTGCCTACACACCATGATGCATCCATAGTATGCATATAATCAATACAAACAAACCGCCTCGACTTATGTATGTGCTATACTGATTAGCAGCACAGTCTTAAATACTTTTTATGAACTCATCGTCAAACAAAAACAAAAAAAGAGTCAACCCAACACATGGAAAGCCTCCGCAACGGCACAGAGGACACCGAAATGCCGGTAATGCCCGAACTTCTCTCCCAGGCCCAGTTGGAAGACCCAGGAATTTTTACGCAGAACAATGTCAACATATCGCTTCCGTTTGTCAGCCAATATTCCGATGTGTCCGATGAAGCCTCAGATCGGAGCTGGGCCCAGACCGGCCGAGCGACGCCAAAATGTTAAAAATTACCACTTAATTGGATTGCCCCCAAATGGGACAACACAGCCACCCAGAGCTTGAGACACACGTTAGGTTTTTGTTTGCGTATCCCTCCAGGTCCAGGTCCAGGTCCAACTCCAACTCCAACTCCAGCTCGGGCAACGCGATAAGCATCTAATTTATGGCTACGCCTATTTCGTGTGATCTCGGAGCTCATTCCGGGCCACAGGTAGAAGGCGGACCAGGTCCCAGAACCCAGACCTGGAGTGTCTCGTTCCTGCCAAGTCCTGCCCCACATACAATATTCGAGTGAAATATTTTTGTATTTAATAAACGGGCTACCGAATTTCGCATTTCCTGCCCCCGACGACAGGTAAATCGATTTCATGTCTCCTATAATTTGCCAGGCAATTTGACTAACGCATCAGTGTCATTACGATGAAAAGGATTTCCGTGGAGCCCGTTCTCTCCCATCATTCGATGAACGCAAGGGAATGGGCCCATACGTGATGGCATCTCCGAGTGCTGTGTCGTTGGTCCACTAAGTCCCACGAATTTGAGAATAGGAAATGCCCCACGGATCCAAAAGCCGGCAGTGATCGTGCAGAATTTGTATTCGAAGTTCGAACAATCAATGATATGTTGACGATTTAATTTAACGCTGACGCATGCAAAGACCAACTCAGCACCACACAAACCGATGATGGACAAAGGCCAGAAACTGGAGCTGAAACTGGTTTGAGGGCCTAAGACCAGTAGCAAACGGAAGAAGGTCCGTCCCCGTCCCCGTACCCGTACCCGTTCCTGTCCTCTCCCACCCTGCCTCAGCTACAAAGTAACTTAATTTACACCAGAAGCAGCGACTGTGTCAGTGGCAGTGGAAGCGTGGGGCGACACCCAAGAAAGTGTCGTACAATTGTTGCTTGGTTGCGCCTGACGTGCCCATGACGCGGCCACAATTATTGTTTCTATGGCTTATAACTTTTTTATGGCCATGCACAAACGAGTACTCGTACATCCATGATGTATAGGTGTTTATGTATGTATGAATGTACATATGTACATATGTACGTTCATTATTGTTGGCCGGGGGAGCCCCATTGTTATTGGGTATTGTCCGCGACTTTATTCACACTTTCTTTCGAACCTTTCCGTCAGACTCGACTCGACTCGACTCGACTGGGTCGGGCCTCTGTTTATTGTGATTTACTTTTCCTTGGAGCGCTTTATCGCCCGTAATCACAACAAAGTCGCACTACAAATACAAATACGAGCCATGGGTCGTCGGACAATGATAGCGAGAGTTGGGCTTTGCAGGCAGCTGCTGTCTCCCATCACAGCACAGCACATCACCCATCCAAGCAGCTAGCTAGAAAGTACCTTCGACGCGTGACGTCATCGGGAACTGGAACACCGACAGACACACAAGTGATTTGTATGCGGGGGTGTTGTGGTGGCACTCGTTTAAGCCAACTAATTACAGCTTGTTTGCACCAAACAAATCCCAAATGCAAATGCACAGCCCGCGCTCCCCCGCTCAACGTCCCCACGAGTGTATTGAGATGTCAAAGAAGGCTTGACGAAAAGCGAGTATGACGTTTATTTAATTCGGAGTAATGATTTCATCGCGCGCCGTGTAATCGATAAGCATCTACAGGCAAACAAAAACATCGGCAGCAACAACAACAGCAACAGGAGTGTGTACTGTGGCAACACACGAACTCTCGTACGTACCCGTACCCCGTACCCCGAACCCTGTACCCTGTACCCGTACGGCGAGCCGTACGCCTGGCAAGCACTTGAGATAATCGCCTTAGGGTTGTTTCCGGGCTGTTGCTGTTTCTGTTGCTGTTGCTGCCAGGAGCGACCTGTGTACGTGAGCGGCTGCCCGCGCCGCAAAAGCGATCCTGTAATTTTGTTGGGCGCGCGTTCGCGAATGGCCTTTATGGGCACCCAAGCAGGAGCAAAAGCAGCGAACAGGGAACAGGGAACAGGGAGCAGGACCAGGACAAAGGCCATTGTTGTTCATGTCGATTATTATCGCGGCAATGAGCAAAACTATTGCCGACACATGTATCCGTTTATTTGTCATGACTTTTCCCTTATCGACCGACCGACCCTCGAAACCGGGCGGCCGGTCCCAGTCCCAGTCTCATTCAAAGTCTCATCGGAGCCGAGGGCTGAAGCTATGCTTACACGACTGCCACCCTCCCCCAGGACGAGCTTTGACATATTGTCTGCTAATCAGTTCCGCCGCAAAAGGTTCGCTTTGGCCCGATGAAATCCTGCAGTACTCCCTTCGGAATACCAGCCTAAACGAGCAATCGCTGCAGAGACACACCGCATAATTTCAATTAGGGTTGTTCGGTCTCGCAGTCTCTGCTGAACTCTGATTCTAACTTACCCCCGGACAGCGCATTCATCGCATGGGCGGTGTCTCGGCACGCTTTAGAGCGCATTATCGCCGTCATAACTCTATTTGATGTGAGGCTGGGATCCCAGAGGACATGGATGGGTCGCACCCCGAGCCCGTAATGAAGCAAATCAAGTGTTGACCACTTCATTATGTTATGGAAAATTGTTAACAAAGCAACTCGTTGACTTGGCGATGGGCTGGGAGTGGGTTAGATCAAGTAATCAAGTAGATGAGCATATGTCTGCCGAAAACTTGGCAAAACTCTTTCGTGAGTGCATAGAAAAGTGCGAGGACATTGGACACTCGCCGCGCTCTCGCGGTCTCGCGCTCTCGCGATCCCTCCTCGCCGGTCGACGTGTGCAGCAATAATTTTTTATGACAGCACCACGAGAAATATGAGGCAAGCCTTGGGGACACATAAAATCAGTTGTTTCCATGTTGTCGCTGCGTACACGGAGCCCGCGCCATGAGGACACAAAGTCAATCCGCTGGCAGCTCGCTGGCCATCGGCATGGCAGCAGCATCAGCATGGACATCGTGTGCCACAACGTAACGCAGTAGTCACAAATTAGGACCCAGGGGATCAAATTATTTAAAAAAAGAAAGGCCACAGCAACGATAGGCCACGACCAAGATGGGCAGAAGATGGGCCTTATTCGTGAATTCGTTTCAAGGGGCATTACTTGTCCAGTAATGGTCGCTGCATGCGTCATTTTATGGCCGCTCGTAGAAAAATTGCCAGCCTTATTTGGCACAAACGGCGCACACACATAACGGCAAGCACTGTGATTGCGCCGAGGACAAAACGGGGACGGCCCCTGACAAATGTTGCGTGCCATCCATTAGCTGCTAGCTGTTCAGTTTGCAACGGACAACAAATTGCCGACTTTCGCTCGAACTAATAGTTCGGGAACTATTTGCAAGAACACCAATAGTTGGGTCCTGCGTGGAGAGATCAAGAATACAGCCACCAGTTCACATGGGCAGAAGGATCAAGAATGTATCAGATATCTTGAAAAAGAAAAGTTATTTATGCTGGGGTGAGAGTGGGTTGTTTTTAAACAAAATTCAACCTTATTGCTACTGAGATTTGCGTCATTAAAAATAAATATGTTTGCGATTTGAGAGTAAGTGGGCGTGGAACGGGGACGGGGATTGGGACGGGGAGTGGCAGTGGTGGTGGTGGAATGAGTTCCTCGATGACTGCTGCGGCATTTCGGATTACCAAGTGGTGTCAAATGACACGGCTTGCGTGCTTTAATCCGTGGAAATACCTGCGGCGGTATTGGCAACGAAACGAAACGAAACGAGCCCAACCCCCCCACCAAGGCTATTATCCGGTCACATGCTGGGACCCGAGGGTGGCGTGGCCGTGCTTCTGGCTATATGGTTGCTCTGCTCGACTTGTGCGAAAATTTGTAAAAGTCAAAATCCATCTTTTGAGCAAACAGAACAGAAGCTCTGCCCTGGCCAGAGGTCGAGCTCAGGTGGGTTGAGCAGGCGGCACAGCGGGTAGCTCAGTCATGCTGCTGCTGCTCCGTGGGTGGGTGGGAGTGAAGTGGAGTGGAGTGGAGTGGAGTGTAAGCTGCTTTCTCAAAACATGATAGCCTGCCTGACGTCGATGTTGTTTCTGACGAATGTGCGAGTACACCCGTACACATCCTGACAAATATTCCGCATGGCCAGAGTATTGGTGAAGCTCTCGGCTCTTGATTATGTAAAATCCCGTGCACGTGCTCAAAGCAAAGATTTTTCCGATGAGAACAAGCCGCACGTGTACACAGGCTGACGTATGCAACGTACGTGGCAAGGCCCACCGCAGCTGAACGAACCCGAACCCGAACCCACACCCACACCCACACCCAACCAGCGACACGACCATTAACCAAACTCACGCTCAACGGGGAGTTTGTTTGTGCCGTGTGGCGTTTATTCTATTACACAAGTTTATTACGACAATCCGCTGTAAGAAACGTGCGCACGTCAAGTCAAAGAAAGTCCCTCCGAGTCCCCGTCCCCATCCGCAGCCCCATCCCCCCGCACAGACTTGGTTGCCAGCAGCGAGCGAATTTTTCTATTAGTCAGTCATTAGAGCAGAAGGAGCAGGCAGCCCGAGAGCTGGGACCGCCACTGCCACTGCAACTGAGAGTGGATCGGATCGGTGTACGGTGTACGGCGGATGGTGTAGGGTGTACGGTGTACGGTGTACGGTTGGCTTGCTCCCAGCCTGAGCCAGAGTCGAATGTTGAATTTTGAACGAGTGTACGTACTGTTCGCTGGCAGTGCTGTGTGTCGCCGTGTCGAAAGTGTGTAATAAAGCGAAACGCTCCCACAAATTGAGCCACGCCACTTGAACCCTCAATTATGTGGCCATTTCTGCCTCAGCCCCATCTTTGCCCAGGCACAGGCCCACGCCTTTAGCACTCCAGCTTCTGCCGCTTGCATTGCTTCGGCTGTGGCTGTGCCTGTGCCTGTGGATGTGGCTGCGGCATCGGCATCGGCATCGGCTTTGTAACCGAGTGCAACATATGTCTGCATTTGCTTCATGGCTCTTGCTGCCGATTTGCACGCTATAATTGGAGGAGCGCCTTTGGTTGCTGGGTGCTTATCATTGCTCTGTTTGGCAGCTGATTAAATTAAAATAAATCATTTAAAAAGGCGTCTGTGCTCTTACGCATGGAGTTGCCCGACGCCGCCGTTTCGCTGACAGGTGCAGGATAAGTCATCCGTGCACGTTGCCGGCAGGCCGAACCCCTCAAAGGGTCCAAGTGCCCGCGAGCACAAACGAAAGCGCGATCCCAGCCCGGCCCAGACCAGCCAAAGCCAAACACGAGCCAAATGCGACATCATGCCCATCCTTGGTTAATGATTGTGCGCATTGCCAACAAGTGCGACTCGCAAATATGTGTATCTGAGCAGCGAGCGACCTCAGCTGACGGCAAAGGGATAATCCAATGGACAAATAAAAGCGCTCCCTGGTCAGGCATGTCGCCCCCCCGCTCACCCCACACCCGCCATGTCAGTCGCACTTCAATCGATGCGATTATCAAAAATGGCCGCTATGAAAGGTTGATGGTTGTGTGGGGGCAACGGGGTCGAAACGGTACATTCCTCTTGGGCTCTAACTGTTTATTTGTGCGTGTGATTTGGAGGATTTAGTTGCATTGTAGCCAATTGTGCACATCGCCCAGACAAGCGAGCGAGGAAATGCGGAAGCCATGGCAAATAATGCGCCCATCCTTTGTGGGGTAAGCCGTGAATGGGCGTAGCTTTCTCCAGCCTCCCCTCAATGCGAGTTCCAAGGAAGTTCAATGAGAGATGTATATGTACATAGATACACTCAGAGAAACGTGGAATGGTAAAAACATATTATTTTACATATATTTAGCATATATTGAGAACGCATTTGTTAACATTAGCCGCCTGTTTTTTTGCCTTTCACATTTCAACTCTCTGTGCACATCTATTGGTACACATTTCAAATATGTACACTCGTAAGTGTAGCTATTCCATTCTCTGGGCTTTTTTCTGTGGCTGAGCTGTCGAATCGGTAGTTTTAATTAAGTTGCAAACGAATTTCACAAATGCTTCAACATATCAATGCATAAATTAAGTAGATTACGTTCGCTTAGCTTTTGGCGTTAAGCAAGTATCAAGTTCTCATATTTATTAAGATTTTTATGAAGATAGATAAATGTGTATATATGCAGCTATCAAGAGCGTCACACTTGCAGAGACAGACCATCATTTGCATGCAAATGCGCTACCCTTATGCTCCCAATGTAGTCTAACGTACTGTATAATGACTTGAATGTTTAATGTGTAACTGCCTTGTTGCCATCGCTTTGCCTTTGAACAGGCTTAGGCATTCTGGGGTATTTACAGCTGGGGAGAAAAATGGCAGATTACAAAGAAAAGAGAGAAAAACAAAACAGGAGCTTAAAAATGCTAAGACTATTGTCTGATTTGTCTGCGCCAAAGCGACACTGCCTTGTGAGTGGTCCTCGATGCGTATACGCAATGAGGGCTTCACTCGGATACTTCATTGATTTTTCCACACGGTACTTTGTTAAGCACATTTTTGCCCCCACTGGCATCGCGCCTTGTGGGTAGTGAAGCAGATGGCGGCGGTTGAGACGAAACCAGAGCCGAACCCAGGAGCCAGACAAACGGAAAATGGCGCCCACAACGAGAGCAAAGTCGAAGACGAGGGAGGCAAAAAGCAAAGCAAAAAAAAGAGATAAGTTCCCCCGAGCACATGGACGACGAACGAACGCTTGGGCCCGGGGAAAACTATGCTTTGCTTAAGAAAAAGTTCGCCGCCTTCCTTCTGCCCGACGCCGCCAACGCTGACACCGACATCGCCACCGACAGACGCCCCGCTCCCGGCATCCTGCTTCAGTTGCTCCTGGTTTTGTCGCTGCGCAATAGCGAAACATAAACAGCAACATCAAATGGAGAGCGAGCGCCGTGGCTGTCGTCGTCACCACGCCCCCATTATGCGATTGGTCCTTGCGGCGTGTGCAAAAGAATAAGCATAAGAATTTGCGTGTGAAAAAATGATCGGAATATGAGAGCGAGCATGCGACACGTTTGCCGGCTGCTCGTGGCAGGGGGAAATGGAAGGGAAGTGGGAAGCGGGAAGCGGAAAGTGGGATATGGGGAATGAGGGCGACGTGTGAAGTATTCGTGCGAATGGCAGAAGAAGCGCGTGTGGGGTGTGCATGTGCCACTCGTAAGGCTGTGCAACGAGTGAAAAAAATACAACTCAAAACGGAAGGCGGAAGGCGACTGGTGGGGATTGGGGTACAAGAACCGAAAGCGGCGCTTGGGCTACAAAAAGTAACTAATGGCAAAAGGCGAAGGTGCCCTGGCCCTTGCGCATCGATTAAAATGGTGGCCTGCGGCAGCAGGGAGCCTTCGAGAGCGACACAATTGTGCAAGTGGCAGCAGCTCCTTCTCCTCCTCCTCCCGCTCCTGCTCTGCCCCCGAACCTGTCCACAGCAGCGCCCCTCATTGTGGCGAGCTCCGATTCAATGCGCGCCCATTGTTCTTATGTCCGTGTGCCTTACCAGGAATTTTATTTATTTGTTGGCTACCTGCACTTCAGTTCCATGAAATCTGAAGTACATATTTACATTTATTCAAGGGCCATCGCACTGGGGTGGGGCCGCTGCTGATGGTGTTTCATTGATTATGAAAATGAAATATTGGAAAAACAAGCCGTGCCAAACAGAGCGAGCCCGTCCCAATTATTGTAACATTCTGCTACGTCATACGAGCCACTAAGTTGCAGTTGAAATACATTCAAAAGCTCTCATATTCTCCAAAGATCTGTAATTGGTTATTTCGAGAAGCAATTTGTACAATTTGTTCTCCAATAAAACAATTTGGGACTTGTTTTTTCCAGACTTCCTGCCGCACATCTTCCAGAAACAATTAAGCAATGACCAGACTCTGAAACTTGGTTCAGGTATCAGTAAAATGCTTCAATTTAGCCATCAACTAAGTAAAGTAAAGAAAAGTACCCTGTTCAAGGGGAAATTATTAATGAATCTGAGACAACGGACGCTGGGTTGTCCTCCTAAAACGATTTTACAATTGTCAGTCTTTTCAATTATCACGACTACTAGACGTGCTGTGCTGCTGTGCTGCTGCTTTAATCAATTTTTAAGCGCACAATCGGAGCAACGCACGCGATTAAAACGACGAACGGCGAATGAAAAGTAATTTGCAATGTAAATGAAAAACTTTGCTGCGCATGTGCAAGGGTTGGATGAGGTGGTCGCCGAGCAGGAGAGGGAGCGGAGCAGAAACTCACTGAGCATTGATTCCGAGTGCAGTGCCACGCCAGGCAACAGCAACAGTGGGAGAGTGGCTGGGAAAAGGGAAGCGAAGCCAGCTACCAGCCCGGCTTCATAACACCATGAATGAGCAGCCAGTTGGCCAGGTCCAGTCGCAGTCGCAGTAGCCGTCGAAGCCATCGGCAAACAAATTCATTGCGTTTTACACAGGTGTCAACGCTACGTGATAACTAAACGAAATGCAATTGCGACAAATTGCAGCTGCAGCGAGGAGGGCTGCACGCATACCCTTCTCCGGCTACAGTGGGGCCTTGCCAGCATGAACAATCCGGTGGGTCTGCGAATTTAGCTTAATTACAAGACACATGTTGCCTAAATTGCCCCGATTAAGCCGCCCCGTTTGACCCTGTTCTTTGGCCCAGCCGCTGCCGCTGCCGCAGCCGCAAGCCGACTCCGAGTCCGAGTCCACTGGTTACGTGGAGGAGAGTGGAGTCCGTCCGATAAGTGGTATCTGCCACTCATTAAAGTTTGGCTTTTGTTTGCTTTTTACGCCACCGACACATCACATTGCGACACTTTCGCGGATTCTCAAATGGCAGCAATTATGTGGAAAGTGAAATTTCTGGTGATGCTCCTCCCCCACTGGCAATTTTGTTGCGATTGTTGGCGGGGGCCAAATGTGAGACAAGTGCAGGCTGGTATCTGCGTTGCTTCTGTGCTCCATTTCGGCGCAATGTTTTGTTCGCTTTGTTGCTCCGGTCGGCGCTGGTTGCTGCCGGTTGGCTATGCCGTTGCCGTTGTCGGCTTCTGTTGCCTGTTGTTGTATTTAATTAATTTTGAACACATTTAACGAAGAAATGCGCATGCCTGTGACCTTGAGCAATTAGGCTCGTCGGTCGCTCCCGTCTGGCATATCCGATGGCTGTGCCATATACCTACATACGAATGCTGTAATGTAGATGCATACACACACATATATGGCAGTGTGTGTGTGTGCAGCAAAGGCTAGTAATTAACACTTGAAATTTTCAAGAGCATTAGTCAACGCTCTCTTCCGATTCGGTCTCTCTCCCACTCTGTGTCTATCTCTCGCTTGCTCCTCTCTGCCTCTGCCTCTGTCTCTGTCTCCTTCGCTCTTCTTTGCCCGTGCCTGTGGCTGTGCGTCTGTGCGTCTGAGTGGCCACGGCCATGCCATGGGCTGTGGCTGCACTTGAAATGCAAAAGTCAATTGAATTGCCAGCCTGGGGGTGGGGATTGGGGCTGGCACATGTCCACGTCCACGTCCACACCGTCAACAACAAAAGCTGTTTGTAGTTCAACGAACTTTCTGTGATCGATATGTGCATACATATAAATATACACACACACACACACACACATACATACATATACTGCATGTCATTTCCATTGCGTGTGTGTGTGTGTGTGTGTTGACAGTTAAAATGGCTGCAGGATAATATTTATTTATGGCAAATCGAAATGGAAATGCAATGGAAAAATTGCATTAAATACAGATGCCAAACTGCTTGTGCGTACAAATAAATATAAAAAAGAAAGAAAAATACAAATTTAAATAAACCTGACTCCACATTGTATGCCAAATATTGCAAGTTATGAATAAAACATTCGCAAATGGGCAAAATAAATTCCATCAGCATCCAAACAAACAACAGACTCAGGAATAACACAAAGAAATTGTAAATGGATCTCACAACGACATCGACAGCGACAACGAAAACTTTGCAAAGTTGCAACTGCAACTGCAACTGCAACAATGTACATGCCACATACAACGTACCACATACAACGTACACACAGCTTCAACGCAATCGCATTCGAATATGGGCTGCGAATTCGTATCATCATGAGATGGAATGGGAATGGGAATGGGAATGGAAAGGGGAAGTAGATGGGGAATTGGAATGGGGATGTGTGTGCTGCTGGGGATGGTTGGCTGCGGCTCAAGCTGAGTATCTGTATCTGTTCCTGCTCGCAGCATCCGCACTCCTGGCGCTGTGGGTTGCGTGGTGGGGCAAACAATGGTTACTGATGCTGTTGATGCTGACAGTGGTTGTGCTTGTGCCCAGCGGCAGTAACGACAACCTATACATGGTTAACTCTTGTGCTTCCATGGCGTTTCGCTAACTCCCCCTCCTAACCCTCCTGTCACAGCACAGACACACACACACACACACACACACAGCGACACACTTTTGTGCGCACAGGCGCAATGCAAAAGAAATGGCGGCTCTGTCTGGCTGCGTCTCCGTCTCCGTTTCCATCTCCGTCTCCGTCTCCAGCTCCATCTCCTGACCTGGCTCTTGGATGCTTTTTTTCTCTTTTTGCTTCTTCTATGTTTGCCTCCATTTCTATTGGAGCCAACACATAACTCATGACATTCGGGAGACAAGCAGCGAGCCTGGGCTGCTGTCAAACGCACCAAATGTTGAAATCCTGCCAGCAGCTAGCAAAAACCCACATAAATAAATAAATAGAATTCTGGCACTGACTGCTGCTCGGATCTCGACTTGGACATGCACGTAGACGGAGACATGGACATGGACCAACGCCAATCCACAGGCCCTGGCTTGGCCTGGCTGCTCTCCTCTCCTCTCCTCTCAGTGGTCGGAGGTCGGTGGTCGGTGGTTGGCGGTCGGTAGTCGGTGGTCGGTGGTCTGCACTGCAGTGGTTTGGTTTGCAGCGCAGTTCACTTGCACAAGTACGAGTATCTACCGTCCATCCATCCTGCCGGCACTAAGCACTGAAATGTGCGGACATGTGTCCAGCTTTGGTAAGCGACGCCCTGCGGCTGCCAGCCAGAGTACACATCTATCGTACACTGCACACAAATTGCACACAAAAACGTGCAGCATTACAACACAAACGATCCGTTGAAGTACAGACAGGGCAATCTTTTCTGTACTCCATCTCAATACTGCTTTCATGGCTGAATATACAATTTATATGAAATTGGATCGGATTCAGGTGTTTTGAGGTAACCCAAGCAAACAGCAAAATTGGGTTCTTTTTATGGTAGCATTTTGATTTGCGACCTGCAACCTTATGTATGATAAAGACGTATTAATCGAGTACTAATGCCAAGTATTTCCACGCGTGGTGGCGGAAATAAATAGAATTTCCAAAAATGTATAGCCTTTGGAATACTAAGAGACAGACATGGGACACACATTCATTGTCTATTCATTTTTGTATGGCTGCTGATTTAAATTTGTTAGAATTTCTAATCTACAAATGTTTCTTTCTGGCTTAAACCATTTGTATCAGCGCAAAAACAATAGAAGAATACCAATTTGAGCATTTTTGTACGGTTTTGTGGTGCTAATTTCTTTTTTAGTCATCAACATCTAATTTCAAACATATCCTTGGTTCGGAAACAAAACAAAAACAGTGCATGCACTGGCCGAAAATCCAGAGTTCGAGGATTCATATGCGTGTTACCTTATTTTGTTTGGTCATCAAATGGTTTTTAGAACAAAACATCACACAATTCCGATTGGAAATGTGAAATTTTGGCGATTTTGCCAGTTTAGTAATTGGTTTTTTCGATGTTTGCTGAAGAGGAAATTGAAACATTGTACAGAACAGAACTACCAGCTACGATTCAATGCAACAATGCCACTGAGCAAAAACAAAGCCCCCCTCCCTGGCAGCCGTCCCGTCCCCAGTGCCACTGTCCGATAGTCGATTTGTATGGCATTCGAAATGTTAACTGACGTCCAGGCAGCTCCTCCAGCAGCAGCTCCAGCAGAATCGGCAGCAACAACTACAACAATGGCGTTGACTTGCAGTCCACATCAAAGTAACAACATGAATCCTACGCAAACGCAACCAATCTTCAAAGGCAAAAGAAATACCAACAGGCCGTGAAGGAAGCACTGCGGATGGGACTGTGGCTGGGGCGAGGGCGAGGGTGAGGGTGAGGGCGAGAACGGTTGGATGCGGCTCCAAAGCAGCGTACCAATTGGATGCCACGAACGTCGCGACGACGTTCGCAGTGCCTACAGCAAAGATATCAAATGTATTGATAAGCCAGGAACCTTGGGCACCGGCACTGGCACTGCTGCCAATGCTGCCACTGCCACTGCCACTCGGGCACAGTTCGGACTGCAATTTCCACTGAAAACGGCGAAACATCGGGCAATGGCAATGTGGATGTGGATGTGGATGTGAAACTTGCGGAGGTCGCAAAATAGAGGCTCGGTGGTGTGGTGGTTGCAGAAGCACCAGGTTTGGCGTTCGGTGGCCATTATGATGCTGCTCCTTGGGGATCCGGCGACAGCAACGGCAAAAGCAACAGCAGAAACAGCAGCAGCAGCAGCACAGCAGCAACGTCGATGGACGATTGACGATGGTTGCTGCTCAGGTAGATAAATTCGTAATACAACCGAAACGTCTGCAATTTCTTGGATCTCGGCCTGAAACTGGCTGTGTCTTCGATGGTTTTATGTATAGGACGTATGGACCCCATTGTCCCAGAGTCCGGACTGTCCATTGAGGCTTCGACATGTTGCAGCCTGCCTGCATATTCGTTTTTGTTTTTCTTTTGCTTTGGCTTTGCTTGCCATGCTTTCGTTTCAGAGTATTTTGTATTGTTTTGTGTTTTTGCGGTTATCCAGCGCATTCAACGCCTTGCGATCAACGCTTTGCCGTCCGTCCATTGTCTTAGTCCAAGACAAGGGCCGGGCCGATCTGGGCCGCAACATCCTCAGCAGCATAATTCATGTTTCACGCCCTTTGCGGAGGGCAGACAAATTCAAAATGGCAGCTGGGGCTGCCAGCTGACTCCGCAATTACTGGATTGACTGGCTATGCCATGGCCTAATCAAAGGTTAGCTTACGCCATTGATTTTTGGTGAAATTGCATGCAAATTATTGGGCCCACAAATTCAGGAATGACCTGAAATGGATAGCTTCATTAAAGCTTGTGGGTCTGGACTGCAATCTATTGAGCAATAGAACCGATATCTCGGAAATTGCCGGCTCGATTCTGGCCTCTCAACTACGGATTTTCAGAGCATGTGTGGCTGGTGGACGGACGGACCTTTGCTGCAATTCGAGTATTTACTCATTACTTGAGGGCGTCGGTGTCGCGTCCGTTGGCCGCACACATCGTATGTATTTGCACAGTGCTCGAGAGAAACAATGTGGCACTGAGTACACTCGTACTCGTACAATTTACCCGCCCGTCCACATTGAAGGACCTGCTGCACGGACAAATCTTGCTGCAGCTTAACAAAAAGCAACAGAAAGAAGACTAAACCCACAATATTGCACCTGCGGGTGCTTCGACTTATTATTTCCCACATTTTGTAGCGTTCGAAATAAGCTGCGGCGAGGACTGCTGTACAGGCACAGATACAGATCCACCGACGAAACTGAAGCAGAACGAGAAACATCAGTAGCGGCAGCTAAAAATTGTCAGCGCCAAATCGAAATCGTTGTTAGATTGGAATTTCAACCCAATTAGGAAATTTTTCAATAAGCGACAACGATATTGGTCGAGCCGAGCTGAGCCGATCCGAGCCGATGCTTCTGCTGTCCTTTCTGCTGAAAAATGCAAAACCTTCGGCGGCCAAGACTACGTATACGTATACGTGTACGTGTACGTAGAAGAACTCCACACAGATGCAAGAGTCAGCAAACGATACATAAAATATATTGTTATGTCTGCGGTGAGAAAACTAATTGACGATGACAGCCAGCAGTCGACGACGGCGGCCTCCAATAACACTGTGCAGCAGCCGAAATTAACCCAGGAGCCACCCGAGTCTATGGGAAAAAGTCGGTTAGCTTCCATTTCACAAATAAAAGTCTGGTTTTGTTGGCTGGTGTAATCGGCGACGCTACTCTTACCAGGATCTCTTTTTTCAGCAGTTAGTTGCTGTCGGGTATGGACGGGCGGGCGGGAACAGTCTCGGGTTGGCGACAGGGGCTCGACGGACGCTTGTTCGTACGAGTATTGTATGTAAGTGGCCTTCGTAGATTTCTATTTGGGAGATGAAGCAAAAACCGCAATCGCTTAAAGTTATTTATACGTATGATGGTGAGGGATATAAAAGGTGCCGCCATTGCAACAGCAATCATTTTGTGTTGCATGAAATTATTGATTTGTTATTTGTAGAATTGCTGGCGGACCCACAGCCACAGCCAGAGTCCGATTCCAGACAGACTGTTTCGGCTTTGGATTTAGCTCGTTAAAAGGTCCGAGTCCGTGGGTCCGTTGCCGTGCACTACGCTGATTGCTTAACTTGACTGGTAGCTGCATGTATCTTAATTTTTTCGAATTCATGCCAATTGTTCCAGCCGCTATTACCCAAGAATGCTACGAAAGTGCTGAAATCCAGTCTATCAATTGATCTTGTTACGACATATAGCAGGTTATGGATGCCGTGAAATTAAATATATATGAACTCATAAAAAATAACGGGCATAGAACGCCGAGGTACACATACCCTGCCAATAGTCTGATTGTTAATCTGCATAATTAAACAGCATAAATAGATAAAGTCGTGTGGGTCATTTACTACATACCTGGAATATGTTTTTAATGGGCATAATTATGGTTATGCAAAATTAGATTGGCGCCAAAAGATTCAAACTGACGTCTTGCGAAATCGGAAACATTGCAGCACTCTTCGCAACTGCAATGTTTTAAGAGCCACCTTGCGGCTGGATTTAATTTGCGAAGGTGTTGTCAGCGCCATCTATATGTGCAGTTGCAAACTATAGCATCTGTGGGGTGGCGCAATAGCGCTCCACGTTGTCATGTTTCAGCTTCATACATTTTAACTTTTGCCATAATTCCTCTTATGTGTTACAAAAGCTCATTGCCATGCAAATATTTGTGAAGGAGAACTTGGGCGCGAAGTTCAAATGTGAAGATCATTTATAGTTTCTGCTTATGCTGATATAAGCTCTAGTAATATTGCTTTCTGTGCCATTTTTGTGGGACATGTAGTCCCTCCATGTTGTGGTCCTGTAATATTGTTGATTGCAAAGTTTTACAGGTACAGACATACATACATATATAGCCGTTGTACTCGTTGTAGTCTTGGTCCAAAAAGCATTATCAACATTGGAAGACTGGGTTGGAAGGGGATATTTAAAGTTTATACACTCGATTTGTTTTCTTTTTATACCCGGTACTCGAAGAGTAAATAGGGTATATTGTATTTGTGCGGATAACGGTTGTATGTAACGCACAGAAGGAACCGTTTCCGACCCCATAAAGTATATATATTCTCGATCAGCATCAATAGCCGAGTCGATTGAGCCATGTCTGTCTGTCCGTCTGTCCGTCCGTCCGTCTTGTTTGTCGGCTAGTTCTCAGAGACTATAAGAGCTAGAGCCACCAAATTTTGGCACCAGACTGCTGTATGCTCACACTGAAACCAGTGTATTTCAAAAATGAGCCCCGCCCCCTTCCGCCCCCTTCGCCCTTTTGCGGGGGCGAAAACGAAATCTACAATTTTGAAGATAACAGAAGGGAATGACCATATCTATCAGATCACCAAATTGGGATCCGATTGGATCATTATTATAGCCACAATGAAGAAATTAATTTTCAGTGGCTAAACCCACCCCGTCCCGCAGCTTATATTTGTTTTTTGAAAGTTCTCTCATTCACACTCTGCTTCGCGCAGTGGCCGCACACTGGCCGTCTGCCGCTGGCTCTGCCTCTGCCGCTGGCTCTGCCTCTGCCGTGAGACTGCAGTGTGTGGGTCTAGGGAAGGGGGGCGAGCTAAAGGAGCGTGTTGGTGTGAGAAGTGTTGTAGATGTAGATGACAGATGAAGAAAAAATTTAAAATTTGACAAATAACCGCTAATGTACAGATGTAGTACTGAGTGCCGGGTATAAAAGTTGTGACGCGTAAGAAGCGTCTCACACGTCCCTTCTCGTTCATATTTTATTTTGTATCTAACTTTCTTTTTGAGCCACTAAGTATACATACATACGTAAATGTTCAGTTAATGTTTACTTGATTAACGATTAAACGACAGGATCGGACTTATAGCTAAAGACAAATACAATGGTTATCACTTGAGCATGTCTAACAAACTACTCGTTTTGTTGTTTTGTTTTACACTATTCTCTAGGTATATGTACACACACACTCGCTATATATGCGTAGGTATTTGTATGTATGTATGTTTGTGTATTTCTGTGTGTTTTATGGCATCGTTTTGATTACTTAATTCTGTTCTTCCATAGTGACTATACGTTAATAGAAAAGGGCTGAGAAAATCAACGATTTGGCATACAGTTACAACCTCACACATTTAAATTCAAATGGAGGCTGTATAAATACGGATACGGCCAGACTCGAATATCTGCTGAATGGCCATCACTTGGTAGTACATCCTGCCACAGATACAAATATCTTACAGTTGCTATCGTACATAGTTTCTTCCATCGTAATACTAGAGTTGTTTATGTTTAAAACTATAAGTTTGCTAAGCCACAAGTAATTTATCGCTATATTTCCACCTTTTAGTATATATGTATGTATGTATGTATGTATGTATGTATGTATGTATATATGTATGTAAAATGCATGGCAGCCGTGGGGAACAGAGTTCGTTGAGCAGTTACCTTAGAATACAATACACTACAATAATCGTAACTTAGTGACTACCAACTACTATATGACTATGACTAAAGCTACACTTTGATTCAGTATGTTTTCATTTCGATTCATTGTTTTCTGACTTCGTTTCGTTTCGTTCGTACATTTTTTAAATAAAAGGCAACTCATGAACATTTTTGTTTTCAACAGAAAGGTAAACGAACAACACAGCTGCTGTATCTGCATCCCCCTGAATCCCCCATTCACAGTGATTTCATATTAACAAACATTGTAGATAGTTTTGGGTTCAATTCTTCAGTTCTTGTGTGTTAATCCTGTCCAGAAACCTGCTGAGATAAGGAAGAGTGCATCGCTTAGATCCACAGGGGACCGATCGTTTCCACTATAATGTCCAGCACGTCCTGGCGTCCCATTTCCTTCAACGTCAGCAGGAGTGCCATAATGGTGTGGGAAACTGAAGTGGAACTGTTGGTGGAGCAGCTGTTGGCTCGACATTCCCACAGATTGAGTATCTGCTCGGTGGGCGAGGGCTTGGTGGCAAAGTAGGCAATATACCGATCCGTGTTCAGCTTCTTCGCCAGGAGACGCCAGTCGCGCTCGTCGGCGCGCGGGGGATCCAGCGCGGCACAGATCAGGCGCTTCGTCAAATGCGGCAGCTGCACAAAATCCATGACGCAACTCTCATTGACATAGTTGCCCTGGCGGTCTATAGAAATCGTTGTGTTCGTGGTTGAAGCCAGCTCCTCCGCAGAACCGCTCATCGAGTGGGTTGGAATGTTGAAAGTGCAGTAGTCCGAGTCATCCTTGCCCCCTTGGCCGAAGTCCACGCACAGCGTACTCTGGTCCTGTCGCCGCAGACTGAACTCGCAGTGCAGTATGGAGTTGTTGCTCAGAATGTGATGGTAGGGAATGGCATGCTCATATGGAGCTGC